>NC_091981.1:179519452-179846924 GCF_044704955.1 Pristiophorus japonicus
GGGGGGGAAGGAGGAGAGAGGGGGGGGGAAGGAGGAGAGGGGGGGGAAGGAGGAGAAGGGGGGGAAGGAGGAGGGGGGGGGGGAAGGAGGAGAGGGGGGGGGAAGGAGGAGAGGGGGGGGAAGGAGGAGAGGGGGGGGGGATGGAAAGGAGGAGGGGGGGGGGGGAAGGAAAGGAGGAGAGGGGGGGGAAGGAGGAGAGGGGGAAAAGCGAAGGGGGGGGAAAGAGAAGGGGGGGGGGAGAGAAGGGGGGGGAGGAGAAGAGTGGGGGGGGGGGGGGGGAGGAGGAGGAGGGAGGTTGGCTGAACGGGCCGGGCCCGGCCGGGCCCTAGACTTCGGGCAGGGCCCGTCCCCAGCACCAGATTTACAGGTAGGTGGCGTTGGGTCGGGTCGGTCCGGGGTCGGTTCGGTTCGGAGGGAGGGAGGGAGGGGGAGGTCAGGTCGTCTGGGGGAGGCGGCGGGGGGGGGGGGGGGGGAGCGCGGGTCGGGTTCGAGTGAGGGGGGGTCGGGAGCGCGGGTCGGGTCGATGTCAGGGTCGGGTCCGGTTCGGGGGGTGGGGGCGGGGAAGCGGGAGTCGAATCAGGTCGGGTCGGGAGGATGCAGGAGCTGGGCGTGGGAGGCAGCCTTATGCACGCAGCCCCAGTGAGGCCATTCGGCCAAGGTTTGGGACTGCGTGCTTCGGGCCCCTCCCACACAGTTTTGGGCGCCTGGAGCTACTGCACATGCGCGCCCACTGTAGCGCGCATGTGCAGAGGTCCCGGCACTATTTTCAGCGCAGGGAGCTGGCTCCTCCCCCTACAGCTCGTGCTGCGCCGCGCCTGACTCAAGGGGACCAGCAGGGAGCCGGAGAATCTGTAAGTTTTTTTTAGGCGCACTTTGTGGCGCGAAAAACTGGCGTCCAGGTCGGGGCTGCGCCGTTCTAGGCACGGCCCGAAACTTGGGCCCTAAGTAACTAAATTAGGATTAAATTATTACATTTATGCACCACAACATAAATTTGAATGTTACAGTATGAAATATCTTATTCCTATTCAATGTAGTGCAAACTTGTAATTGAATTTAGAAATCTGTCAGTCCTAAATGTTTATTGCCAAATCCATCTGCTTATGCCGTGCAATGTTACTTTATCTATTACAGAAGAAGATAGCCATCAACCAGCGAGAGCAACGCAGGACGGGCGGGGGCTGTGCCATGCTGCAGTCGCTCACCGCCTACGAAGAGCTTGCAGTGGCCTTGGTGGGGCCAGAAAGCCGTTCGGTCACAATCCGTGGTGTGGCCGAACCCACCCTAGAGTCACGTGAGTAATGAGAACTGTGCATTGTGTAATGTGTGAATCAATAGTAAATATTTGTCACGCGGGTAATCCTATGCAATGATATTTTAATTTGATATATAATTGAGTTATACTATTGAGATGTACTATTAATCTTTAAATGAGGTCATGTTAGGCCTAGTAAACGCTTGAGCACATGGGCTAATGGTAATGTTCTGAGTTCTTGAAAAATTGAGATGAATTGATTTGCATTGTTAAACGTTGTTTATAACTTCCATTTGTCTTTCAAAGGTCAACAAGTATTACTGGAGTCAACGGACACGTCCACTGAACAATCAGGAAACTCCCAGGAGGAAGAGCCAGAGGAGGAGCCAATGCAGACTCCTGCTGCCGCTGTGCGTGAGGAGGAGGAGGAGGAGGAGGAGGAGGAGATTTTTTTTGTGTGTGGGGGTGGGGGGGAGCAACCTGCGGCCATCTCTTTTGAGACCGATGAGGCACCAGGGCCAAGCGGTGTGCAGGTGGTGATGCCAAGGTGCGTGACATTGCAGACGCCGACCCGGTCAGCGTGATATGCACTCGCCTGCCACGGAGGACCAGACGGAGAGCTTACTTTCCCTGTCGCGACCTTGTCCAGGGGTTCACAGGTTTCTCAGCCAATTTTGGAGCCAGTTCTCCACAACCTGGAGCGAGTTCTGCTCGTACTTCTCCAGCTGGTCTTCTGAGCAGTCACAGACTGCTCGGGAAACGTTGGAGGCGATTAGGGAGCAGACAGCCGAAACAAATGCCCTACGGCACGCGTTGCTGGCTGGACACGGTGCTGCACCCCAAGGTGTTGTGTCCACTCGCAGCGAGACCCCAAGCACACAAGCGAATACAGAGGACAGTTCCTCCTGACTTGGAAGTAGAGCCTGAGGCTTCTGCTTCCGCTCCATTACCTCCACCACGGCAGGAAGTCTTGCCGTCCCACTCTGCACGACGTCTTGGTGTTGGTCTGCGTAGACCAAAACGGGCGGATGGGGTTCGAACACCAGGTGGGACAGGATCTGGAGGGAATCGTGGCCACAGGTAGGGAGGGGGAATGTTTTTCAATAGTTCCGTTGTTACATAAATGTTCACTTATTATCACTTTATTATCTTGTTATTGTTACTAAATTGGGCACTTGCATTCAATACTTAAATGTTCACTTGTTATTACTTAAATGTTCACTTGTTATCATTACTTAACTGTTCACTTTCCATTCTCTCTGAAATGGTCACTTGTTATAGCATGACTGAAATGGTCACTTGTTCTTTAAAACTTAAATGTTCAATTTCTTCTAACATTTTGGGGATTTTGAGGGAAGAGTGGGTTGGTGCGGGGTTGGAGGGAAGGTGGTGTTCATTAGCTCTTTAAAAAAAAGTGTTTCTTAATAAAGAAAAAAAAATTCTACCACTTTTGTACCTTCTCTCAGTTACTTACAACATACAGTTTTTCATGTATATTTGTTTGTTTATTCTGTTTCCTCATGGAAATTAAACTTTTGATAAACCGTAACTGTAATTGAACATTTGAATATCAACAATAGTAGTTCATGTGAAGCGTTCATTAATGAGCTGCTAACGCAAAAGCTTAGCGGCCGTGTAACTGCCACTGGTTCCTGGTCTTCGGGAAAGGTGTGGTGGTACCGGTGCTAGGTCGCCAGGCTGATTAAGCTCCCCTATGTCCTCGCCCGCGTCCTCTCCCACCTGTTCCTCCTCGCCGGTTGCCTCTTGTGTCTCATCTCCTTCTGGAGGTGGACCTGCAGCATGATCTGGCATTATTTGTCCTCTCTTTATAGCTAGGTTATGCAGCTTGCAACACAATGCAATAAACTCTGCTATCTGATCAGGGTGGTACTGGAGGGCTGCCTCTGGCATGTTCCAGGCATCTGAAGCGCTGCTTTAGAACTCCAATTGTCTTTTCAACAATGTTGTGAGTCACTATGTGACTTTCATTATACCGTTTCTGTGCTTCAGTGACAGGATTACGCAGAGGGGTCATGAGCCAACTGGCAAGGCCATATCCTTTATCCCCCAGCATCTAACCGTGACCTTCTGGCTGATTGGCAAACAGGTCAGGGATAGCACTTTCACATAAGATGTGCGCATCATGGATGCTGCCAGGAAATGTAGCATTTACTGTCATAATTGTTTGATTGTGGTCGACAACAAGCTGCACATTTAGTGAGTGGAACCCCTTTCTGTTACGAAACACCGCCGCGTTCTTTAAGGGTGCTTTCAGGGCAGTCTATTGCACCCTGCACCTTGGGGAAGTCTGCTATTCTCGAGAAACCCAAAGCCCTCTCGGTCTGTGCCTCCCTGGTCATTGGGAAGCTTATGAAGTCTATCCTGCGAGCGTAAAAGGCTTCAGTCATCTGTCGAATGCAGCAGTGTGTGGCGTGCTGAGAGATATGGCAGATGTTGCCAGCTGAAGCCTGAAAAGATCCCGATGCGTAAAAGACTAGGGCAGCAGTAACCTTCACCTCAACGGACAGTGCGGTTCTGATGGTGCTGGAAGGCTGCAGATCATCCTTGACAAGTTGACATATCTCATCGATGACCTCCTTCGACAAGCATTTTCAGACAAGTTCAGGTAGGATTGCTTTTCCAAGTACCTTCGTTGGCTATACGCTGTCCTCATAGAAACATAAAAAATAGGTGCAGGAGTAGGCCATTCGGCCCTTCTAGCCTGCACCGCCATTCAATGAGTTCATGGCTGAACATGCAACTTCAGTACCCCATTCCTGCTTTCTCACCATACCCCTTGATCCCCCTAGTAGTAAGGACTTCATCCAACTCCTTTTTGAATATATTTAGTGAATTGGCCTCAACAACTTTCTGCGGTAGAGAATTCCACAGGTTCACCACTCTCTGGGTGAAGAAGTTTCTCCTCAACTCGATCCTAAATGGCTTACCCCCTATCCTTAGACTGTGTCCCCTGGTTCTGGACTTCCCCAACATTGGGAACATTCTTCCTGCATCTAACCTGTCTAAACCCATCAGAATTTTAAACGTTTCTATGAGCTCCCCTCTCATTCTTCTTAACTCCAGTGAATACAAGCCCAGTTGATCCAGTCTTTCCTGACAGGTCAGTCCCGCCATCCTCTGTCTTTGTCTCAGTGTACGCATTTCTCTGCCACCTCTTCGATCGATCCTTTCAGCAACCAGTGTGTGAGCAGTTACAATTAAAGGCAGGGAAAGAATAGGCCCCATAATCACTATCAGTAATTACTTTCACTAATTTTAATAATCTCTCTACTCTATACTCTCTTATCACTGTAGTCTGCCCTCTCTGTACCAGTAAGTTTGATAGGCCCCAACAATATTAAATAACTTCACTATGTAAAAGCTATTTACTAAATTATTCCAATATATGAGATCTATTTAGCATAAATAAGTTGATAATACCTATTTATATTCCCTGTCCCAAATTTCAGAGTACAATTTTCTTCAATTTTACTCTCTAAATGACTCTCAACTAATTCTCCACCCTTCCTCCGAAGTTAAAAATGGCATCCGTAGTGCCCATTTCCTTCTCTTAGGCCCTGAAAAAGCAACTATTTTTCAGCAATCTTTTGGGCCTTGCATCGGCCCAGCGAAGTGCATGCTAGGTGCCGAAACTTGGGATGGGCCTTGTGTGGGCGATCAATTGGGCGATCATCTCAGTGATCAAAGTGGAAACTTAGGCATCTGTTTTTCCGGCGATGTTTTGGGCCTAGTTTCCACTTTTTGCTCAAAATGGGCGATAGAGATCCGTTTTGGGCAAAAGATGGGCCATAGATGGGCGATGTGAAGTGGAAAGTCTAGCCTTAAGTAAATACGTGTGTCGGGAGAATAAGTACGTATACAGGATATCGGGGAAAAAGCCTTGGTGTAAGAAAGGTTCCGTATAAATAAAAGGCAGAAAAACAGTACTGGGGAAAAAGCCTCGGTTTAAAAAGTTCTACATAAGTAAAGGCGGAAAAACAGTCCTGTGGAAAAAGCCTCTGAGTAAACAGGTTTTTAAAATGGATCCCACCGCCTGTTTTTCAGACTGTGGGAAGCATGTGTGGGATGCCTTCCATAGAGGAGCAGATGTTCCAATTCATAGACCAAAGGCCTTGGGAGTTGGGCACAGACACAGATAACAGAATTTGAATTGTATAACAAGGTAAGAGTTAAATAAAAAGAATCATAACAACATGTATCTGGAATTATCAATTAAGGCATATCGAAGCCAGATTAGAGGAAGCAACCTACCAATCAATCATGTATTAATCAATCAGCACGTATTAGTTGTAACGTGCGTAATTACATAATGCTATAATCTAAATTTGTACTTGCAACGTCCCACTTGCTCCACCTTCGGCCCGCCATCCGCCACGATACTTCTGTAGCCATTCATTTGCTCACCTACACCTTTGATGAGCATCCCCAACACTAGTCTTTCCCCCTGGTATTTTACTCCCTCAAGTCCAAGGCGCACAGATCTTGGTATTTGCTGCACAAAAGTTCTGGTTAGCCACACCAAGCACATCGGGCCTAATTCTCCTCCACCAAAACCATTCGCTACTCCAACAACATCCAGGAGAAGTTCTGGCTTTTATTCTCCACTACCGACCATCCACCTAACACCCTCTTCTCTGCCCCTTTCACCCTCATCTCCAACAACAAGTGTTAAGCTCCGCATAAGTAAAGGTGGAAAAACGGGATCTGGGGAAAAAGGCCCGGTGTAAGAAATGGCAAAGGAAACTGTCAAGGCCCTTGGAGGGGTGAGGTATAAACCACCAGAAGAGTTTCTGAGAGATAAATTTGCAAAGGTTAAGAAGATGGTTAAGGCAGGATATGATGAAGGGAAAAAGATACCCTGGAAACTCAACTGGTGGTTATAAAGAAAGGGGAACCGGGTAGAGGAACCATAAATCGATAAGGGTGTCAATGGGATTGCAGGCTCTAGGGGTAGGGGAAACCGATTAAAAGGGACAATCAGTATCTAGAGATACAGTTTAAATCGATAAGAAGTCGGTGGGACTGTAGACACGGGGGTTCAGTGATACAATGGGAAGATGGTCAGTATCTGAGAATACAGTGAAACTGATATAAGGGTAGACGTACCAAATTGAGTATGGCTTGTAAAAATACACCAGATTGGGGACCGGACGGCTCGCTCAGTAGATATTTTTCGGATGACCATAAAAAAACCTGATAGTGACTATCTTAAGTGAAGTATGGATCCAAAAATAGAGCCGGCCAAATAATAAACTTTGTTGAATGAAGACAGACTTTTGTGAATGTCTATCTTTGAATGAAAGTGCTTGTGTGATTTTTGACTGCGCAATATTTGAGATGGGAATTAATACATTTTTCATGTGTCTGAAAGCCTGTATGAAAAAGTGGTGGAGCTGTCTGTTTTGGCTCCACTCACTTTTTCCAGACAGAGTGAAAGTTTTTTTTAAACCCTTTGTAGTGTTGTCCTGTATGTGGGAAGTTTTAAGAAAGTGTGAACCTAGAATTGAATTACATTTTAAGTTAGAAACGCAGGTGTGGATTTATTCTGATGATAAGTTACGGAGCTAGGAAATGTATAAAGGATAGGTTTGTTGAGCAAAAGATAAAAAATGCGTGATTTCGTTGTTTTTTTTTTTAAATTTCGACACGCTCACTTATTTGTCAAAAGAAAACACAATCATTGATTACATTGGGTTGAAAGACAATAAATTTAGTCTAGGAATGAGATAAAGAACGGAGAAGGGAAGTTGTAATGCCTTCAAAAAAAAGCCTGGCGGGACTCTCGAGGCTGCGGGCTGGGGAAGTACGCTACCATTTTCCTTTGTGTAAAACCTTGACATGAAAGCTTCTAGCTCAGTAAAAAGAGTTTTAAATAAAAGATTGGCAGTACAATATTTGAATTGGGATTTTGAGATATTTCAGGTGATTCTCCTTGATAAACATGTTGGTTGTATTGGAAAATCTTGGGTTTGGAAGCCTTTTTAATAAAATTACACAACTACTGCATCAGAAGCTGAAGCTTAAAAAGATGTAATTTATGAGATATTGTATCATAAAATTGAATTACAGAGCAAGATTAGAGTTTTTGATGTTCAGCTTCTAAAACAGAAGTTGGGCACACAATTATAAAACAAGTACTTTGCATTGTGATCTGTGAATAAGCATAAATGAGAAGTCCGATTAAAAAAAAACAGTATTACCATAATTGACATTTTGTAATCCAACAATAAATACAAATACTACAAAAGGGGAGCAGAAATTAGGATGGGAACAGTGAAGAGTTAATTTTGTTGTGAAGGTTTCAAGTACCACTGGTTAAGAAAAGGCACAACAAAATGAGATACATTTAAAATAAAAAGCAAAGTTAAATCTGATCTCTTTAAAAAAAAACTAAAAGGTTTGGAAACAATCCAGAAATACCTTCAGGGATCAGGTCAAACTCCTGGGCAAGTGGGGAGCTATCTGCGAAAGTGTAAAAGGGACTTTGGAAACATTAAAATGTTAAAACGGCAGGCTTTAGGAGTTTAGAACCAAGGACAATATAAGCTGAACTTGTGACTTCAGACACGGTGGTTGAAGAACCACAGAAAGAAAGATGTAATGGCCTTGAAACTGGAACATTTGAGATAACGGAAAGTAGCTTTCAAAGCCTACATGCCAGACTCTGTTCTGGTTATGGAAAAGTCATTCGAGATAACGGAAAGCAGGATTTAAAGTAAATCCCAAAAAGGCACAAATCGGACAAGCTGTGGTACAGTACCTGGGAAACAAAATATCCCAAAGAATTAGGACCATGTCCAATGACAGGAAGGAGGCCATTAGGATTATGCCCCGACCAGAAACAGTCCGAGGGGTGTGTAAACTGGGGTTCTTTAACTATTGCAGGAATTTTGTACCTAACCGCGCAATTGCAGAACCAATACAGTTGCTAGTGAAAGGGGGAAGACCATCTTTCGAAACTATAGAGTGGGGCCCCGAACTAGAAGCAGCATACGGTAATCTGAAGGAAGCCCCAATGTCAGCTCCAGGGCTGGGACTTCCGAACATGGATCTCCCGTCCCATATATATTGTGAGAACCAGGGAGGCTTCTATAGAGCCGTGGTGACACAAATGCATGGGGATAGGATGAGACCCGTAGCTTACTACTCGACACAGCAATCACCAATGGCTGCCGGTCTGTCCAGATGCGGGGCCGCACTGGATTGTGAAACTTGGGCAGTCAAAATTAGCGAGCCTGTCATAATGACAGGAGAAATAATACTGCACACAAAACACACACTGGTGGAAATGCTAAATGGGGAGGCAGTCCTATTACCACATGATTGACTCGGATCAAGGGACTCATTTCACGGGTCAACTGATGAAAGAAACTTATAGAATATTCGGCATTAAGCAGAAGTTTCACATCCCATTTCACCCCTAGAATTCAGGGGTGGTAGAGAGAATGAATCGGGCCCTTAAAACCGCCTTGAGTGAGGCAATGAGGTTACCAGAAGGAATAGTGACAGGAGGAGCCGACTTAGGCCCCCTATGAGACAGAATCAGAAAGTATGTGAGGGGGTTGAGTGAGCAGTTGAAAGGTATGCAACAGGCGATCTGGGAAAGGCAGAAGGAGGAGGACGAAGGTGGTGAGATAACCGTCTCGGCTATAATCCCCGAGATGGGGGCGAAGATAATGGTTAAGGAGGTGGCAGAGAAACCAGGGTTCGCACCTAGGTGGAGCGGACCATATGAGGTATTAATTAGTGGAGATACGTGTGCTTGCGTGAATATAACAGGTAGGGGCCGGTGGAAGCACTGGTCCCAGCTGAAAGAATATAAAAGGTACGACAGATGGACTTTTTAGCGGATTAGGGTGGATATTGGCAATATTAGGGGTACTGGCTATAATAAAATAGATCTGGAAAAGGCCACATGCCCGGAGAAACGATGCAAACAATCGGAGAAATGGTGCAAACAATCCGGTTAAAATAGAAATGTTAAGACTCTAACCAAAAACCTGAAATATCCAGGATGTGTTTTATCAACAGAATATGAAAGTGATCATCACCACCCTTCCGATTCTACAAGGACAAGTTACAAGGCTGCCCCTCGAGGGCCCAGAAGCATTTACCTACACCGGAGGGTACAATTACGTAAAGCAGCCCCTAGGAGGCGGCATCCGAGTGTCAGGAGCATTTATCTTGAAGCCACAAGATAAGTGGGTAACAAAATGTTACCTGAATATTGTAAACCAGGGGAATTAACCTTGGGAAAGCGCGTGGTAGTTAAACCTGGAACAGGAGTAATGTTGTTATTTGACAATGTGCAGCATGAAATGTTACCTGTGAGCATAAATTTATCAGCCCTATACCTGCCAGAAAAGTTTAGCCCCAAGACTAAAGCATTGTACACACTATTGCTAGACACAATCCTGAGAATAGCTACTGACACATCAGGAGCAAGGGAATAACACAAGCAGCTGAGACACAAAGGATGAAGACAGAGGAGATCAATAGGGAATGACATATTAACTGTACAGGGACCTCTCTAGTAGATGCACTAGATATGCAGGCGATCCACGCAGGTGTAGATAGTTTGAGGGGAATGATGGAGGGGAATAATGAGGAAACAGGCCAGGATAGGGATAGAATCTTCAGAGTTAGGATCTAAAACATCCAAAAAAAAACTGCTAGAAGGCCATGCACGAACAATTAGCGAGCTAAATAAGCAGGAATGAGAGGATGATGCCATGGACAGGAAAAGAGACACGTCATGCCTATGGGAGATGGATGATCGGTTACGTGAGACAGAATACTAATGATCCCCGTAACAAACCAAGACTTATACCCGTATCTTCAATATGAAGTTGAAAAATAGGGATATACGAGGGGAAGAGTACATCCGCGATGGACCAGTATGAGATCAAAAAGAATGGAAATATAAGGGGAATATCTTTATCCGGGTGCCAGAGAGAAGGAAGCCTAACTATATGCCCTCACCCAGTGGGAGACGGGAACAAGGATAGCGGCTGGTTTGATAATACTACGGAAGGATGTGTCATTGGAATAAGCCCTGCCCGAACCGAACCCAACCCACACATTACGCCTATCAAGGGCGAGGAGAATATTGTGTGGTAACTAGCCTCGGAACTTACGATTACAGAGGTTTGACTTGTAACTTTACAATGCCTAACTTTTGCTTTACTCCCAGAGTGTCGATGGCGGTGGGAAGAGCATGCATGACGTATATACACGCCAGGAAGACAATGACATTAAATATATGCGATGAGATTAAGCAAGATATTGATGTTTACATGGAAGAGCAAGCACCACCAATTCCCCTGTTACTTGAAGATTTAACTGAGCTCAAAGGACCATTAAGAAATAACATTAAAAGATATTATGAGCTAAAGGATAAAGCAAAAGAACTGGACAGTGAAATAAAGGATAACCTGAAAAACCCGCCTTGGTACTTGAGATTATACATCCGTGGATAAGGATCCTTTCACATACCCTAGTGGCAGTACAGATAGTTGGTGATGTTATGTAACAAGTGCAATGACAGGCGAGGCATACCCGAGTAAAGTTACAAGATAGGGATTAGAATTATATCCCATCTTAGTCCGAGCGCAGCTGATACTCCTGGGAGAATGTGCAGGCAGATACAAGAGACGCAGAACGAAGAAGTTGGCCAAGGCCCGTAACCAAGAACGCAGAAAGCCTTTGCTAGATTCAAAGAGGGGTAATCAAACACAAAGACGGCATGAATACCTGGTATGAGTCGTAAGTGTCCCAATCCTATCGCCCGATCAACGAAACCGAGGCGGGAGACACACGAATCAAGACAGGATAAGGCAGGAAAAGGAAAATTATTGTCCATGGTGGGACATTTTTAAGAGCTGGTCACCTAAAGCCTACATGGTCCTCAAATTGATGTGGCATCCAATTGTGGTAATAATGGTAGTGGTAGGGATATGTATCGTGATCCAACTATATCAGAGGATATACAACTGCGTGGTTCAAGCTGAACAGCAAACAGCCTTGTAATGCAGGCATGATAGGGAGGCAAATGACTTTGTAACGCGCTAGGGAAACAACTAAGACCCCCGAGCTTATGCTCTGTATGTACAAAAACAAATATGTGGTGTGCCAACATCCCAGGGAAATGGTCAAGGTAGTATGTAAAGACTCCGCAAAAGACGGAACTATGAGCAATCCCAAGGATATGGACGATAGCACCAGCAGATGGCTCAGAACAAATGTGGTCAACTGATTATTTAGAAATAATCAGGGACCAACAGGAGGGACTGAAAGTAATTACGATTTGTAATCTGCCCTATTAATAATAACAACTCCATTTTAAAACATCCCAATTAACAGGTAAGCATGCGTGGGATGCCTTCCACAGAAGAGCAGATGTTCCAATTCATAGACCAAAGGCCTTGAGAGTCGGACACAGACACAGATAACATAGAATTTGAATTGTATAACAAGATAAGAGTTAAATAAAAAGAATCATAAACATGTATCCGGAATTACCAATTAAGGCATATAGAAGCCAGACTGGAGGAAGCACCCAACCAATCAATGTATTAATCAATCAGCACGTATTAATTGTAACTGTCGTAATTACTAATGCTATAATCTGAAACTGTATAAAATATGATGTCCCTGGCAGTTTCTTTGAGCATTCCTTCAAGGATAGCTCCCCTGCCGGCTTGTATCTTTTATTAATTAAAACTGCATTTACTTTAAGGCTAACGGACTCCAAGTGGTGGTTTGAAGTTAACCCTAACAGTTACGATTTTTTTTTTAGTTTAGTTTAGTTTTTCTCAAAAGGGGGCGTTACCAGCCACCTACACCAGTTTTGGCCACTTTGGCCAGCTAATAGTTACTCCAAAACTACTTAGGCCAGCGTATGTGGCCACTTCAGAAAACTCTTACGGTGAGTTAAGAAATCAGCGCAGGTAGGTGCATCGGAGCCCATTTGGCCCGAGATGGGGCGGGAAGGGAAGCGGAGAGGACCTGCAGCTAAAGCACCAAGACTTACAAAGCACTAAACAAAGCACAAAAAGTAATAAGCATTCAAGAACGAATAAAAAAATAGAACTTCATCTGAAAACTCGGCCCGGGAAGACAGCGGGCCGGGCGGTGCGTGAGGCCACTCGGCCAGGGTTAGGGGCGAGACAACCGATCCACCACCGTTGCTCCAACAACCACTCTGGGAACTACAACTCTTTATAGTACCACCACACATCCTCCTCCCACATGCCCGTCCATAAAGACTGGAGCCAAAGGGGGGGCTAGTAATAAAAGAATCTAAAGAAAGGATATAATTTGGGGTGCGTCAGCGACTACTTATCCTAAACCTAATGGATATAATTTTTCCTAGCTTCTGTGGGAATGAAAGTATAAGTCTATACCAGAACCTGGCACAACGGATCCTTGAAGGCCCGGAACCCACTACCCTGAGATTTAATGTCAGAAATGGAACAGGGCAAAGTCGAACAAAAAGGGGAATACTGGAAACACTAGGCACGGGTTATGCGGCAGGAGTTACGACGATGAATTCCATAGGCCTGTATGCAATATACGACCGGGTTAACAACTTCATGGCGTAGTCTTGAGTGGTTTAGTGGGGAGGGACTTGGATAACCAAGCCCTACATGCGCGGTGGGGCGATGGCGCGGAAGGGGAACTGTTACAGGTGGTCCATACATTACAGGAACATGCCAAGACAATAAAATTGATCCACGCAATGGGGAAAGATATAAGTAAACGATTACAGGTCGAGATATTTTGCTCCGGGTATGGGGCCTGGATATTAAGTGAGGTACAACATAATTTGGAGCAACTCCAGAATGGAGACATACCAGATTGGATTCCGAACAGCATACTTAACAATTGGACTCTCGATAAAAAAATGATTAACACATGCGAGGTACGAAGGAATAGTCACGCATGGGTGCCGAAATTCAAATGTATTACTGGGCGGGTGAATATAATCGGATTTATGTTGTCCATACCACAGTATGATGTAACAAAGGGACACCCCTTATATCAGATCGATAATATTGGTAAAGTGAGGAGTCACCCCCTGTGTCATCACCAACCCTAACTTGTGTTTCAGGCCCATGGGAAAAATAGATGTAAATGGATACCACATATATCCCGAGACAATGGAAATCATCCATGGAACAATCACGGATACCCTCCGAGAAGGGTACGAAGAGGCGGTATGGGAACCGCAAGGCAAACAGATATCGGAACTAAATGAGGAACAATTACGTTTGGTGCAAGGAATCCAGAATCAAAGACGACAGTCCGGCTGATGAAAGAAATAGACAACTTGCAGAGAGACACACTAACGCAATGCTGGCTGATCAGCCCTGGTACTCAAAGCTGTGGGACATTGGACTTATTATTCTTATCCGTGGGTGAATTTGAATATTATCACATGTACTTGTAGTAATACAGGGTCTGGTTCTGATGGTCATGATGGGATTAACATGTGCACGAATTAAACAGACCAAACGATAAGTCAGGGCACGCACTATGATTAAGGCCATAAGGGATGAAAATTTAAGCAGTCCTACAGGAAGGACTTACCTTATATAACTCTGTGGGAAGGTTTCAGGAGGTCCCGAAGCTTGGGAGATGGCCACCCAGGTGAACGAACCTATCTGGAACTTGCCTACAAGGAGATAGTTATTGGGAAATATGGCCAGCTTGGCGTATAGCCAAGGGCCAAAAGGGGGGAATTGTAAGAGAAATTTGGCATTAGGGGTACCAGCGGGACAAGGGTTAAAGTGCTGGTTCCTGCAATGGCCCATAAGGAGGTAAAAGGCCTCTCTTCGGCCTTGTACCAAGGCTCCAGAAGTTATCAATTCAATAATATTCTGACAGGATATGATGTGAGAACCTAAACAGACATTGATAAGACCTTGCGAAGAGGCTCGAGGCGGACTCACAGACAATAAGGAGGATCAGGAAAGAGAGTGCGAACAGCTGAATGCGATACTCCTGGAATAGTCACCAGGGTTATCATGGAATGATAAAAGGGAGGAATGAGAATAGATACAGAAGGATTGTAAATGTGACAGAGGGATGGAGATAGGGAATCATGGGAAAATAGCTAAAGAAATGTTAAGATGCAAACATTGCAGAATCGACAGAAAAAAAAGGGGGTTACTGAGGGTTGAGGTTAAACACGGGTCACGGGAAAGAAAAAGCAATCACAGATAGGAGACGTTAACGTAATGGTTTTCACTAATGAGGGGAGAATAACGTAATGCTTTTTACTGATAAGAGGGAAATAGGTTTTACTGATAAAGAAGAAGAATTTAATGAGGCTATAAACACGCTGACCTCGGGGCCAGCTCTAATTAGGAGACCTCCTCACCTGCCATTGGACATACTCGGGGGGGGAGGAAGAAAGGGAGTGGACAGACCAAGTGCTAATCAAATGTGTTATGTTTTGAAAATGTATAACTACTGTGCTTTTCGCGCTGTAAAGGGACTTGTCCAGAGGAAGATAAACGGGTTCTGATTGAGTGTGTTCCTTTGTCTTGACAAGTCCCGGCCGAAGAATCTTCAATAAAGGTCTTTTACAGAAAAGGCAAGAAGGGTGTTCGCGTCAGTGTATTCGCTGAAACAGATTGAGGGAAAAAGAATCCGTATTAACACAGGCTGCTCTTTTTGGCCCAAGTTGAAAAACCAGTTTCCCCAATCAATTTGCACTGGTGTAACTCAATTAGTTACGATTTTTGTGTCAGTTTTTTTTCCAGCCTAAGGGGGCGTAACGAGCCACCTGTGCCAATTCTGGCCATTTAGGGAAGTTTGGCCAGCTGAGAGTTACTCCAGTTGTGCTTAGGCCAGCGTATGTGGCCTCTGCAGAAAAACCTTCCCGAGTTGAGTTAGAGAGAGAGAGAGAAAGAGAGTTAGAGCACGAGCAAGAGCGCAAGCGCTAGAGCGTGCGAGCAAGTTAAGAGCGCGAGCGCTAGTGAGCGAGATATGTATGTAAACTTAATAGTGTAAGTCATGCCACAAGGGGGTGCACCTGTTAGAGACCCAAGGGTCACCTGCACACCCCGTGCAAGCAAGTATAAAAGGTCGTCTGCCATGCTGCTTCTTCACTCTGGAGTTTGATTCAAGAGACTAAGGTCACATCAGTTTGAGTTTACAGCCTTGGAGTTATTCTGAACATAACAATTGCCGATGAGTAACAGATCACAAACTTTCACGCAGTTATGGCTGCCGTTGGTATTCTTCAGAGATTTGTTGAGGGTGATGATTGGGAAGCCTTCATTGAGCGTATTGACCAGTACTTCATGGCCAATGAACTGGATATGGACAGTAACGCGGTCAAGCGCAGGGCGATTCTCCTCACCCTTTATGGGTCCACGATATATGGCCTCATCAAAAATCTGCTCGCAACGACGAAACCAACGGACAAGACAAATGCAGACTTTTTGTACGCTGGTTCGGGAACACTTCAAGCCGAAGGAGAGCATCTGAATGGCCAGGTATCGCTTTTATACGCACCATCGCTTCAAGGGCCAGGACGTGGCAAACTATGTCGCCGACCTAAGACGCCTTGCGGGACCGTGCAAATTTGCTGGATTTTGGGGGGAAATGTTGCGGGACTTTTTCGTACTTGGAATCTGCCACGAGGTCATTCTTCTATTGGCTGCCGAATCCCTAAATCTGAGCAAGACCATCACGCCAGCCCAGGCTTTCATGTCCACGAACGATAACACTAAGCAGATATCTTCTCAGCATCAAAGCTCACCGGCAAGTACTGTGCATAAAATAATGTCTTCAGCAGGCAGAACTGTACATGGCAGGGCCAACACGCCTGTAGAGGCCAGACTTAGGATGACTCGGACTCCGCCATGAGGCATGAATGCGAATCCAGTAACACCATGTTGGCACTGCGGGGGTAATCATCAAGCCCATCAATGTCAATTCAAGCACTACGTGTGCAAAGGCTGCATAACAATGGGACATCAACAGCGAATGTGCAAACGTGCTGCGACTCACCACATGGCAGAGTCGGCAGAAGATGACCGATCCGGCACGGATCACGCTGAACGAGTAAGAGAGGCAACTCAACCCGAGGCTGAAGAGGAAGTGTATGGGGTACACACCTTCACCACCAAAAGCCCTCCGATAATGTTGAACGTCAAATTAAACAGCATTCCAGTTTCCATGAATTTGGACACAGGGGCGAATCAGTCAATTATGAGTCAGAAGGCTTTTGAGAAACTGTGGGGCAACAAGGCACAAAGGCCAAAACTAAGCCCGATTGATTCATACAAAGCTGCGCACTTACACCAAAGAGCTCATTCCAGTCACTGGCAGTGCAGCAGTGAAGGTATCGTATGATGGAGCTATGCATGATTTACCACTATGGATTGTACCAGGTGAAGGCCCAACGCTGTCCGGCAGAAGCTGGCTCGGAAAGATCCCATGGAACTGGGATGACATCAAAGTGCTGTCTCCGGTGGATGACGCCTCGTGAGCCCAAGTGCTAAACAAATTTCCGTCGCTATGTGAGCCAGGCATCGGCAACTTCACAGGCGCCAAAGTGCAGATCCATCTAGTCCCTGATGCACGGCCCGTTCATCACAAGGCCCGAGCGGTTCCATATATGATGTGGGAGAAAGTCGAGATTGAACTGGACAGACTTCAATGAGAGGGAATTATATCGTCAGTCGAGCTCAACGAGCGTGCCAGTCCAATTGTTCCGGTGTTGAAAAGCGATGGCAGTCAGAATCTGCGGAGACGACAAAGTAACGATCAACCGAGTCTCGTTACAGGACCAGTACCCACTATCCAAAGCGGAGGACCTGTTCACAACATTAGCAGGGGGGGGAAAAGAGAAGTCGTTCACCAAGTTGGATCTAACCTCTGCTTACATGACACAGAAGCTGGTTGAACCTTCGACAAGATTGACATGCATCAACACGCACAAAGGACTGTTCATATACCACAGATGTCCTTTTGGGATTCGCTCGGCTGCTGCCATCTTCCAGAGGAACATGGAGTGTCTGTTGAAATCGGTTCCGTGCACCGTTGTGTTTCAAGATGACATCCTGATCGCCGGTCGTGACACTACTGAACACTTGCACAACCTGGAAGAGGTTCTAAAGCGACTGGACAGAAACGCTCCAAGTGCGTTTTTCTGGCGCCAGAGTCGAGTTTTTGGGGAGAAAAATTGTGGCAGATAGCATTAGACCCATGGACTCCAAGACGGAGGCCATCAAGAATGCACCCAGACCACAGAATGTGACAGAGCTGCGTTCATTCCTGGGACTTCCCAACTATTTTGGGAACTTTCTACCCGGGTTGAGCACTTTACTGGAACCTTTGCATTTATTGCTACGTAAGGGGGATGACTGGGTTTGGGGTAAATCTCAAGAGACAGCCTTCGATAAGGCCAGAAACCTGCTATGTTCTAACAAGTTACTTGTATTGCATGACCCGTGTAAACGTTTAGTACTAGCATGTGATACATCTTCGTACGAGGTCGGTTGTGTGTTACGGCAAGCCAATGTGTCAGGCAAACTGCAACCGGTTGCATATGCACCCAGAAGTTTATCGAAGGCTGAAATTGCCTACAGTATGGTTGAGAAAGAAACATTAGCATACATATACGGGGTTAAGAAAATGCACCAAGATCTATTTGGACTCCGGTTCGAGCTCGAAACCGTCCACAAACCGCTCATTTTGTTGTTTTCAGA
Source organism: Pristiophorus japonicus (assembly GCF_044704955.1). Classification (NCBI taxonomy): domain Eukaryota; kingdom Metazoa; phylum Chordata; class Chondrichthyes; family Pristiophoridae; genus Pristiophorus; species Pristiophorus japonicus. The sequence continues at coordinate 179,537,456 of NC_091981.1, forward strand.
AAGCAAAGGTATAAACACCAATGCTTCGTCCCGCATCCAAAGATGGGCACTAACATTATCCGCGTATGACTGTTATCCACCACAGACCAGGCACTGAGATCTGTGCGGATGCCCTCAGTCGGCTACCATTGTCCACCACCGGGGTGGAAATGGCGCAACCCGCAGACTTGCTTCTTGTAATGGATGGTTGAGCGCGAGGGGTCACACATCACGGCCCACCAGATCAGGACCTGGACTAGCCAGGACCCTGTGCTATCACGAGTATAAAAACTGTGTCCTTAAATGGGAGCTGGTCGGCTGTTCCCGGGGAAATGCAAGACGAAATTAAGCAGTTTTACCGAAGCAGGGATGAAATGTCCATCCAATCGGATTGTCTCCTAGGTGCGAAGTGCGTGGTTTTGCCAAAAATAAGGCAGGGAAACGTTTATACACAACCTACAGAGTACCCACCAGGCATAGTCACGAAGGCGGATATTGCCAGGTCGCACATTTGGTGGTCCGGCATTGATTCAGAATTGGAGTCATGCATACACCAATGTAACACTTGCTCACTGAGGGAGCCCCACGGAGTCTGTGGTCATGGCCCTCCAAACCGTGGTCCAGGGTCCACGTAGATTTCGCTGGCCCCTTTCTTGGAAAGATGTTCCTAGTAGCAGTGGACGCTTACTCTAAATGAATTGAATGTGTAATAATGTCATGTACGTCCACTGCCATCACTGAAAGCCTCCGGACCATGTTCGCCACCCATGGTTTGCCCGACGTCCTAGTTAGTGAAAATGGACCATGTTTCACCAGCTCGCAATTCAACGTGTTCATGACCCACAATGGCATCAAATATGTCAGGTCTGCCCCATTTAAGCCGGCATCCAACGGTCAAGCGGAATGGGCAATCCAAACTATCAAGCAGAGCTTGAAACTCGTGACGGACGGTTCCCTGCAAACCCAATTATCTCGGGTTCTACTCAGCTACCGGACACGGCCTCACTCGCTTACCGGGGTTCCCCCGGCAGAATTGTTAATGACAATTGTTAATGACTCCTTAGTCCACCCGGATCTCAATTATGTTAAAAACCCGGCGTTACCGGCATAACATGTACTACGATCGTGCGGCTGTATCGCGTGACACTGAGGTTAATGACCCTGTATTTGTTGTTAATTACGGTCATGGTCCCAAATGGGTTGCTGGCACTGTTTTAGCCAAGGAGGGGAATAGAATGTTTGTTGTCAAACTTCTCAATGGACAAATGTGCAGAAAACATTTGGATCAGACCAAACTGCGATTCACTGACAACCAAGAAGAGTTTGAAGAGAACATTACCATCACTGATCCACCAACAGACCTCGCGGTCAACCACGAGGATGAACCCACCATGCCCGACAGTCCGATCAGACCAGCCGCGCTGCAGTGCAGCAATGATCCAACCAACTCACCCATACCAGGACTTCAACTCAGGCAATCAACCCGGGAAGGAAGAGCCCCGGATCGCCTCAATTTGTAAATAACTTGTATAAAAGACTTTGGGGAGGGGTGGAAGTGATGTTATGTCTGTAAACTTTATAATAGTGTAAGACGTGCCAGAAGGGGGCACACCTGCACACCTCGTGCAAACAAGTATAAAAGGTTGCCTGTCATGCTGCTTCTTCACTCTGGAGTTTGATTAAAGAGACTAAGGTCACATCAGTTTGAGCTTACAGCATACAGTCTTGTGGAGTTATTCTGAATATGAGAGTGAGAGAGAGCGAGCGAGAGCAAGAGCGAGAGTTATGAATGCAATAAAGGTTCAAACTGAGTACTGTTTAACTAAGCAAGGTACAACCTTGTCTCTGCTTTATTTAGGCCCAAAGTGTCTGACTCACAAAATGGCTGGCCTTTTATACCGGAGCAGCACCATGTGCATGCTGCTCAGTGCCCTCCAGCAATGACGCCATCTGGTGGCTACAAACAGAATGTACATACATGACAATACCCCCCTCTGAGATCTTATCACAGGTCTTTCACAGGTTGAGATGGTCCGGTGCTTTGCGCTCCTGGGTTGACTATCTCAGTTCGATTCCAGCCTTGGGTGACTGCGGGGTCTGTTGTGGCTGGTGGCTGGATGACTGACTTGTTGGGGGTGGCAGTGGCCATGTCCGGAATTGCAAGCCCATTTTAATTGAACAGGTCCGTGATGGAAATTCCGGGTTCACTGATGACCCTCGAGTCCTCTGAAGACTGCTGGTAGGTTGGTTGGTTGTCAATGGTTTCTTCGTCCGACTGTTCTGGCTCATCTGATACATGTGTTTCCTGCAAGTTTGCCCATTCTTGAGCTTAATAACAAATACTCTGTTGCCCTCCTTGGCCATGACCGTACCAGCGATCCATTTGGGACCCTGACCATAGTTCAACACATATACAGAATCATTAACAGAAATCTCACATGACACAGTTGCGCGATCGTGGTACCCTTGTTGACTTTGTCTTCTGTATTCAACGTGATTATTTAAATCTGGGTGTACCAGAGACAGCTTGGTCTTAAGACCTCTTTTCATCATGAGTTCAGCAGGTGAGACCCCTGTGAGTGTGTGGGGTCTTGTCCTGTTAGCAGTATGCAGGACAAGCGGGTCTGCAGTGACCCTTGGGTTATTCTCCTCATGTTTTGCTTGATAATTTGTACTGCACGTTCTGCTTGCCCATTGGACGCAGACTTGAACGGTGCTAACCTTACATGTTTTATGCCATTAAGTTTCACAAACTCCTGACTGGTGAAGCACGACCCATTGTCGCTCACCACTATATCAGACAGACTATGTGACACGAACATGACATTGAGATTCTCTATGGTTGCCGTGGACGTACTGGATGATATGATTATGCATTCTATCCATTTCGAATACGCGTCCACCACCACTAAAAATATCTTGCCCAGGAAGGGACCTGCAAAATCTACATGGATCCTGGACCAAGGTTTGGATGATCACGACCACAGACTCAGCAGCGATTCCGCTGGTGCTTTGCTGAGCTGCATGCAGGTGTTGCACTGATGCACACATGCTTCCTGTTCAGAATCAATTCCCAGCCACCATACCAGGGACCTGGCAATGGCCTTCATCATCACTATATCCGGATGTGTGCTGTGTAACTCACGCACGAACTTCTCTCTCCCTTTCTTGGGCATTACAACGCGATTGCCCCACAATATGCAATCTGATGAATAGACAGTTCATCCTTGCGTTGAATGTACGGTTTGGCCTCCTCGCACATTTGCTTAGGTATGGCAGACCGATCTCCTTTGAGGATACAACCCTTTACCAATAAAATCGGGTCCTGGCTGGTCCAGGTCTTAACTTGTTGAGCCGTAACAGGGGTTCCTTCACTTTCAAAAGCATCCATGATTAACATTAGATCCGCTGGTTGTGGCATTTCCACCTCCGGTGTGGGCAACAGCAACCGGCTCAAAGTATCGGCACAATTCTCTGTGCCAGGCGAATGACAATCATAGGCAGATAATGTCAGAACCCACCTTTGGATGTAGGATGAAGCGTTGGTATTGATACCTCTGCTCTCGGAAAACAAAGAAATGAGCGGCTTGTCTCTAATTCGAACCTCAGACCGAACAGGTATTGATGCATCTTATCATACACACATGCTAAAGCTTATTTTTCCACCATGCCATAGGCTCTTTCTGCTTTAGACAAATTTTTGGATGCATACGCGACAGGTTGAGGTTTCCCCAACTCATAGGCTTGTTGGAGTACGCAACCAATTCCATGACGATGAGTCAGGCCAAAACTAAACGTTTACATGGGTCATAATGTACCAGCAACTTGTTCGAGCAAAGCAGATTGGTGGCTTTCTCGAAAGCTGTGTCTTGCGATGCGCCCCACACCCAGTTGTCGCCTTTTCTCAATAGCATGTGCAGTGGTTCTAGTAAGGTGCTCAATTTAGGTAGGAAGTTACCAAAGTAGTTGAGTAAACCCAGTCACATTCTGTGGCTTGGGTGCATTCTTGATGGCCTTGCTTTTCACGTCAGTAGGTCTGATGCCATCAGCAGCGATTTTCCTCTCGAGGAATTCGACCTCCGGTGCCATGAAGAGGCACTTTGAGCGTTTCAGTCTGAGTCCCACTCTATCCAAACGCCGTAGAACCTCTTCCAGGTTGTTCAGATGTTCCTTGGAGTCACGACTGGTGATCAGGATGTCATCTTGGAACACGACGGTTCCTCTGGAATATTGCTGCAGCCGAGCGAATTCCAAAAGGGCACCTGTGGTAAATAAACAAACAGTCCTTTTACATGTTAATGCACGCAAGTCTCTTCGACGTCTCGACCAACTCAGTTCCTATCGAGTGGAGGGTAGCCAATGTAACCCCACTTTTTAAAAAAAGGAGGGAGAGAGAAAACAGGGAATTATAGACCGGTCAGCCTGACCTCAGTAGTGGGTAAAATAATGGAATCAATTATTAAGGATGTCATAGCAGCGCATTTGGAAAGAGGTGGCATGATAGGTCCAAGTCAGCATGGATTTGTGAAAGGGAAATCATGCTTGACAAATCTTCTGGAATTTTTTGAGGATGTTTCCAGTAGAGTGGACATGGGAGAACCAGTTGATGTGGTATATTTGGACTTTCAGAAGGCATTCAACAAGGTCCCACACAAGAGATTAATGTGCAAAGTTAAAGCATATGGGATTGGGGGTAGTGTGCTGACGTGGATTGAGAACTGGTTGTCAGACAGGAAGCAAAGAGTAGGAGTAAATGGGTACTTTTCAGAATGGCAGGCAGTGACTAGTGGGGTACCGCAAGGTTCTGTGCTGGGGCCCCAGCTGTTTACACTGTACATTAATGATTTAGACGAGGGGATTAAATGTAGTATCTCCAAATTTGTGGATGACACTAAGTTGGGTGACAGTGTGAGCTGCGAGGAGGATGCAATGAGGCTGCAGAGCGACTTGGATAGGTTAGGTGAGTGGGCAAATGCATGGAAGATGAAGTATAATGTGGATAAATGTGAGGTTATCCACTTTGGTGGTAAAAACAGAGAGACAGACTATTATCTGAATGGTGACAGATTAGGAAAAGGGGAGGTGCAACGAGACCTGGGTGTCATGGTACATCAGTCATTGAAGGTTGGCATGCAGGTACAGCAGGCGGTTAAGAAAGCAAATGGCATGTTGGCCTTCATAGCGAGGGGATTTGAGTACAGGGGCAGGGAGGTGTTGCTGCAGTTGTACAGGGCCTTGGTGAGGCCACACCTGGAGTATTATGTACAGTTTTGGTCTCCTAACCTGAGGAAGGACATTCTTGCTATTGAGGGAGTGCAGCGAAGGTTCACCAGACTGATTCCCGGGATGGCGGGACTGACCTATCGAGAAAGACTGGATCAACTGGGCTTGTATTCACTGGAGTTCAGAAGAATGAGAGAGGACCTCATAGAAACGTTTAAAATTCTGATGGGTTTAGACAGGTTAGATGCAGGAAGAATGTTCCCAATGTTGGGGAAGTCCAGAACCAGGGGTCACAGTCTAAGGATAAGGGGTAAGCCATTTAGGACCGAGATGAGGAGAAACTTCTTCACCCAGAGAGTGGTGAACCTGTGGAATTCTCTACCACAGAAAGTTGTTGAGGCCAATTCACTAAATATATTCAAAAAGGAGTTAGATGAAGTCCTTACTACTAGGGGGATCAAGGGGTATGGCGAGAAAGCAGGAATGGGGTACTGAAGTTGCATGTTCAGCCATGATCTCATTGAATGGCGGTGCAGGCTAGAAGGGCCGAATGGCCTACTCCTGCACCTATTTTCTATGTTTCTATGTAACTCTTGTGTCATATAGGCCGACGTCGTCAGTTTTGTGAACGACTTCCATTCGGCTAGCATCGCAAACAAGTCATCAGCCTTCGGTAACGGGTACTGATCTTGTTTCGAAACCTGTTGATCGTAGCCTTATAGTCGCCACAAATTCTGACTCTGCCATCACATTTCAGCACAGGAACAATGGGGCTGGCCCATTCATTAAATTCAACCAGTGATATGATCCCTTCACCCTGGAGTCTGTCCAGTTCAATTTTGACCTTCTCCCTCATCATATATGGCACTGCCCGAGCTTTATGATGGAGAGGTCTTGCATCTGAGTCCACGTGGATCTGCACCTTGGCTCCCGTGAAGTTGCCGATATCCGGTTCGAACAGCGAGGGGAACTTGCTCAATACTTGGGCACATGTATCTTCCTTCGATGACAACGCCTTTATATCGTTCCAGTCGCATCTGATTTTCTCCAACCAGCTTCTGCCAAGCAGTGTTGGGCCATTGCCTGGAACAATCCACAGCGGTAACTCGTGAACCGCACCGTTATATGACACATTAATTTGTGCACTGCCAATCACCTTTATCAGATCTTTGGTGTACGTGCACAGCTTGGCGTTAACAGGGCTCAGCCTGGGCCTCACAGTATCCCACAGCTTATAAAATACTCTCATTCATGATCGATTGACTTGCCCTAGTGTCCAGTTCCATCGATACCGGTATCCTGTTAAACTTCACATTAATTAAAATTGGTTTGCTCTTGGTTATGAAGGAGTACACAGTCCATACACTTCCTCTCTGGCATCTCTGATTGCGTATCCAGATCCGCGCTAGTCTGACTCTCATCCTCCACGTGGTGTGTCGCAGCTCACTTGCTCATCTGCGGACACTTGCGCTGGAGATGTTCCACTCTCAGATAGACTTTGCAACTATATTGCTTAAATCGGCACTGCTGGTGCCAATGATTTCCTCCACAACGCCAACATGGAGAAGTCAGATACATTCCTGCTGGCGGACTTTGGGCAGCCACAGGTTGCGTGGACGCAGCCGGATAGGCCCCGCCATGTAACGCGCTGCCGAACACCGAATCAATCGCGTTTACAGTACTTGCCAAGGTTCGGTTCTTCACCGCTATTTTCTTTATACTCCTGTCCGTCGTCATACATGATTGAGCGATCTGGATGGCCCTTTTTAAATCCAACTCCTCCACTGCCAGAGGTTTGCACAGGATCACCTCGTGGTTGATACCGATAACAAAGAAGTCCCGCAGCATGTCTGCCAACACCGTCCCGAACTTGCACGGTCCTACTAGGCGTCTCAGGTCAGCAACGAATTCCACCGCGCTCTCGCCCTCCGATCAAACATGTGTATAAAACCTGCATCTCGAGATGATGATGCCGTCGTCTGGCTTGAGGTGCTCCTGTACCAATGTACACAACTCCTCGTACGTTTTCTCTGTTGGATCACTCGGCATGAGTAGATTCTTTATCAGACCGTAGATCTTTGAACCGCACACACTGAGGAACACGGCCCGGCACCAATCTACATCGTCGACCCCCTTCATTTTGTTGGCCATGGAGTACTGGTTCAAATGGCTCACAAAGTCTGCCCAATCTTGGCCCTCCACGAATCGCTCAAAAAATCCAATCATGCTCATTTTGCAAACAAAGGTTCTTGTATTCTCGTCGCCAAAAGTTATGTATGCAATAAAGGTTCAAACGGAGTACTGTTTAACTAAGCAAGGTACAACCTTGCCGCTGCTTTATTAAGGCCCAAAGTGCTAATTCTCGAAATGGCTGGACTTGTATACCTGAGCAGCACCATGTGCATGCTGCTCAGTGGCCTCCAACAATGGCGCCATCTGGTGGCCAGAAACAGAATGTACATACAAAAGAGTGGGGGGGGGGGGGGGGCGCGAGACGGAGGGAGAGCGGGGGGGGAAGAGCGGGAGACGGAGGGCGAGCGCGAGGCGGAGGGAGAGCGGGGGGGGGCGCGAGACGGAGGGAGAGCGGGGGGGGCGCGAGACGGAGGGAGAGCGGGGGGGGGGGCGCGAGACGGAGGGAGAGCGGGGGGGCGCGAGACGGAGGGAGAGCGGGGGGGGGGCGCGAGACGGAGGGAGAGCGGGGGGGGCGCGAGACGGAGGGAGAGCGGGGGGGGCGCGAGACGGAGGGAGAGCGGGGGGGGGGCGCGAGACGGAGGGAGAGCGGGGGGGGGCGCGAGACGGAGGGAGAGCGGGGGGGGGCGCGAGACGGAGGGAGAGCGGGGGGGGCGCGAGACGGAGGGAGAGCGGGGGGGGCGCGAGACGGAGGGAGAGCGGGGGGGGCGCGAGACGGAGGGAGAGCGGAGGGGCGCGAGACGGAGGGAGAGCGGAGGGGCGCGAGACGGAGGGAGAGCGGAGGGGCGCGAGACGGAGGGAGAGCGGAGGGGCGCGAGACGGAGGGAGAGCGGAGGGGCGCGAGACGGAGGGAGAGCGGAGGGGCGCGAGACGGAGGGAGAGCGGAGGGGCGCGAGACGGAGGGAGAGCGGAGGGGCGCGAGACGGAGGGAGAGCGGAGGGGGGGGCACGAGACGGAGGGAGAGCGGAGGGGGGGGCGCGAGACGGAGGGACGCGAGACGGAGGGAATGGGACCGGACCAGCAAGCCATTCGGGTGCGGTTGAAGGTAAGTTACTGCTATGTGTTTAACAAATCTTTTTATGTGTTGGGAACTGTATGCTTCACTTTGCAACCTCACCTCGCATTGATTCCCTGGTTACCATGGCAGCCCGATCTTTTTGACACAGATTCAAAACGAAAGGTCGGGTTGCACCATGCCAAAATGAAGAAATCCAATGGGGACACTTAGAATAATTTTTTTTGACGTACTTAGGCCTCTATGCTTTGCTGCACCCATTTTTGTCTAATAGAAATATATCATATTTGAAGATTCGTCACAACAGATCCATTATGCCATTTTGCTAACCTTTCTGCCCAATTGATTTGGAGCTCATACCATCATAGTTATTACTTAAATCACCGAGATTCTCCTTTAAGATTAATGCAAACTAGGAGAATTTTACACCCTTTTGCATTGTAGAATAACCCAATATATCATCTGTGTTTCAGAAATTTTGCTGCAAGGAATTAACATTCATCCAGACCACAGGTAATTTGCATTTCAGCAAGCTGAATGTCTGAATTAACTATTTATTATGAGAAAAGACATGTATAGATCAGAGGAGTTATCACACAAACAATTGTTTGAAGCAGTACTTATTGAGAATGAGCACACTTGGCATTGACGACATGTTATTTTCATTAAAGTTATAGATGAACAGGTAAATCTAGTTATGGAGGATGAAAATATTGCTAAGATATTAAATAAATATTTTGATCGGTTATACTACAGGATCTCTGGTTTAACTAAAATTTAAGATACTGGATCTCAGCAGATCACCTGGAGGATGATAGTGAGCAGACCTGCACATGGGTTTAAGTTTGCACTGCCATTATTTTCAGAGTGTTCTGATCCCTGTGCGCATGCGCCCCAGTTCGGTATTGTGTATGCACATTCGATCTGGCCGCACATGCGCAGTACCAAACCGTGCCGAGGGTGCGGCCTGCACCAGCACACTTCTCTCGGCTCCGTGTGGAGAAAGCCAGGGGATCAGATGATTGAAGGGGAGGGGTGCGGGGAGGAGAGCAGATCAAACAGGGAGGGGGAGAGGGGATTGAGGGGGATGGAGAGATGATGGGGGCTGAGGACAGGGGATTGGAGGGGGGAAAGAGAGATGAAGAGGAGATCGGGGGGGGGGGGGGGCGAAAGAGAGACGAAGAGGAACTCGGGGAGAGGAAGGGGGGGGTATAGCGGACAGGAAAGGAGGTTAGGAACTCGGGGGGGGTTGCGGGGGGAGAAGGTCAGGAGGTCATGACCTTGGGGGGGGGGGCGGCGGTGGAGAAGGTCATGAGCTCGGATGGAGGTCATGAGCTCGGGCGGGGGGGGGGGGGGGTGGGGGGGGGGAAAGGGTCACAAACTCGGCTAGAGAAGGTCAGAAACATGTTTTTGGGGGGGGGGGGGCAGCACAGAGAGAGCAGTGGCGAGGGGGAAAAACGTGATCCAGGTCTCAAGATTCGGGTGCGGCGGGAAGGGGGTTGAGAGGAAGAATGTGATCCAGATAGGGTGATAGGGTTTTCCCACAGCCTGTTCGGCCTGGATCACGTTCTTGTTCTTCCATCCCCATCCCCTTTATACCTGCACCATGTTCTCCCGACCCAGACCTCAGTGGTTCACTACCACGCTCTCAAGGGCAACTAGCTGAAAGGGCAGGAATGGCAGCTCATAATTCCTGGTTACAGGGTTTTCAGATGGGATACAGAGGGGGGTTGCATAATTGATTAAAGAAGTAATTACAGCTGTGAGGAGGGATGATATATTAGAAGGATTATCAAATGAGGCCATATGGGCTGAACTGAAGAACAAAAAGGGGACAATTACACTGTTGGGTGTGGGACCTCCAAACAGTCAGAGGGAGATAGAAAAGCAAATATGTAGGCACGTTTCTGGGTCGTGCAAAAACATATAGGGCAATAGTAGGGGATTTCAACTACCCTAATATTAACTGGGGTAGAATTAGTGTGAAAGGTATAGAGAGTGCAAAATTCCTAAAATGCATTCAGGAGGACTTTTTTAGCCAGTACATAGCAAGCCCAACTAGAGAGGGGCAGTTCTGGACAGTTTTAGGGTATGAAACTGAGCAGTTGGAAGGGATATCAGTAGGAGAGCATTTTGGTGCTAGTGATCATAATTCAGTTAGATTTAGATTTAGGGTAGTGATGGAAAAGGATAAAGATAGATCAGGAATAAAAGTTCTCAATTGGGGAAAAGCTAATTTTACTAAACTCAGATGTGATTTAGCCAAAGTGGACTGGAGACAGCTACTAGAAGGTAAATCAGCCAGAGCAGTGGGAGGCATTCAAGGAGGAGATCGTGAGGATTCAGAGCAAGTATGTTCCCTTAAAGAAAAAGGGTGGGACTAACAAATCTCATCATAGGCAGTCCCTCAAAATCGAGGAAGACTTGCTTCCACTCTAAAAATGAGTTCTTAGGTGAATGAACAGTCCAATACGGGAATTACAGTCTCTGTCACAGGTGGGACAGACAGTCGTTAAAGAAAAGGGTGGGCGGGATTGGTTTGCCGCACGCACCTTCCGCTGCCTGCACCTGGTCTAGAGCCCCCTGGATGTCAAGGGCATTCAGGGTAGGATAAAGAAAAAAATGGAGGCTTATGATGGATACTGAGGGCTCAATACTGCAGAAACCCTAGAGTATAGAATGTTCAGGAGTGAAATTAAAAAGGAAATTAGGAAAGCAAAGAGGGAGCATGAAAAAAATATTGGCATATAAAATCAAGGAAAACCCAAAGATGTTTTATAAATACATTAAGAGCAAGAGGATAACAAAGAAAGAGTAGGGCCTATTAGAGACCATAAAGGTCATTTGTGAGTGGAGGCGGAAGACAGGGGTATGATTTTTAATGAATACTTTTGTCTGTTTTCACAAAAGAGATGGGCGATGCAGACACTACAATCAGAGAGGAGGAGTGTGAAATATTAGATGAATTAAACATAGAGAGAGAGGAAGTATCAAGTGGTTTAGCATATCTGAAAGTGGATAAATCCCCAGGCTCGGATTAAATGTATCCCAGAAGCAAGAGAGGAAATAGCAGAGGCTCTGTCCATCATTTTCAAATCCTCTCTGGCTATAGGTGTGGTGCCAGAGGACTGGAGGACTGCTAACATTATAAACTTGTTTAAAAAGGGATAAACCAAGTAATTACAGGCCAGTCAACCTAACCTCGATGGTGGGAACATTATTGGAAAAATTCTGAGGGACAGGATAAATCTTCATTTAGAAAGACACGGATCAATCAAGGACAGTCAGCATGGATTTGTTAAGGGAAGGTCGTGTCTGACTAACTTGATTGAATTTTTTGAGGAGGTAACAAGAAAGGTCGAGGAGGGTAATTCATTTGATGTAGTGTATATCGATTTTAGCAAGGCTTTTGATAAGGTCCCACATGGCAGACTGGTCACGAAAGTAAAAGCCCATGGGATTCAAGGCAATGTGGCAATTGGCACAGAGGCAAGGAAGCAAAGGGTAATGGTCGATGGATGTTTTTGTGACCAGAAGGCTGTTTCCATTGGGGTTCCGCTGGGCTCGGTACTAGGTCCCTTGCTTTTTGTGGTATATATCAATGAGTTAGACTTGAATGTGGTGGGTATGATTAACAAGTTTGCAGATGAAACGATAATTGGCCGTGTGGTTGATAATGAAGAAGAAAGCTGTAGACTGCAGGAAGAGGTCAATGAACTGGTTAGGTGGACAGAACAGTGGCAAATAGAATTCAATCCGGAGAAGTGTGAGGTAATGCATTTGGGGAGGGCTAACAAGGTAAGGGAATACACAATAAATGGTAGAACACTGAAGTGTAGAGGAACAGAGGGTCCTTGGAGTACATATCCATAGATCACTGAAGGTAGCAGGATAGGCAGATAAGGTGGTTAAAGCGGCATACGGGATACTTGCCTTTATTAGCCAAGGCAAAGATTATGAGAGCAGGGAGGCCATGTTTGAACTGTATAAAACACTAGTTAGGCCACAGCTAGAGTATTGCGTGCAATTCTGGTCACATTACAGGAAAGATGTGATTGCACTAGAGAGGGTACAGAGATTTACGAGGATGTTGTCTGGACTGGAGAACTTTAGTTATAAAGAATGATTGGATAGGCTGGGTTTTTTTTCTATGGAACAGAGGAGGTTGAGGGGAGACCTGATTGAGGTGTATAAAATTATGAGTGGCCTCGATAAGAGTGGCTTAGAAGGACATATTTCCTTTAACAGAGGTGTCAACAACCAGGGGACATAGATTTAAAGTAATTAGTAGGAGGTTTAGAGGGGATTTAAAGGGTGGTAGAGGCAGAAAACCTCACCACATTTTAAAGGTATTTGGATATGCACTTGAAGTGCCATAACCTACAAGGTTATAGACCAAGAGTTGGAAAGTGGGTTTAGGCTGGATAGCTTTGTTGGCCAGCAACAACAACTTGTATTTATATGGCACCTTTAACATAATGAAACGTCCCAAGGAGCTTCACGCGTGCAATAAGACACCCAAAAAAATGTGACACCAAGCCACATAAGCACCTTGGAGTGCTTGTCCACAGATCCCTAAAAGTAGCAGGCCAGGATAAAGTGGTTCAGAAGGCATACGGAATGCTTGCCTTTATTGGCTGAGGCATAGAATATAAGAGCAGGGAGGTTATGCTTAAATTGTATAATACTTTGGTTAGGCCACAGCTGGAGTACTGCGTGCAGTTCTGGTCGCTGTATTATTAGGCAGGACGTGATTGCACTAGGGAGGGTGCAAGAGCTTTACTAAGATGTTGCCTGGAATGCAGAATCTCAGTTATGAAGACAGATTGGATAGGCTGGGTTTGTTCTCATTGGAACAGAAGAGGTTGAGAGGAGACCTCATTGAGGTGTACAAAATATTGAGGGGCCTGAATATAGTGGATAGCAAGTGCCTATTTCCATTGGTGGAGGGGTCTATTACGAGGGGGCATAGTTTTAAGGTGGTTGGTGGAAGGTTTAAGGGGATTTGAGGGGGGGCTTCTTTACGCAGAGGGTTGTGGGGATCTGGAACTCACTGCCTGGAAGAGTGGTGGATGCAGAAACCCTCACCACATTTAAAAGGTGCTTGGATGGGCACTTGAAGTGCCGTAACCTGCAGGGTTACGGACCTAGAGCTGCTAAGTGGGATTAGCCTGGATAACCTCTTGTTAGCTGGCGCAGGTACGATGGTAATTACTGCAGGGAATTGAATACGGCCAGGGTGATCTCCTGAACTAGTTTCGATCGCCTGGATGGGTCGGAGAGGAATTTTCCCAGATTTTTCCCCCCAAATTGGCCTGGGCTTTTAATCTGGTTTTTGCCTCTCCCAGGAGATCACAGAGCTCCAGTTGAGGTGGAGTGTAGAATGTTTCAGTGTAAGGGATGTCACAGTTGTGTGAGGCAGACTGGTTGCTCTTTACTTTTCCACCATCGTTCATAGGTTTATATGTAATCTTCAGGGCTGCTGACCGAGGGCCGTGCGGCTCTTTGTCGGCTGGCGAGGACACGATGGGCTAAAATGGCCTCCTTCTGCACTGTAAATTTCTGTTTCTATAAGAAGAAATTACAGCAGGTGACCAAAAGCTTGGTCAAAGAAGTAGGTTTTAAGGAGCGTCGTAAAGGAGGAAAGAGAGGTGGAGAGGTTTAGGGAGGGAGGTCCAGAACTTAGGACCCAGGCAGCTGAAGGTACGGCCATCGATGGTTGAGCAGTTATAATCAGGAATGCTCAAGAGGGCAGAATTTGAGGCGCGCAGATGTCTTGCGGGGGTTGTGAGGCTGAAGAAGATTACAGAGATAGGGAGGGGCGAGGCTATGGAGGGATTTGTAAACAAGGATGAGAGTTTTGAAATTGAGGCGTTGCTTAATCGAAAACCAATTTAGGTCAGCGAGCACAGGGGAGATGGGTGAACGGGACTTAGTGCGAGTTAGGACATGGGCTGCCGAGTTTTGGATGACCTCAACTTTACATAGGGTAAAATGTGGAAAACCAGCCAGGAGTGCATTGGAGTAGTCAAGTTTAGAGGTAACAAAGGCATGGATGAGGGCTTCAGCAGCAGATGCACTGAGGCAAGGGAGGAGATGGGCAATGTTATGGAGGTGGAAATAGACAGTTTTAGTTATGCTGCGGATATGTGGCCGGAAGCTCATTTGAGGGTCAAATATGACACCTAGGTTACGAACAGTCTGGTTCAGCCTCAGACAGATGCTAGGGAGAGGGATGGAATCAGTGGCTAGGGAACGCAGTTTTTGGCCGGGATCAAAGACAATGGCCTCGGTCTTCCCAATATTTAATTGGAGAAAATTTCTGCTCATCCAGTACTGGATATCGGACAAGCAGTCTGACAATTTAGAACCGATGGAAGGGTCGAGAGAAGTGGTGGTGAGGAGAGTTGGGTGTCGTCAGCGTACATGTGGAATCTGACGCCATGTTTGCGAATGATATTGTAAAGAAACAGCATATAGATGAGAACTAGGAGGTGGCTAAGTATAGATCCGTGTGGGACACCAGAGGTAACGGTGCGGGAGTGGAAAGAGAAGCCATTGCAGGTGATTTTCTAGCTGCGATTAGATAGATGAGAATGGAACTAGGTGTGTGCAGTCCCACCCAGCTGGGCGATTCTGGAGAGGCATTGGAGGAGGATGGAGAGGTTAACTCTGTCAAAGGCTGCAGACAGGTCGAGAAGGAGGAGGGATAGTTTACCTTGGTCACAGTCACAAAGGATGTACTTTGTGACTTTGATGAGAGCCGTTTCGGTACCGTGATAGGAGCGGAAAGCAGATTGAAGGGATTTGAACATGGAGTTCCAGGAAAGATGGGCAAGGATTTGGGAGGCGACAACACATTCAAGGGCTTTGGACAGGAAAGGGAGGGTGGAGATGGGGCGGCAGCTTGCAAGCGCAGTGGGGTCGAGGGTTGTTTTTTTTTGAGAGGGGTGATGACAGCAGATTTGAAGGAGAGGGGGACAGTACCTGAGGAGAGCGAACTGTTAATGACCGCTAACATGGGAGCCAGAAAAGGAAATTGGGTGGTCAGCAGTTTAGTGGGAATAGGGTCAAGGGAGCAGGAAGTGGGTCTCATGGACAAGATTAGCATGGAGAGAGAGAGGTCAAGCGGGGAGATCGGAGAGAAACTGGAGAAAGATGCAACTTCAAGGCTAGGGCAGGAGGGTGCCGCAGAGGAAGTTTGGCCCAGTGGGCTAGGGGAAGGAAGGGAAGTGGCAGAGGTAGTTGATCGGATGGTCTCAATCTTTGAGACAAAGAAGTCCATGAGCTCCTCGCATTTGTTGGAGGAGAGTGTGGTGGAGATGGGAGAGGGGTTTGAGAAGACAGTTAGCAGTAGAAAATAGTAACCGGGGGTTAACTGCATTTCAGATTATGCTGGACAGCTCTTTGTCGGCCGGCACATTCACAATGGGCTGAATGGCCTCCTTCTGTGCTGTAAATTTCTATGATTCTATGAACTCAGGATCGGCAATAAATAAATAAATTTTTAAAAATGAGAGCATATTCTTCGTTGGTCCATGCATAACATTACATTTATGTGTATTTGCTGGACTCGATTATTCCAACGTTCTCCTGGCCTGCCTCCCATCTTCCACCCTCAATGAACTTGAGCTCATCCAAAACTCTGCTCCATGTATCCAAACACGCAGCAAGTCCTATTCACCCATCACCCCTGTGCTCGTTCCCTATATTGGT
The DNA here is from genome assembly GCF_044704955.1 of Pristiophorus japonicus. Taxonomy (NCBI): domain Eukaryota; kingdom Metazoa; phylum Chordata; class Chondrichthyes; family Pristiophoridae; genus Pristiophorus; species Pristiophorus japonicus. The sequence continues at coordinate 179,553,579 of NC_091981.1, forward strand.
ACACAGTCCACCAACAACGTTTCCGCTAAGCTACTTGGCAGCACAGCTGTGAAGGTCCCGCACAGACCCCTTACAAGCTTTCGAATGGGAGATTTTGCACATGCGTGAAATATTGAATGGGCCGCTCGCTCCCCCCACCCCAAAAAATATTAGGGGGAACAATGTCCACCAACAACTTGATTTTAAAATTCTCATCATGTTAAAATCCCTCCATGGCCTCACCCCTTCCTATCTGAACTCAGCAGTGTGAGTGCTGAGAGTACTCCTAACCCGGGTGGGTGAGCCCTGACTTATCTGAAAGCAGTATGTTAGCATGGAGAGCTCTGGAGCCTGACTGTCACAATGAATGGATCAAATTACACACGGCAAAGATCTTGATTGCTCCAACAGGCGGGATCAAATTACACATTCCAGAGAAACTGCTGGGCGAGTCTTGTCCTCCAAGGGGACCAATCAGAAATCTGGTCTTGTCCCCCATGGGGACCAATCATAAATTGTGTGTTGCAAATAGACACGACTGTAAGTTTACACAAGGGTTCCATTTTGTCTGGACAGAGTGAGGCAGTATAACTTGGCACTATCCCCCATATATCATATCAAATGGGAACCTACATTAGAAGTGCTCTGCTAAACATCTCATGTACACACATCTTTGATCCATCGCTGGCGTTGAATTCTTTTTTTTTTAAAGACTGAATAGAAATGTTTTAATTATTCCATGGGTTTTGAAACCATGGATACTGTATAACAAATATAAGATGGAGAAAATATATGTTTAGATCGTTCAGAAACACATGGCTATCCAAGTGTACATCTCCAGAATATTTTGTTATCTTGGACTCTCCAAGATCAACAGTGAAATTTCTTGACATAGATGTGATCAGTGACACAAACCAGTATCTAAAAAAGTACATGATGAAGAAAAGCCAAATCAACTCATGGAACTCTCAAATACCAAATGGATATTAATTCATATTTCACAATTTCGCTACAATTAATTGATACATAAAAATGTAAAAGTTAAGACAACCGGAGACCGGTTGAATATGTGAACCTGGAATGATAAATCAGCAGCCCGAGGCCAAGGTACCACGTTTAGAGGCAGAGTGAGCATTTCGGGGTTTGTAACCGAATGGGAACCAATGATTACAACCTGACCGAAATGTAACCTTTCACAGAAACCTCAAGGCCAAACAGCCCCTCAGTGAGCAGCGGCCGACAAAGCAATGTATGAAAATTCCGTTTCCCTTGCTGCTGAAAATGGTCTCTGTCAAAACCTCCCGAAATACGAGTGCTGAACGCACTACAGGCGAATGGGAATTTATGTCGGCACAAAGTACACAGTGCAGCATCTGCGAGAGCAGCACAATTTCAGAAGCTGAGCGGTGCCCTCGATATAGCGCCTCTTTTCTCACACCAAGGGATTGCTGCTCTTCACAACAGGCTCAATGGGTCGTTTTCCTTTCCCCTGACCTTGCTACAATGAAACGATTGCACCAACCTTCATCGCCCCAGTATCGTGTCTCGAAGAATTCCGCCGCAAACGTGCTGTACGACTCCTGGTGCTGATCTGGCGTCCCGGGCTCCTCCAGCTCGTGCTCCTGCTCCCCGGGCAAGCTCCCCTCGGCACACACCGCGCACACACTCACAGAGACACCGAGCAGCACACGCGCCCACATTGCAGCGGCCGCCGGGCCGGGAGGGGCAGCACAGCGTGCAAGCAATGGGGGTGCGAGAGGCTGCAGCCCAGGGTGGCCACTGCCCCAGATTCCTTCACTTTGACTGTGTGCCCATGGTTTATCCCCGCATCGCCATCTGCTGCACGCACGCGCACTGCTCCCACTGGGCCGAACCTGGCAGGCCGCCAGTGCGCATGAGCCACCCCCTCTTCTTCACTGCTGCTGCTGACCTGCAGTGTTATTGTTAATACTTAGCATTTCCTACAGCATATTAGTGCAGCAACACACGGTACCATAAAGCATTTGGATGCAAGTTTGCTCCTGCAATCCTTTGTACCTTTGAGATTTTCATCTCATCCATATGACTATGAAGAAGTGCTGAACAGAGACTCGATATTTGCTTGCAACTAGAAAGTGCATTTCAGCAAAATAATCATCAGCAGGCTGCTGAGAATGATATTGGGAGAGGCCTAGGAATAGGTTGTTTCTGCAAGGGCGGTGCTTCAAAATTGTAGTAAGGCTTATTTCCCGCGATGTTTAATGTTTTCAAACCTGAGCAATTCATTTGCAATAGGGGGCAACCAGGGAATATTTGGAGAGAGCCAGAATACTTGCTTAGTAACAACCAGTAGCAGATAATTGATGTAACCGTATTGGACTGTACAGTCACCTGAGAACTCACTTTTAGAGTGGAAGCAAGTCTTCCTCGATTTCGAGGGACTGCCTATGATGATGATGATATTGGATTCAGCTGAACAGCACACTTTACCAGCACAGATTACAAATAAACCTACCACTGTTCTCCCAAGCAGGACCTGTTAGGCATTGCTGTACAGAATTTTCTAGAGATTAGTGGAAAGAATCTCCAGTGGCAATGAATTGCACCGGAGAGGTGTGGGGGAAAACCAGTGTTGTCAAAAAAAAGCTGTTACATCCTTGTACAAAAATTAATTTCCTCCTTGTTTTTTCGGCACCATAGTTGGAATCAAATATACAGAAAACAGTGCCTTTAGTAGTAAGCGAACGAATGCATCGTTAAGTTTTAATGGTTGTTATAATACAAATGCAGAACTTCTGGGTTGATATTTCAATACTCAAAGTAAAGCGACACGAAGGACACTCAAATGAAATGGGATAACTATTCTAATATTTTGAAACATTTTATTGGTACAATTTTGTGCATAATCAGCATTGATCAGCACACATAAATAAATACTATTAGCAGCAATGTACCACAATGCAAATTTAGTAGGGTTGGTACAATATTTGATGCAGGAATTGCGGGGCAGTCCTTGACATAAACTTTAAGTGCTAAATAACAAGAATCATAAAAGCAGCACATGACTAACATCACATGGGGAGGAGGAAGGAACAAGTTTCATGATTTAACAGTGAGAAATTTCATAATGGCACCACACAGATACAAATTACTTTTCCCAATTATCATTCTTAAAAATACAATCCACTGAACATTCATCAGTCAGGTACAACTGTTGTGATGTACAATTCAATACTGGTATTTTACAATTTCTACCTGAAAATTATTCAAGTATCGTTCCTCAAGTGTTGTTTCCAATGAAAAAAATAAATAAAAAATACTGATCCAAGAGGAAAAAGTAAACATTAATAATTGTAGCATATCTAAAGTATATATATCATGTTAGAATCTGTCTTTAAGGAAACCCAACTTTAACATTTTCTGCAGAAATATTCCACTTAAACTTAAAGATTTAGTTGAGTGATATTCCTTCCTAAGCATTAATATGACAAATGACCTATTGTTTCACTATGATACTGTACTAAAGTGGAAATAATCAATAATCTACAGGAAAACATTGTGCACAGCAGTGGCGTAGGAACAATTTTTCTAAATTACAAAATTGTTTGGTCAGAGACCAGTTGTTAACTGTGTTTTAAGGTCAATTTTTTTTATTCGTTCATGTGATGTGGGCATCGCTGGCAAGGCCAACATTTATTGCCCATCCCCAATTGCCCTTAAGAAGGTTGCCTTCAGTCCATGTGGTGAAGATACTCCCACAGCACTGTTATATTCATTTGTAGTGACTGAGTGGCTTGTTAGGCTAGAGCAATTAAAAGTCAACCACATTGTTGTGAGTCTGGAATGCTTTGCAATACCAAACTTAAATGAATGAGAACTTGACAATTTGAGGCCTACTTATTAAAAACACAATGTTCCACAGTTGAGAGCAATCTGGAGGACTCCATCGAAAGTACAGTGGGTAAATGTGTTATGCAATACCGGGCCCTGCCGTTCAAGAAGGTCCTGAATGTTTGGTCTGTGCTGACAGCCAATGTTTAGTCTGCGCGGACAGCCAATATCCACAATTGGCCTCAGAGTACCCAGAATAGGATCCGGGGATGGGGTGATGGCGGGAGTAAGGGCAGAAGCCACTATTGCAACTCCAATTTGGTGCCATGACCCTTGATAGAATTAGAGATGTGTTTGTGTGTACACATCAGGTAAGGACAGGGTGAGGCTCAGCTGTTATGCCATCCACAGTCAAATAACCTGCTGGCATATACTGTACAGACTTCCACAAAAATAACAGCCACCTAGGCTTCGCAGTGGCCAGCTTCTGGCATCAGTGGAATTGTGTTGCAAAATGCCTCAATGCTACAGGGGAGGAGCAGAAAAAGTAAGGGAACAAATTCTGAGCATTTATCATGTCTCATTGTCAATTTTAATGTGTTCCATTAAATCTCTCCACTTGAGAAATATCAAGACTCTTGTGAGGAGCACAAAGTTATTTCAGTGATGACTAAGTGTGCTGAAAATGTACTCAGTATTTTACAGTGACTGGAAGGTTCACTAAATGTTAGTATTTAAAACTTTAACAAATATTAAGGCCTATTTTCACTGTAAACATTCTGCTTAACATATTTCTATTGATCTTGTATTTTGTTACTTCAAAAACAAGTAAATAACGTAACTTAAAAGTAAAGGCAAATTCTCAAAAATATCAATACTATTTTACATACTTCCTGAATCATTCAGATCTAATCATACTTTGTAATATTTTGGCTCTTTCAAAGGCTACCATTGTGACAAGATTTTCAAAGAAAAATCCTACTTTTTTCAATAAAAAATACTTAATTGACTACAGCACAAAACAAAATCAATATTTAAACAATTCTTCGAATGGCCCACTTTAAGCTGCAGCTTTTACATCAGTACTGTGCAATTTTCTTTCAATGTAAAAATGACAGTATAACTCAACAGTAAAGTCACCAATCTGATGGTGCATCCAATTCATGCAGGCAATGGAGGTACCTAGTCATATACCATTTTGGCTTTACACCAGCTGCAGTTTAAGTGGCCTACCTGAGAGGTATTTAAACTTAATTTGTGTTAACTTTTTTAAGCCAGCAAAGCTAACTGTTCGGTTGACACTTCGCAAACTTAAAAATGTAATTGGTATTTGGATGCATGTAGAGCTCTACTTTGGCTGACTGGGTAGCAATGCAGAGTCAGTGGTATAAATGGTACCAATCCAAAGTGGGCTACCACTATGAAATAATAACTGCAGTATCACAGGGCCGTAATGCTGTAATACTAGATTAGTTCTGAACCACTTAAGACTAATAAAAACTATTCCACATTAATATTAATCCATACCTTCATTTTGTAATCAGCTAATTTCTATTAAGACTCCTTTATGATTTTGCCTGAATCTGCTCTGCATAACAGTAATTCCACTAATTAATGTCAGCTTGTCTGTCCACTGGTATAATTTACCATAAACGTTATATCTATCTGTTCTTTTTGTGACATAATCACACTTTTGCACTCAAGTGTTTATTTGGGTTTGTTTATTTTTAGCGATGCTTCAGTTACAACATATTTGATTTTTTTCTAGTGTTCTAGTTTTTTGTGTTAAAAGTATAGAATGGACTTAAATTGGATAAAAAGGAACATGATGAACCCAGAAAAAGAAAGTTACTGCTACATTCATACAGGTGTGATTTTAAAAAATAGATTCATGGTCCACAACTGTATGTAGTTGTTTGAAATGTTACCAATATATCATGTTATTCATCAAAGTGAAACACAATCCTTTTCAGAGGTATATTTATTATGACACATAGTTCTGTACTGAAGACCGAGATTTTCTCGTGCTGTAGGTTTGTTGGAGCAAATATATAAAATGTATAAATCATTGCAGAATGTACTTAAGTCATTTGAGAAATATCGCAAATCTTGTGGTAAAGTAACAGAAAACACAGTGCTTTGCCCCAATTAAGTCAAAGTTTAAAAATCTTATAGAATTAAAAAACGTTCAACTTCTAAATTTAAACTAGAGTTGCCATGACAGTGTCTATTCAAGTATCTCCTCTTGTTGAGAAGTCATTTGAAGCTGGGAAATTGTGCTGCTGATTCAACAGTAAGATCATGCCATTTATAATTTAGGTAACGTACAGTGTTGAAATTTTAAACACATCCTCTCTTTGCCAATAGTTTTTTGATCAGTGGGGTGAACATGCAGCAGGATTTGGTAACAATTTGTCCAGGCTGTGCACCTTCAACGATACTTAAAAATAGAGATTATGGGATGTGTCTGAACAATATAGATTAATGATAAACCTGAATGCCAGTAAATGTCCTCTGCAGGGCATTGCAAAAATATGTTTACTTTGAAAAATACAGGATAGTCTCTTTTAGGGCAATCATTTAGAACTGACACAAGAAAAATCATCCATTTATATAGTGTCTTATCATGTCCTCAGGACAACCCAAAGTGCTTCATAGAAAATGAAGCTTCATAGATGATTGGGAATTTTTAGAAAGCAGCAAAGAATAACTAAAAAAATAATAAAGAGGGAGAAAATAGTTTATGAGAGTAAACTAGCAAGAAATATAAAAACAGACAGTAAGAGCTTGTACAAGTATATAAAAAGGAAGAGTAGCTAAAGTAAACAGGGAAATGGCAGAGACTTTGAACAAATATTTTGTATCTGTCTTTATGGTTGAAGACACTAAAAGCATCCCAATGATAGTGGATAATCAAGGGGAAAAAGGGAGGAAGAACTTAAAACAATCACCATTGTTAGAGAAAAAGTACTAGGCCAACTAATATGACTAAAGGCTGACAAGTCCCCTGGACATGATGGTCTGCATCCTAGGGTCTTAAAAGAAGTGGTTGTAATCTTCCAAAACTCCCTAGATTCTGGAAAGATCCCAGCGGATTGGAAAACCATAAAAGTAACATCCCTCTTCAAGAAAGAAGGGATACAGAACAAAGGAAACTAATGGCCAGTTAGCCTTACATCTGTCATTGGGAAAATGCTGGAATCCATTATTAAGGGAGTAGTAGCAGGATATTTAGAAAATCATAATACTATCAAGCAGAGTCAACATGGTTTTATGAAAGGGAAATCGTGTTTGACAAATTTACTATAGTTCTTTGAGGATATAACGAACAGAGTGGATAAAAGGGAACCAGTAGATGTAGTGTATTTGGATTTCCAAAAGGCATTTGATAAGGTGCCACATAAAAGGTTACAGCACAAGATAAGAGCTCACAGTGTTGGGATAATATATTAGCAGGGATAGAGGATTGGCTAACCAACAGAAAACAGAGAGTCGGGATAAATGGGTCATTTTTAGGTTGGCAAACTAACTAGAGGGGTGCCACAGGGATCAGTGCTGGGGCCTCAGCTATTTACAATCTATATTAATGACTTGGATGAAGGGACCGAGTGTACTGTTGCCAAATTTGCTGATGATATAAAGATAGATGGGAAAGCAAGTTGTGAGGAGGACACAGAGAGTCTGCAAAATGATATAGATAGGTTAAGTGAGTGGGCAAAAATTTGGTAGAGGGAATATAATGTGGGGAAATGTGAGGTTATCCACTTTGGTAGGAATAGAAAAGCAAAATATTATTTAAATGGCGAGAGACTACAGAATGCTGCGGTATAGAGGGATTTGGGTGTCCTCGTACATGAAACACAAACAGTTAGTATGCAGGTACAGCAAGTAATTTGGAAAGCAAATGGAATGTTGGCCTTTATTGCAAGGGAGATGGAATATAAAAGTAGGGAAGTCTTGCTACAACTGTTGGTGAAACCACACCTGGAGTACTGTGTACAGTTTTGTTCCCCTTATTTAAGGAGGGATATATATTTTCTATGTTTCTATACTTGCATTAAAGGCAGTTCAGAGAAGGTTCACTGGGTTGATTCCTGAGATGAAGAGATTGTCTTATGAGGAATGGTTGAGCAGGTTGGGCCTATATTCATTGGAGTTTAGAAGAATGAGAGGTGATCTTATTTGAAACCTGTAAGATTCTGAGGGGGCTTGATCAGGTAGATGCTGAGAGGATGTTTTCCCTCGTGGGGGAATCTAGAACTAGGGGGCATAGTTTCAGAATAAGGGGTCACTCATTGAAACCGGAGATGAGGAGGAATTTCTTCTCCATGAGGGTCGTGAATCTTTGGAATTCTCTACCCCAGAAAGCTGTGGAGGCTGAGTCACTGAATATATTCAAGGTGGAGATAGCCAGATTCTTGAACTACAAGGAAGTCAAGGGTTATGGAGAACAGGCAGGAAAGTGGAGTTGAGGCCAAGATCAGATCAGCCATAATCTTATTGAATGGCGGAGCAGGCTCGAGGGGCCGAATGGCCTTCTCTTGCTCCTATTTCTTATGTTCTTAAAATGAATTACTTTTGCAGTGTAGGTAAACAGAGCTGCAAATTTGCACATAGCAAGATCTCACAAACAGCAAATGAGATGTGAAAGATTAATTTAGTTATGGTGTGGGAGGAGGGAATGTTGGCATGGATTCCAGGAGAATCCTGGTTGTTTTTGAATAGCGTCATTGGATCTTTTACATTTACCTGAACCATATGTTTAATGACCTCAGATGAAAGATGACACTCCCTCAGTACTGCATAGAAGTGCCAGCCTAGATTACCGGGTAAATTTGACAAATTAGCAGGCCCAATGGGAAAAGCCTGCAATCATTGACCTATCCATCCAAAATTCCTGATGAGCACTCCGAGTAGGCAAAGCTCTGTGCCGGGGCGCAAATTCTCAAAATTACCCTTTTTGTACCTACATCCTAGAGTGAGACTTGAGCCCATTATCTTCTGCCTCATGGGCAAGAATGCTGCTGACTGCGCCAAGGTGACATAACATGTACTATTTGCAGGCAGGCACCAACTTTTGCTTGAACTTCACTACAAAGTTAATTTTGTAATTATACTACATGTAATTTGCAACAGAAAGTGAACACCTTATTCAAATCTCAGTTTTCCTTTCCAATGCTCACCCTTCCTGCACATTATTTAATAAGATTTCAGAAGCAAACAAAAATGCTGCTCATTTGTTTGAATCAATTTAATTCTGTATCTAAAAGTGGTCTTCATTTAGTTATTGTTAAACTGGTTCTCCGTTGATTATATGCATTGTACTATGTATGTATACTGTACCAGTAAACTGACTGTATTACAGTGCATTGACTATACCAGAGAAGACTGTTGCTGAGTGATAACTGGTACATTTTATTTATATATGTTTATATTGTTTACTCAATGTTTGGTAAAATATGGTAAAACTAGTGTATGGGTCATTCTCTGCCAAAAGCTTAGTTCTTCCACAACAGACTAGAAAACAAAATTGATTTCTTCTCTGCAAAATTAGATTGAATTGTTTATATTTTGTTGCTCGGAGTTTCACATTATAATTAAAAGAAACATTTCCCCACAATGACTGAGTGGGCGAATGCAATGCAAGGTGTGATCCTGAGCCAGAAAAACCAGGAAGGTCCATGTTCAATCCCTGGTTGGTGTTGAGTCAGCTGATCTTGGTCAAGGTTGTGTTGCAAATGCCTTCAGCACCTCAGGCTAAAGAAAGGTGAAAGTAATCAACTGGATTTGCAGCTCCAGATCATTATCCCTGCTAGAAAGTATGAATGATGGGTGCCAAAAGGACCAGGCTCCACTGTTACAACCCTCCCTTTCACATATGACCAGAGATGTACAAATGGGAACAGTACTTCACCCAAAATAAACAATGTTAAAAATGCAGATTAGTTCAATCAACATCCTATAAAGATGTATAAATATTTTGGGTGGGATCCTTTGTCAAAAAGTTCAAGCTCATGAACTTATCAGAATATAAAAGTCAAGACGTAATGATGAACCTATATAAAATCGTAATAAGATCTCAGTTCAAGTACTGTGTGCAGTATTGAGCTCCACACTATAGAAGGATGTTGCAGCTTCCAAGAGGATACGATGTGAATTCACTAGGATGCTGCCTGGTATGAGGAAATATAAATACGAAAAATGTAGTTTTTGTTTTGTTAAAAAAATGTAGATTATGGGATGATATTTTAGAAGTGTTTAAAATTATGAAAGGATGGGACACGGTAGATAGAAGTAGAGGGGTTTCAGTAGCTGAGAGATCAAAATCAAGGGACCATAGGCACAAGATTAAATGTAAAAGATTGAGAAAAGAGGATAGGAGAGCCTTCTTTACAGAGTAGTGAGGCTGTACAATTCAATTCCAGGGGTAGTGGTTGAGGCAGAAATTACGTCAACTTCCACGATTAGATTGAATAGATGGATTAAGTAAAAGGGATTGACTATTTGTTCATGTGGAGGGTAAATACCAACATGAACTGGTTAGGCCAAAAGGCATATTTCCGTGTTGTATGTATTTGTGTGCATCAGTCTCTTTCTATGTTAATTGACTTGTGCATTTCAAGCATTTTCTGTTTTTAGGTCAAAGTTCCAGCATTGCTGTTATTTTCATCTCCTTAGAATCCCTCTACAGCTGAAAAATATTTTTCATGCAGTACCCAAACTCTTTGCAGTACCCATTTAAAAAATGGCAAGAACATGATTGTCAGAAGGCTACCAATTAGATGCTGATGATGTCTATTGTGTATTTGAATCACAAAATACCCAATGTCATTGCTGTTTGATTTTGCCCATTATCTTATGCTTACAGTCAGGTTATCTGCCTAAAACATAATCCATAGTAGTGTTGAGTTACATATGTATAGAGAGTATTACTGAAGTAAATAATTACCGTTTCCCCATTTTGGATTACATGGTACTGCAACTCATGGGAAACAATATCCTGAAATTCGTTAAAGGATTTAAAAAAAAATAAACTCAGCTCCCATGAAATTTAAAAATATTTCATAATACCATGGGATCCAAAATGATTAAATATAGATTTAAATATAAATTTTGTACCAGATATCTAGTAAATTATTTCATATTGTGATAACATACACCTTCACACTTCTTTGAATTAGGTACCTGAATTTTTGCTTAAAATTTAATGGTTCACATACTGTATTAATTCCTGGAGTGTGAGTGCGCAACTTTCCACCATATTGATGTAACTGTTTTGTACCTTAGGTTATGAAAGGAACCAATTTCACATCTTAAAACACATAACTTTAAAAACCAACTTTAAAAACCAACCCAGTTATTTTAGACAAACCTTGTCTTAAAAGTGTATTATTTACAATAAAGCATTTAATCACAGAGTCTATCATTATTTTTTGGCATCAGTGTCACTAACTGGTAACTGCAAACATAATCAGAAATATATAACCAATACCAATCTGGAAAATGATGAATAAGCCATTGAAGAGGTCTACTGTTCTCAACATGCAAGTCACTTAACACTGGAGTATGTCCCCATATATTTGATAAACAGGATATTTTAACGTTGCAAATTAAACTATCTTACTATAAGACATCAGTGCTGGGAATTTCCTCAGAGGTTCTCTCAATTGGCTGCTGTATCTTTGATGGGAACCCAGTTTACATAACCTATCTGGGATTTCTGCCAAAGTTACCCAGACCGATCGTGAGAAACACCCCTCCCAAGGAAAATCTCGGATAAAGTCTCGACAAACCAAATCAGGCCTAGTACATTTTGTTATGGGAAACATTGCTAGCAAACTGAGGCAGTCATATGAGCCTTACTGTAGGACTAAACAATTCTGCATCAGCATTAACAATGTATGTATAACCCGAGTCAGGTTGTCATTTCCTCAAGCTGCTGTTTAGAACACTATAGAAAATCAATAACATTTAATTAAAAAAACTTTAGATTCACTTCCCAAAAGTATCATTTTTATATAATTTTTGTGCCAAATAGCCTACCATTTTACACAACGCTAATGTTGAATATTAGCAGTAAAAACTATGTACATGAACTGTACGAGAATCTATTGCATGGCAAAAATGTCTAGTTTTACAGTAAAATATTAACATACTTGATTCAATTCTGCCAAATTGTTTGAAAAGAGGTTTGACTGAATACAAGGACTTCTGTCAACTTTTCTTTTGAAACCAATTCAATTGCATTTTGATAAGAATTCATTTTTTTCCGACATGCATGAAGGGCCAAAAGGTCTCATTCTGTGCTGTATCATTTTATGATTCTATGAATTGTATCTTAAGCACAACCATTTGACCAAGACCCTGCCTTGATTTAAAATATACCTCGATGTGGGAGTATATCGTGGGGACATACAACTATGTTTAATAAAAATTTGAGTTTGGGGTATAGCAAATCTCACATCTGATTGTATTAAGGTGGCTGCAGAGATTTTGTTAAAAGTGTATTTTTCTTTTAAATACGAATAGAGCTACCGTACGTTTACTCTTTCCTTTCACTTAAAACTAGACCAGTAAAATGTAATGGCTCAGAAATAGCTCCGGTTATACAAAATGACTGTTTTCCATAAGTCCTATCAAAATATTCTCCAAAACATAGTGCAAATATATACAGACTTTGTTTTCTTACAATTAAAGTAAGCTGTGTACAGCACTTGTTGTGAATGGCCTTTTCAACAAAGTAAACCTTCACACTGTTGCGTTGGCGACACCTGTTACAGAGGCAGTATCAGAGACTAACTTTATGCCGACCCTTGTAAAGCATCTCCTTCCTGATTAAAGCAGGAAAGTAATGTAAACATCCGGTTGAGTATGATAAAAAATAAACACATTTTATGAATCACAATGAAGAAAGTGTAACAAACTGCACGCATTGAAGCTGGTTTGTCTGACATTCAAAAAAAGGAATGTAAGCAGACAAAAGGCACACAGAGGCCCTGGTCCAGTTCTTGCCAGCTGATCCAAGCTGTGCTTTCATAGTTCCGTCATCAAAAGCCGTCTCATTATCTTCTCTCGATCAAGTTCACGCCTCAAGTTATTGGCACTGTAAACAATGGATAATCAGCTTGTTACACAAACATAACACTTTCCTCCAACACTGCTGATAAATTGTGTAACAATAACAGTTATTTAATGTTATAATCAGTACTTTATTAGTCCATTGCTTCTTAATTCACAGATCTACCATCATCGATCCCTGTAAAATGCTAATCATTAATTTGTTGAGGAATGTCAAAAGTTGCTGCTTAATCAGCAGGGTAAGGATTAACAAATCCTGAATTACAGCACACATAATTCCTCTACTACTTTGGTGATGACACAGGGACCAACTGAAGAAAATTGAGCGTTTTTCAACATTTTGGGGCCGAAATTGCACCCTGACGACAAAGTGGCGCACGCACCAGTTTTTGGGCACAATTTTCCCCAAAGCTGTTTTTTGGCATACTTGAAGAGTTACACCAGTTTTTTTAGGGGCCCCAAGTACGCCAAAAAAAAATCTTCCAAGTTTCCCCATTTGAGTTCTTCATTTTGGCAGCGCCTAACCTGTCATTTGGTTTTGGGGGTGGAGCCATAATCTGCGCCAAAAAGAGCGGGTTGCTACGGTAACCAGATTCACAATGCGGGCTGAGGCTGGAAAGTGACACTTGCAGCCAGCTCACAGCAACCTGCACAAGCACATTACAGCAACTTACCAAGCACAAGCACATTAAACATTGCAGCAACTTACCTCCATTAAATTATTAAAGTCCCCCCCCCCTCCCAATGCCAGTGCCCGCCCCATCCCAGGCCAAAGGGCCTCCCAGTGCCGGTCCCCGCTCCTATCCCTAGCCGAATGTCCTCACCTTGTCCCGGTCCCTGCACTATCCCAGGCCGAATGGCCTCCTCCCTCCCGGTCCTCGCTCCTAACTATACCCGAAATGCTTCCCCCTCCTCTCACCTCTCCTGCTGCTGCTGTCCGGGCATCTGCTGCGCTGTTTACTTACCTGCACCAATTTTCTTAGCTCACCAGAAGTTTTTTCTACAGAGGCCACATATGCCAGCCTAGGAAGAACTGGAGTAAATCTGAGCTGGCCAAATTTGCCTAATTGGCTGGAATTGGTGCAGGTGGCAGGTTTAGTCCCCTTTCACTTTAAAAAAAATGAATCTAAAAAAATCTTAACTGAGCTACACTGGTGCAAATTGATTGGGGAAACTTGTATTTTTTTAAAAACTTAGGCCAAAAACAGCGGCACGTGCTAAAAAAATGGCGCAAATCACTGGGGAAAATTGAGCCCTTAGTTTTTTCTCCGCCCCAATCCATGGAGTGGAGACTCAAGCGACATTCAGCTCTTTGTTTATTTTTTTTCCTCAGGGTGGTGTTCTAGTCGGCTGTGGGGCGGAAGTGCCTTTGCATCGGAGTGGTCGTCGCTTATAGTCATCAGCGCATGCTGACGCATCACAACGGCCTTCCCCTTCAGTTAAATGGGAGGGCCGCTGCGAGCTCTGCAGCCACGTTAGTGGGACCCACTGGGCCACCAGGGAGGGTTTCGGCTGGGCCAACGGCCCGGTACCCAAAAGGGGGTGCCAGGCTGCCTGTTGGCGGCCCGGCCGAACCCGTGGCCACCATTGTCGGGCCGACCTCGGAGTCGGCCGACAATTAAAATAAAATGGCGGCTGCAGCGGACCTCCCCTTTAAGGGCAGACACGTCGCCCAGACTTACAGTGACTAGTGGGGTACCGCAAGGTTCTGTGCTGGGGCCCCAGCTGTTTACACTGTACATTAATGATTTAGATGAGGGGATTAAATGTAGTATCTCCAAATTTGCGGATGACACTAAGTTGGGTGGCAGTGTGAGCTGCGAGGAGGATGCTGTGAGGCTGCAGAGCGACTTGGATAGGTTAGGTGAGTGGGCAAATGCATGGCAGATGAAGTATAATGTGGATAAATGTGAGGTTATCCACTTTGGTGGTAAAAACAGAGAGACAGACTATTATCTGAATGGTGACAGATTAGGAAAAGGGGAGGTGCAAAGAGACCTGGGTGTCATGGTACATCAGTCATTGAAGGTTGGTATGCAGGTGCAGCAGGCGGTTAAGAAAGCAAATGGCATGTTGGCCTTCATAGCAAGGGGATTTGAGTACAGGGGCAGGGAGGTGTTGCTACAGTTGTACAGGGCATTGGTGAGGCCACACCTGGAGTATTGTGTACAGTTTTGGTCTCCTAACCTGAGGAAGGACATTCTTGCTATTGAGGAAGTGCAGCGAAGGTTCACCAGACTGATTCCCGGGATGGCGGGACTGACCTATCAAGAAAGACTGGATCAACTGGGCTTGTATTCACTGGAGTTCAGAAGAATGAGAGGGGACCTCATAGAAACGTTTAAAATTCTGACGGGGTTAGACAGGTTAGATGCAGGAAGAATGTTCCCAATGTTGGGGAAGTCCAGAACCAGAGGTCACAGTCTAAGGATAAGGGGTAAGCCATTTAGGACCGAGATGCGGAGGAACTTCTTCACCCAGAGAGTGGTGAACCTGTGGAATTCTCTACCACAGAAAGTTGTTGAGGCCAATTCACTAAATATATTCAAAAAGGAGTTAGATGAGGTCCTTACTACTAGGGGGATCAAGGGGTATGGCGAGAAAGCAGGAATGGGGTACTGAAGTTGAATGTTCAGCCATGAACTCATTGAATGGCGGTGCAGGCTAGAAGGGCCGAATGGCCTACTCCTGCACCTATTTTCTATGTTTCTATGTAACTTCCCGCAGGGGAAATCTGTCGGGGGCTCCGCTCCCACAGGGCAATTTCCCACGGGGGGTGGAAAGGGGGTCGCTGCTGGTTGGAAGGCAGTCGTTACATGCTCGACGGGGTGGCTAGGTAACGATCATCGCAGGCAAAAACATGGAGGGCCATTTATTAAATGTCAGCGACTCTGCGCCGATTAGGCGGTGAGTCTTTACTGACCTATGGCCGCCTCTTTGAGGCGATCATGGCTCTTATAGAAAGGGGCAATTTCAGCCCCTTTATTTCAAATTTTAAAATGAGCTTTTGTGAATTTTGGGCTCATTAAGATGAAGATTTTAGTTCTGGGAAGTTGAATCTTTTCCACTTGTGAATCTAGTGCCAGCATCTAGCACAACTTCCTCTACCCAACAATGTTCCTTAGCTGTAACCTTGATAAAACAATCCCCAATATGCCAGTGCGATATTTACCAGCCAGCATGTGGCCAAGCAAATATTTTGCATACAACCTATTTTAACCTAATTTTTCAATGCATTGTGATTAGTACAAACCATTTGTTGTTAAAAAAAACATTACTCCCACACATTCGCATTGCATGTGATAACATACATGTGTTGCGCTG
The DNA here is from genome assembly GCF_044704955.1 of Pristiophorus japonicus. Classification (NCBI taxonomy): domain Eukaryota; kingdom Metazoa; phylum Chordata; class Chondrichthyes; family Pristiophoridae; genus Pristiophorus; species Pristiophorus japonicus. Next base: position 179,569,770 of record NC_091981.1, read on the forward strand.
ATACGCAAAGATTTGTTTTAAATTCAACCTTTTTTTTTTTACATGTTTGGTCCTTGTGTATTGGCCAAAGAAATCTGCTACAAAATGGTAAAAAAAAAAAATGCCAAGATTTTCCCTATCTGCCTATTCCAAACAGCATCTATAGGCTAAACGAAAAATCAGAAAATATTGGAAATACACAACAGCTCTGTCAGCATCGGATTCTGAGTACAGGCCCTTCATTACAGTATTAATCAAAAGTTTTAACATGCTGATGGATCTGCTAGGTACTATTAGTATTTGCTGCTTTTATTTCAGATTTTCAACATGTGCATTTCTTTTTATCATCATCCACAGGTTCTATGGACTATTTTCAGAGCTTGCAGGTTCATGTTGATTGTAGTCGCACATAATTGGCCCGAATCAGATGTCCTTTGCCATTCTTGAATGTAGTGGGAGTCATTGCCCCCTTATTGCAAGAGTTTATGGTTAACTGATAAAAAGAACAAATCTGCAAGAGAGTCATGATGTAAATCCATTCTCAAACAACAGCTTGTATTTATAAAGTGCCTTTAACAGAGAAAACACTCTAAGGTGCTTCACAGGAACAGCAGAAGAATGCAATGGTCAACTGTGTCAAAGGCTGCAGACAAGTAAAAATTAATGAGGAGGGATAGTTTACCTCTGTCACAGTCACAAAGGCATCAGGTTTGGTTTCAACATATTAGCACCCCATAGGCATTTTTTAAAAGAAATTCTAGAATAACATGGCTGGGAGTATGCTTTATAGAATTTTAAAGTACAGAAACAGGCCTTTTAGCCCAACAAGTCTATGCCAGTGTTTATGCTCCCACGAGCCTGCTCCCACCTTATTTCATTTCCCCCTATCAACATATTTTTCTATTCCTTTCTCCCTCATGGGCTGAATGGCCTTCTTCTGTGCAATTGCCTCAACCAGTCCATGTGGTAGTGAGTTCCATATTCTCACAATTCTCTGAGTAAAGAAGTTTCTCCTGAATTCTTTGATTTATTAGTGACGATCTTGTATTGATAGCCCCCAGTTTTGAATTCCCCTAAAGTGGAAACTCTTCTCTACATCTACCCTATCGAACCCCTTCATAATTTTAAATACCTCTACTAGGTCACCTCTCAAGGCTGATGGACACTGAAGGGAGCTTTACAATTTGAAAAAAACTTTAAAAAATACATATTTTTCAATTTGTTTACAGTTTCTGTAGTTTATGGTTATTAAGTAAATGGTCTGTGAAGGAATCCTGTGCGAGGTTCCATATTCTGTGTGCATTTTGTAGTTAGTCTTGTGCTACATTTAAATGTTTTGTAGCCATTTCATTTCTCTTGCGATGTAATTAATTTTTTATACCGAGTGTGTTTTAGGTAGCATGCAATCATGTTTGTTTTGAGGCCAGTGGGCCTTTTATTAACATCACATAACAAGAGGAGATAGATTTTGTTTAAGCAATAATATAGTCCTTGACCAGAGTATAATAAGGTCCCCGGGCAGGATTTACTGAGAAATATTTTTTAGTTTAATACAACATCATGCATTAGTGTGTCATAATATTTATAGGTTGATAGGTTTAAAAGTACATTTCCTGCAATGGCCTAGTAGATAAAGTCCACCTAGTGCAGCACTGAGCTGTACAGATCAGAAGATCTAGACATGATTGCTGGTCTGTCCCCATGATGGTTGATCTCGGGGAATAATTAGGAAAATTTCAATTAGCTTAGGAAGGGGAAAACTCTCCTGTGTCTGATCTCTCATGAACGACCCGAGATCAGCCTGACTGTAATGCCTTCCACAGTTGAATAGTTCTCCAACACTCACTGTGTAGACTCACATGTGAAGTATGCCCATTTGAGCAAGTACCACAGGGTTGCCACCACCCATTTTACAATATGCCAGCAAAAGTCAATGCCTTCAGAATAGGAGGGAGAGAAAAAGAGAATACTGGAAGCGAAATAAGCAATTTTGGAATTATATTTGCATTAGAAATCAAAATTATACATTTCAGGTGCTGCAGTATTTAATAACTTAAATAGTTTTGAACACTGATAAGTGTGATTTTAATATTTTTCTCTCTGCATGTTTCTATATATGAAATCTGTTAGCATTTTCTTCTATTGAAACAGCAGCAGTGTGACTGCACATGAACAAACATATCAAAGTACAATGCTTTGCTGTCCAGTCTATGTCCTCCATTTTCTTTCTCTCGCCACATGTCACCATGATCATTGTTAATGAACTTCGATTACGGGGCGATGCAGTTTAATGATGCAAGACATTAAAGCCAGATGAAATATTATTTCAAAGCCATGGAATGCAGCAATTTAAGTGAATTAGTGATTTTCTCCAGATATGGGGCACTGTGGGAAGCAACACTATTACCAGCCTAATGTGTGTCCTGTGTCACACATCATACCTTGGTGATGAAAAGCATGCGTAAATTCTAAAGTGCTTATAAGTCATGTCATTATTTTGCATCTGTATGTTAAAGCTGCTTTACATTTTACAGCTATTCACATTTTTTGTACAAAGTACACAAGTCTTTGCACAAAATTCAACGTGGAAGTGCTCATTTTGCTATTTTCCCACTATTTCTTTATTCAACAGGTAATAAATGGAGTTCTCTGTTCAATATTTAATTTTTTTGGAAGGGGGGATAACATTTCTCCATTTTAAGATGCACCTCCTATTCCTTTATTTGGGTCAACAATTGACCAATCCTGGTTAAGGGGATAGACAACCTGCACACCCAAGTCCTGAGCAATGGCACTCTAAAGCCAGTTGTCTGGCATCTCAGAATATATAGCAGCCATATCTGTCTTCCATTGTCCTCATCAGTCAACGGAAGAATCATAGAATGATACATCATAGATGGAGTCTATTCGGCCCATAGTGCCTATGCCAGCTCTTTGAAAGAGCTATCTAACTAGTCGCATTCCCCATAGCCTTGCAAATTTCTCCCTTCAAGTATTTATCCAATAATAATAATAATAATAACTTTTATTTATATAGCATCTAATGTAGTAAAATGTCCCAAGGCGCTTCACAGCAGTATTCCAAGACAAAACAGATAAATTTGACACTGAGCCACAAAAGAAGGCAGATGACCAAAAGCTTGTTTAAGAGGTAGGTTTTCAGGAGAATCTTAAAGGAGGAAAGTGAGGTAGAGAGGCGGAGAGAGGGAGTTCCAGAGCTTAGGACCCAGGCAGCTGAAGGCACAGCCACTGATGGTTGAGCAGTTATAATGAGAGATGTTCGAGAAGGCAGAATTTGAGGAGCGCAGACATCTTGTGGGGTTGTGAGCCTGAAAAAGATTACAGAGATAGGAAGGGGCAAGGCTATGGAGTGATTTGTAAACAAGGATGAGAATTTTAAAATCGAGCCGTTGTTTAACTGAGAGCTAATGTAGGTCAGAAAGCACAGGTGTAGTCATGACTTGGTGCGAGTTAGGACACGGGGGCTGAGTTTTGGATGACCTCAAGTTTACGTAGTGTAGAATGTGGGAGGCAGGCCAGGAGTGAGTTGGAATAGGCACGTCTAGAGGTAACAAAGGCATGAATGAGGGTTTCAGCAGCAGAAGAGCTGAGGCAGGGGAGAAGGCGGGCAATGTTATGGAGGTGGAAAAAGGTGGTTTTAGTTATGCTGCGGATATGTGGCTAGAAATTCATTTCAGGGTCAAATATGACACCTAGGTTGCGAACAGTCTTGTTCACCCTCAGATTGATACTAGGGAGAGGGATAGAGTCAGTGGCTAGGGAAGGCAGTTTGTGGCGGGGACCAAAGATAATGGCTTCGGTCTTCCCAATATTTAATTGGAGAAAATTTCTGCTCATCCAGTACTGGATGTCGGACAAGCAGTCTGACAATTTAGATACCAAGCAGGGGTCGAGAGAAGTGGTGGAGAGGTAGAGCTGGATGTCGTCAGCGTACATGTGGAAGCTGGCTCCGCAGCAGCAGAATGGGAAACCTCAGAGTTTGGTAAGTGGAGGAGGTCAGTGAAGTGGGGGCGGGAGGTGTTGCTTTGCCTTGTTTTACCTAACTTTTTCTGCAGAGCGGCGGCGTACCTGAGCGGGAGCAGACCGAGGCCTGAGAGTGGGGATAAAAGCCGCAGCAGACCTGCAACTTTAAGGTATCTAATACGTCCAGTGTGATCTCCTGGACCAGTTTCGATCACCTGGTTGGGTCGGAGAAGAATTTTCCCAGATTTTTTGGTCTGGGTTTTTATCTGTTTTTTGCCTCTCCCAGGAGATCGCATGGCTCTGAGTAGCGAGAACTCTGCAGTGTGACATCACAGGTCAGGCAGGTAAGTGATTGTTAGTGACTGTGGGCTAAGTTTTTCTTTTAAGTTAACATATAACATATAACTAAATTCTAAAAACGAATCTTTATTTATTTAACTAATTTAATAAACTATATAGGGCAAATACTTGATTAACGCTAAACTAATTAATTAAATTAAATAATGGAGATGTGTTGCTGCTGCAATATGTGGGAGCTTCTGGATGTTTTGGCCCAGGGCGACTACATCTGCGGCTCGACGAACTTCGGCTCTGAGTTGAGGAGCTGGAGTCCAAGCTGCAGATATTGCGAGACATCAAGGAGAGAGAAAGTTACCTGGACCTTTTGCTCCAGGAGGCAGCCACACCCTCTAGATTAAATACTTTAGAATTGACACGTGGTCAGGGACAGAAGGGTGTGACTGAGAGTGAGGCAGGGATGGGGATCCAGGAGGTAGTATTACAGGAGCCTCAGTCCCTGCACTTGTCCAATAGATTTGAGGTTCTTGCAACCCTTGTGGACAAGTGTGCAGACTGCGGGGTGGACGAGCAGACTGACCAAGTCACCGTGGTGCAGAAAGCCATTCAAGTGGGGGGAGTAAAGAGGCAGATAGTTGTAATAGGGGACAGTATAGTTAGGGGGATAGATAAGATTCTCTGCAGCTGAGAACATTGGTCCCGAAGGCTGTGTTACCCGCCAGAGTAAAGGACATCTCCGGGCTGGAGAAGAACTTGGAGTGGGAGGGGGAGGATCCAGTTATCATGGTACATGTAGGTACCAATGACATAGGTAGGACTAAGAAAGAGGTTCTGCTGAGAGAGTTTGAGCAGTTAGGGACTAAACTGAAAAGCAGAACCACAAAGGTAATAATCTCTGCATTATTACCTGAGCCACGAGCAAATTGGCATAGGGTCAATAGAATCAAGGAGATGAATGCGTGGCTCAGAGGTTGGTGTGGGTTTCGATTCGTGGGGCACTGGCAACAATACTTGGGAAAGAGAGAGCTGTTCCGTGGAGACGGACTACACCTGAACTATGCAGCGTTCTAGCGAATCGAATAACTAGGGAGGTAGACAGGGCTTTAAACTAAATAAGGCGGGGGGAGGGTCCCAGTGGAGAGAAATCTAGAATGCTAAAGAGAAAAGAAAAGGAAGCAATGCAGGAAAGTGATTGTGGTAAGGATAAGAAGATTATGTCAGGAAGGGACAGAGCATACAAACAAAAGGGTGCACTAACAAATAGGGTCCAGGTAAGAATAAATAACGATAAGACAAATAGGCCCCAAATTTCCTCAGCCACTTAGAGTGGCATATCTCGATGTGGTGCGCCGACTTCCGGGAGGAAAAAAAGCACCAAAAATCTAGCTCGGAATTTGGCCACTCCCTCGTTGTCCGGATCCATCGGCGTCACGCAGCAGAGTGTGGGGGTTGGGTGGGGGTGGAGCTTCGGCCGCGCTTGCAGGGGGGGACGGGGCTTGGGCCCAGCGTGTCGTGCAGTGCCGGCAGGGGCACGCATGACCGTTTGAGTGTGCGCACATGCGCAATGGGCGGTTCAGTCTGCACACATGCGCAGTGTAACAGGAAGCTTGCCAATCGGCCAATTAAAGGGAGCGCGTCCTCAGAATAAGTGGCTATGGAGCATATATAAAGGTGAGGTCTGAATATTGATTTTTGTGTGGCTGAGGGAGTGGAAAGGAGTGCTGGATAGTTGTAAGAGAGGTGTAAGTGTGATCTTTGAACATTACCTGCGTTTGAGTCCAATAGACAAATGGTGCAAGAGCGTGCAAGAAGAACCAAGAATTTCCTCCATGAGGAAGTGGAGAAATTAGTGACGGTTATTGAGGAGAAATGGTTGGAGTTGGATATCAGCAAGAGTGGTCCGTCAAAGGTTTCCCCCAAGGAAATGAGGAAAAGATGGAACCTCGTTGCCGAAGAATTCTCCGCTGGGGTCAACATCGCAAGATCTGGAAGCCAGTGCAAGAAGAAATGGCAGGACGTTGGTCAAGTAGTGAGTGTAAGTAATATCTTCATCTTTAAATTGAATTGCAGTGGAAAATGTGAGCATCTGTATGTGTCCCACCCATCAGAAGCACACCTTGTCTGACAATTAATATTTTAATCTTTGTAGAAGAAATTGGCCCACAACAAGAGAGAGAGAACTAGAACAGGAGGAGGGCTGCCAAATCTGCACCAACTGACACCCCTGGAACAGAGGGTTGCTGCCTTGCTGACTCGCACTGGCAGAAAAAGAATAAGCTCTGCACAAGCTGGACCCACACGCGAGGGTGAGGGTGAGTCATTAAAATGCATGGTGGCCCTTCAAATCAACCTGCTGACTGGCCTGCTACGCGTGAGACTACTCATGCCACCCATCCTGCCCCCTCCTGTGCTGCTAACCATTTGACTGTTGTGTTGTCTTTTGCAGAAGACGACGACACTCCTCATGATCCTGAGGATCCAGATGCATGTGCTCCAGACCAAGGCGGATGGGGGAGGAGGGGTCCGTGGAAATGTGTGCTCAGGAGAATGCTGACCGCGATATTGATCAGGACATATCACAGGGCATCACACAGCCAGAGCCTTCCATTAGCTCCTCGGCAACCTTCCTTGGGTTCACACCTTCTGAGGTCGCGGGTCCGAATGGCGGTGGGGAAATGCATCTTGGGACACCCAGTCCCCCACCGTCCCAGCCTGCGCCTCACACTGGAGAGGTGCCACTAGGTTTAACTAATTTACTGGAATTCTTTGAGGATATAACGAACATGGTGGATAGAGGTGTACCGATGGATGTGGTGTATTTCGATTTCCAAAAGGCATTGGATAAGGTGCCACACAAAAGGTTACTGCAGAAGATAAAGGTACGCAGAGTCAGAGGAAATGTATTAGCATGGATAGAGAATTGGCTGGCTAACAGAAAGCAGAAAGTTGGGATAAATGGGTCCTTTTCGGGTTGGAGATCGGTGGTTAGTGGTGTGCCACAGGGATCGGTGCTGGGACCACAACTGTTTACAATATACATAGATGACCTGGAAGAGGGGACAGAGTGTAGTGTAACAAAATTTACAGATGACACAAAGATTAGTCAGAAAGCGGGTTGTGTAGAGGACACAGAGAGGCTGCAAAGAGATTTAGATAGGTTAAGCGAATGGGCTAAGGTTTGGCAGATGGAATACAATGTCGGAAAGTGTGAGGTCATCCACCTTGGGAAAAAAAATAGTAAAAGGGAATATTATTTGAATGGGGAGAAATTACAACATGCTGCGGTGCAGAGGAACCTGGGGGTCCTTGTGCATGAATCCCAAAAAGTTAGTTTGCAGGTGCAGCAGGTAATCAGGAAGGCGAATGAAATGTTGGCCTTCATTGCAAGAGGGATGGAGTACAAAAGCAGGGAGGTCCTGCTGCAACTGTATAGGGTATTGGTGAGGCCGCACTTGGAGTACTGCGTGCAATTTTGGTCACCTTACTTAAGGAAAGATATACTAGCTTTGGAGGGGGTACAGAGACGATTCACTAGGCTGATTCCGGAGATGAGGGGGTTACCTTATGATGATAGATTGAGTAGACTGGGTCTTTACTCGTTGGAATTCAGAAGGATGAGGGGTGATCTTATAGAAACATTTAAAATAATGAAAGGGATAGACAAGATAGAGGCAGAGAGGTTGTTTCCACTGGTCGGGGTGACTAGAACTAGGGGGCACAGCCTCAAAATACAGGGGAGCCAATTTAAAACCGAGTTGAGAAGGAATTTCTTCTCCCAGAGGGTTGTAAATCTGTAGAATTCTCTGCCCAAGGAAGCAGTTGAGGCTAGCTCATTGAATGTATTCAAGTCACAGATAGATAGATTTTTAACCAATAAGGGAATTAAGGGTTACGGGGAGCGGGCGGGTAAGTGGAGCTGAGTCCACGGCCAGATCAGCCATGATCTTGGTGAATGGCGGAGCAGGCTCGAGGGGCTAGATGGCCTACTCCTGTTCCTAATTCTTATGTTCTTATGTTCTAGGTAGACCCACGGCGAGGGGAAGGAGAGGACCAGTCTCTCCTGAGAGGCAGTCCTCAGCAGAAGTTAATCAGGTTTTTTCATTGGGTGAGGAGACCAATGCCCTCACAAGATCAGTGGGGTGCGTGATGAGGTCGCCACACTATCAGGTGAAATTTCTGCACTAAGACGGAAGTCAGAGCAGGCATTTCAGAGGGTGTACAGGCGATGGCAGATGCCATGAGGGAGCTGGTTTCTGCAATAAGGGCACAAAGGCCGGAGACTCAAATGTCACTCCCACTTCACTCTACGCACCAGCCACCGGTCAGACCTAAGCCGGGCCCCCAACCACCCCCCCACCACCATCACAAACCCTCTAAGGAAGTGCACTCTCCCCGAGATGTGGGTGAGGGATAGGTACAGACTTTCTTTCCTGTTGTGGCTGTTGTTGTTGTTGGTATCGTTGAAGTGCACTGTAAAATTCACAATAAAATATATTTTGCATCAAAACTGAATCATCCTCCATTAGGACCATGCAACATTTAGGGTCAACTGTAAAAAGGAAAAATCCCTCACCCCTACTGTCATGCGTGCCTGCCTCCCCTAGCCCTGGCGGGAGGGCTAGCTGGTGCATTCTGCAGTTGGCAAAGTAGGACTGCTCTATTTTCTGTAGCTGATTTCGCTTTCATTTATTTGTGGTGATGTTGTGCAGCTGTTGTGCTGAAGATGTTGTAATGTTGTGCTGATGTTGTGAAGGTCTTTAGAGCTTTGGAATCCTCTAACTCATCTTCCCCCCTGCCCCTGCCCCCTGCCCCCCGCCCCCCCTCCCCCAATCTCTGGCTACCTGCGCTGATTCCTTAAATGTAGGTAAGGTTTTTCTGTGCCTACAAAAGTGACCACATACACTGGCCTAAGTTAGTTAGGAGTAACTTTCAGCTTGCTAAATTTGCTTCTATGGCCAGAAGAGGTATAAGTGGCTTGTCACGCCCCCTTTTGGAGAGAACAAACTAAACTAAAAAAAAACTAACTAACTGACTTACATTGGAGCAAGTTAAATGGGGAAATTTGCGATTTTTAAGTTACTCCAAAAAAAAGCTACTTACTCAAAAAAAACGAGGCAAATCTTGGGGAAATTTGGGCCCATAGGGCTATAGTACAAAATAATGTTAAGATGTCTAATAATGTTAAAAAGACAAATTTAAAAGCACTGTATCTGAATGCACGAAGCATTCGTAATAAGGTAGACGCATTAACAGCGCAAATAGATGTAAACGGATACGATATAGTTGCAATTTTGGAGAAATGGTTGCAGGGTGACCAGGGTTGGGAACTGAATATCCAAGGATATTCGATATTTAGGAAGGACAGGCAAAAAGGAAAAGGGCGTTGTTCGTAAAGAATGAAATCAGAGTAATAATGAGAAAGGATATTGGCTCAGAAAATCAAGATGTAGAATCAATCTGGGTGGAGCTAAGGAGCACCAAGTGGCAGAAAACATTGGTGGGAGCTGTCTATAGGCCTCCAAACAGTAGTGGTAATGTAGGGGACGGCATCAAACAGGAAATTAGAGATGCATGTAACAAAGGTACTATAGTAATCATAGGTGATTTTAATCTACATATAGACTGGCCAAACCAAATTAGTAATAATACTGTGGAAGATGAATTCTTAGAGTGTGTACGTTGAGGAGCCTACAAGGAAAAATGATGTCCTAAATTGGGTATTGTGCAATGAGAAGGGATTAATTAATAATCTTATTGTGCGGGTCCTTTAGGGAAGAGTGACCATAACATGACTGAATTCTTTATTAAGATGGAAAGTGAAGTAGTCCAATCTGAAACTAGGGTCCTAAATCTAAACAAAGGAAACTACGAAGGTATGAGGAATGAATTGGCTATGATAGATTGGGAAGATTCATTAAAATGCATGACAGTGGATAGGCAATGGCTAACATTTGAGGAACAAATGCATGAATTGCAACAGTTATACATTCCTTTCTGATGCAAAAACACAAAAGGAAAAGTGGCCCAACCAAGGCTAACAAAAGAAATTAAGGATAGTATTAGATCCAAAGAGTCGTCGTACAAAGTTGCCAGAAAAAATTAGCAAGCCTGAGGATTGGGAAGAGTTTAGAATTCAGCAAAAAAGGACCAAGAGATTGATTAAGAGGGGAAAAATAGAATGTAAGAGTAAATTTGCAAGGAACATAAAAAACGACTGCAAAAGTTTCTACAAGTATATAAAAGGAAAAAGATTAGTGAAGACAAATGTAGGTCCTTTTCAGACAGAAACGGGAGAATTTGTAATGGGGAACAAGGAAATGGCAGAACAATTAAGTAAATTCTTCAGTTCTGTCTTCATGGAAGAGGACAGAAATAACGTCCCAGAAATGCTAGGGAACCAAGGGTCTAGTGAGCAAGAGGAATTAAAGGAAATGATTATTAGTAAGAAAATAGTGCTGGAGAAACTAATGGGACTGAAGGCCGATAAATCCCCAGGGCCTGATAATCTGCATCCCAGAGTACTAAAAGAGATAGCCATGGAAATAGTGGATGCATTGGTTGCATTCTTCCAAAATTCTATAGATTATGGAACAGTTCCTGCAGATTGGAGGGTGGCAAATGTAACCCCACTATTTTAAAAAAGGAGGGAGAGAGAAAACAGGGAACTACAGACCAGTTAGCCTAACATCAGTAGTAGGGAAAATGCTAGAGTCTATTATAAAAGATGTGATCACGGGACACTTAGAAAATATCAACGGGATTAGACAAAGTCAACATGGATTTATGAAAGGAAAATCGTGTTTGACAAACCTACTGGAGTTTTTTGAGAATGTAACTGATAGAATAGATAAGGGAGAACCAGTGTATTTGAATTTTCAGAAGGCCTTTGATAAAGTCCCACATCAGAGGTTAGTGTGAAAAATGAAAGCACATAGGATTGGGGGTAATATACTGGCATGGATTGAAAATTGGTTAACTGACAGGAAACAGAGAGTAGGAATAAACGGGTCTTTTTTGGGGTGGCGAGCAGTGACTAGTGGGGTACCACAGGGATCAGTGCTTGGGCCCCAGCTATTCACTATATATGTGATTTGGATGAGGGAACCAAATGTAATATTTCCAAGTTTGCTGACGACACAAAACTAGGTGGGATTGTGAGTTGTGAGGAGGATACAAAGATACTGCAATGCGATTTAGATAGATTGAGTGAGTGGGCAACCCCATGGCAGATGCAGTATAATGTGGATAAATGTGAAGTTATCCACTTTGGTAGGAAAAACAAAAACAAAGTATTATTTAAGTGGTGATAGCTTGGGAAATGTAAATGTACAAAGAGATCCGGGTGTCCTTGTACACCGGGTCATTAAAAGCAAACATGCAGGTGCAGCAAGCAGTTAAGAAGGCAAATGATATGTTGGCCTTCATTGCAAGAGGATTTGAGTACAGGAGCAAGGATGTCTTACTACAGTTATATAGGGCCTTGGTGAGACCAAACCTGAAGTATTGTGTGCAGTTTTGGTCTCCTTGTCGAAGAAAGGATATACTTGCCTTAGAGGGAGTGCAGCAAAGGCTCACCAGACTGATTCCTGGGATGTCGTATGAGGAGAGATTGGGTCAACTAGGCCTGTATTCACTAGAGGTTAGAAGAATGAGAGGGGATCTCATTGAAACATATTAAATTCTGACAGGGCTGGACAGACTGGATGCGGGAGGATGTTTCCCCTGGCTGAGAAGTCTAGAACAAGGGGTCACAGTCTCAGGATACAAGGTAGGAAATTTAGGACCGAGATGAGGAGAAAATTCTTCACCCAGAAGGTGGTGAGCCTGTGGAATTCTCTACCACAGAAGGCTGTGGAGGCCAAATCACTGAATATATTTAAGAAGGAGATAGGTAGATTTCTAGACACAAAATGCATCAAGGGGTATGGGGAGAAAGCGGGAATATGGTGTTGAGATAGTCAATCAGCCATGATCATATTGAATGGCGGTGCAGGCTCGAAGGGCCGAATGGCCTACTACTGCTCCTATTTTCTATGTTTCTATGTTTTTGCCAAGGGGCAGCATATAGATGAGAAATAAGAGGGGGCCAAGGACAGATCCTTGGGGGACACCAGAGGTAATGATGCAGGAGTGGGAAGAGATGTCATTGCAGGAGATTTTCTGGCTATGATTAGATTGGAAGCAGGCGAGTGCATTTCTAACTAGTTGGACAATGGTTGAGAGGCTTTGGAGGAGGATGGAGTGGTGAACTGTGTCAAAGGCTGCAGACAGGTCCAGAAGGACGAGGAGGGATAGCTTACCTTTGTCACATTCACAAAGAATGTAATTTGTGACTTTGATGAGAGCCATTTCGGCACTATGGCAGGGGCAAAAACCAGATTGAAGGGATTCAAACATTGAACTCGTGGAATGATGGTCACAGATTTGGGAGGCAACAACACATTCAAGTACTTTGGACAGGAAAGGGAGGTTGGAGATGGGGCGATAGCTAGCAAGCAAAGTGGGGTCAAGGGTTGATTTTTTTGAGGAGGGGGTGATGACAGCAGATTTGAAGGAGATGGGAACAGTACCTGAGGAGAGAGAACCGTTAACAAAGCTGGCTAACATGGGAGCCAAAAAAGAAAGTCGAGTGGTCAGCAGTTTAGTGGGAATAGGGTCAAGAGAGTAGGAAGTGGGTCTGATGGACAAGATGAGCTTGGAGAGATCAAGAGGGGAGATCAAAGAGAAAGTAGAGAAAGCTGTGAGTTTAGGGCTAGGGGAGCCTCAGATGAAGTTTGGCCCTGTGGGCTAGGTGAAGGAAGGGAAATTGCAGAGGCAGCTGATCAGATTGTCTCAATCTTTGAGACAAAGAAATCCATGAGCACTTGTTGTTGGAGGTGAGTGTGGTGGAGACAAGGGAGAGGGGTTTAAGGAGACAGTTAGCAGTAGAGAATAGTAGCCGGGGGTTATTTTTACAATCCAGAATGATCCTGGAATAGTGAGCAGTTTTTGTAGACAAGAGTAGGAACCGATAATGTGTTTTTTCTTTCAGCCAGATCTGGCGGTGAATGGCTAAACCAGTTGTCCACCACATCCGTTCAAGTCTATGCCCTTTTGATGAGGGAGCGAAGATGAGGGCTGCATCGGGGGAATAGTCAGCGTGGGGGAGAGTTATCTTTTTAATAGGGACTAGGGCATCAAAGGTAGTGGTAAGGGTGTGGTTGAGCAGATCAGTGGCTGCAGAAATGCCATTGTTAAAAGGGGGCCAAAGGTTTGACAGTTTTGAGTTGATAAGTGCAGTTTTAAGAGAGTTTGGAGAGAGTTTTTTCCAAGGGCAGATGTAGAAGGAAGTAGGTTTGGATTGGGGAAGGGGGATGTGGGTCGAGAGTGATACCAGGAAATGGTCAGAGATGGCTTCATCTTTAATTGACAAGGTGGAATAGCAAGGCTACGAGAGATTGCAAGGTCAAGGTGGTAGCCGTGACTATGGGTTGAGGAATTTACATGGAGGGAGAGATTACGGGACGACAGGAGGGTAATGAACTCAGAATACTTGCAGAGTAGGAAGGCAGATATGGCAGCTAAACATTAGGATCACTGGATCATAGAAATTTACAGCACAGAAGGAGGCTATTTCGGCCCATCATGTCAGCGCCGGCCGAAAAAGAGCTATCCAGCTTAATCCTACTTTCCAGCTCTCGGTCCGTAACCCTACGGTACTTCAAGTGCACATCCAAGTAATTTTTTTAAAGTGGTGAGGGTTTCTGCTTCTACCACCCTTTCAGACAGTGAGGTTCATACCCTCACCACCCTGTGGGTGAAAACATTTCTCCTCAAATCCCCTCTAAGCCTCTTACCAATTACTTTAAATCTATGCCCCCTGGTTGTTGACACCTCTGTTCAGGGAAATATGTCCTTCCTATCCACTCTATCTAGGCCCCTCATAATGTTATACACCTCACCAAGGTCTCCCCTCAGCTTTCTCTGTTCCAAAGAAAACAACCCCAGCCTATCCAATCTTTCCTCATAACTAAAATTCTCCAGTCCAGGCAACATCCTCATAAATCTCCTCTGTACTCTCTCTAGTGCAATCACATCTTTCCTGTAAGTGACCAGAACTGCATGCTGTACTCTGGCTGTGGCCTAACTAGTGTTTTGTACAGTTGAAGCATAACCTCCCTGCTCTTGAATTCTACACTCAGGCACAGTAGGGTAAATTTATAGTAGCAAATGAGTCATGGGGTGAATTTTAATTCCCGGGCTGGAAGCAGGAAGGCGTGACTGCCTTCACACCTAGGAGTTTCTGTGGGAGGCTTAGGTTGATTTTAATGGCCAAGTATTATTTACATCGTGCTGGCCAAGTGCCCAGCTTCTGGAAAGTCATAAATGCGGGGCCTGGAAGCTGCCTGCTGGCATCAAGGTACGTTGTGGGAAGAGGATATCGGGATTGTGTTGCAGATGGAAAGTGGAGAAGCCCAGGGCATCATAGGTTCAGATTTTCATTATGGGGCCCAGAGAAGCACTTCTGCTCCTCCTGGTCCCACTATGGAATGTTTTTAATGTTGCCTTAGAGGATCTCCTCTTCATACCCACTCATTAACCGTTAAAATGCCATAGTATTGCCATCAAAGATTGGCAGGCAAAACTGTAACAATGGGTTGCCTTTAAAGAAAAGATGGTTCAGGTACAGTTGAGGTACATTCCCACAAGGGGGAAAGGTAGGGCAACTAAAGCCAGAGCTCCCTAGATGACGAACTAGATTGAGATTAAGATGAAGCAGAAAAAGAGCATGTATGACAGATGTCAAGTTGAGAATACAAGTGAGAATCAGGCAGAATATAGAAATTTCAGTGGGGAAGTGAAAAAGAAAATAGGAGAGTATAGAGAATAGAATGGCAGCTAACATAAAAAGGAATTCAAAAATGTTCTATAAGCAGATAAATAGTAAACGGGTAGTAAGAGGAGGGGTGGGGTCAATTAGGGATCAAAAAGGAAACCGATGCATGGAGGCCAAGGGTATGGCTGAGATACTAAATGAGCACTTTGCATCTGTCTTCACCAAGGAAGAATATGTTGCCAAAGTCATAGTGAAAGAGGAGGTAGTGAAAATACTGGATGAGATAAACATTGATAAAGAGACACTAGAAAGGCTAGCTGTACGTAAAGTTGATAAGTCACCAGTACCGGATGGGATGCAGCCTAGGATGCCGAGGGAAGTTAAGGAGGAAATCGCAGAAGTATTGGCCATAATCTTTCAATCTTCCTTAGATAATAGGGTGGTGCCATAGGACTGGAGAAATTTCAAATGTTATACCCTTTTTAAAAAAAGGTTGTAAGGATAAACCCAGCAACTACAGGCCAGTCAGTTTTAATTCGGTAGTGAGGAAACTTTTAGAAATGATAATCAGGGACAAAGTTAACAGTCACTTGGACAAGTGTAGATTAATTAAGGAAAGCCAGCATAGATTTGTTAAAGACAAATCATGTTTAACTAACTTGAACAAGATTTTTGATGAGGTAACAGAGGGTTGTTGAGGGAAATGCGGTTGATGTGGTGTACATGGACTTCCAAAAGACATTTGATAAAGTGCCACAGAATAGACTTGCCAGCAAAGTTGAAGCCCATGGAATAAAAGAGACAGTGGCAGCATAGATATGAAATTGGTTAAGTGACAGGAAACAGAGTAGTGGTGAACGGTTGTTTTTCAGACTGGAGGGAGATATAATGGGCCCAAGTTTCGGCCTCAGTTGCTCCTGATTTTTTGGAGCAACTGGTGTAGAACGGAGTATCTTCAATTCAAATTCTCGGCATTTAGTTTGCTCCAGTTCTAGTCAGTTAGAACAGTTTCACTTTGGAACAGAATTTTTTTTTCCAAAAGGGGGCGTGTCCGGCCACTTACGCCTGTTTTCAAAGTTTCGGCAGTGAGGGGGGGCAGGGGGAGGGGAGGCAGAGGGGGAGGGATGGGGGAGGGGGGAGAGAAGGAGAAGGGGAAGGGGGGGAGAAGGAGAAGGGGAAGGGGGGAGGAGAAGGGGAAGGGGGGGAGGGGAAGGGGGGAGGAGGGGAAGGGGAAGTGGGGAGGAGGGGAAGGGGGGAGGAGGAGAAGGGGAAGGGGGGGGAGAAGGAGAAGGGGAAGGGGGGAGGAGAAGGGGAAGGGGGGAGGGGAAGGGGGGAGGAGGGGAAGGGGAAGGGGGGAGGAGGGGAAGGGGGGAGGAGGAGAAGGGGAAGGGGGGAGGAGGAGAAGGGGAAGGGGGGGAGGAGGGGAAGGAGGAGAAGGAGAAGGGGGGGAGGAGGAGAAGGAGAAGGGGGAGGGGAAGGGGGGGAGGAGGAGAAGGGGAAGAGGAAAGGGGGGGAGAAGGGGAAGAGGAAAGGGGGAGAAGGGGAAGGGGGGGAGAAGGAGAAGGGGAGGGGGAGGAGAAGGGGAGGGGGGAGGAGAAGGGGAGGGGGGAGGAGGAGAAGGGGAAGGGGGGGGAGGAGGAGGGGAAGGGGGGAGGAGGAGAAGGAGAAGGGGGGGGGAGGAGGAGAAGGAGAAGGGGGGGAGGAGGAGAAGGGGAAGGGGGGAGGAGGAGAAGGGGAAGGGGAAGGGGGGGAGGAGGGGAAGGGGGGGAGGAGGAGAAGGAGAAGGGGGGAGGGAGGAGGAGGAGAAGGGGGGGGAGGAGGAGAAGGAGAAGGGGGGAGGGGAAGGGGGGGAGGAGGAGAAGGGGAAGAGGAAAGGGGGGGAGAAGGGGAAGGGGAAGGGGGAGGAGAAGGGGAAGGGGGAGGAGGAGAAGGGGAAGGGGGGAGGAGGAGAAGGGGAAGGGGGGGGAGGAGGAGAAGGGGAAGGGGGGGAGGAGGAGAAGGGGAAGGGGGGAGGAGGAGAAGAAGGGGAAGGGGGGGAAGAGGAGAAGGGGAAGGGGGGGAGGAGGAGAAGGGGAAGGGGGGAGGAGGAGAAGGGGAAGGGGGGAGGAGGAGAAGGGGAAGGGGGGGAGGAGGAGAAGGGGAAGGGGGGGAGGAGGAGAAGGGGAAGGAGGGGAGGAGGAGAAGGGGAAGGGGGGGAGGAGGAGAAGGGGAAGGAGGGGAGGAGGAGAAGGGGAAGGGGGGAGGAGGAGAAGGGGAAGGGGGGGAGGAGGAGCAGGAGAATGGGGGGGAGGAGGAGAAGGAGAAGGGGGGAGGGGAAGGGGGGGAGGAGGAGGAGAAGGGGAAGGGGGGGAGGAGGAGAAGGGGAAGGGGGGGAGGAGGAGAAGGGGAAGGGGGGGAGGAGGAGAAGGGGAAGGGGGGGAGGAGGAGAAGGGGAAGGGGGGGAGGAGGAGAAGAAGGGGAAGGGGGGGAGGAGGAGAAGGGGAAGGGGGGGAGGAGGAGAAGGGGAAGGGGGGGAGGAGGAGAAGGGGAAGGGGGGGAGGAGGAGAAGGGGAAGGGGGGGAGGAGGAGAAGGGGAAGGGGGGGAGGAGGAGAAGGGGAAGGAGGGGAGGAGGAGAAGGGGAAGGGGGGAGGAGGAGAAGGGGAAGGAGGGGAGGAGGAGAAGGGGAAGGGGGGAGGAGGAGAAGGGGAAGGGGGGAGGAGGAGAAGGAGAATGGGGGGGAGGAGGAGAAGGAGAAGGGGGGAGGGGAAGGGGGGGAGGAGGAGAGGGGAAGAGGAAAGGGGGGGAGAAGGGGAAGGGAAGAGAAGGGGAAGGGGGGGAGAAGGAGAAGGGGAAGGGGGGAGGAGAAGGGGAGGGGGGAGGAGAAGGGGAGGGGGAGGAGGAGAAGGGGAAGGGGGGGAGGAGGAGAAGGGGAAGGGGAAGGAGAAGGGGAGGGGGAGGAGAAGGGGAAGGGGGGGAGGAGAAGGGGAAGGGGGGGAGGAGAAGGGGAGGGGGAGGAGAAGGGGAAGTGGGGGGAGGAGGAGAAAGGGAAGGGGGGGAGAAGGAGAAGGGGAAGGGGGGGGAGGAGGAGAAGGGGAAGGGGGGAGGAGGAGAAGGGGAAAGGGGAGGGGGAGAAGGGGAAGGGGGAGAGGAGAAGGGGAAGGGGGAGAGGAGAAGGGGAAGGGGGGAGAAGAAGGGGAAGGGGGGAGGAGAAGGGGAAGGGGGGAAAGGGAAGGGGGGAAGGGGAAGGGGAGAGGAGAAGGGGGTAGGAGAAGGAGAAAAGGGGGGGAAGGGGGGAGGAGGAGAAGGGGAAGGGGGAGGAGGAGAAGGGGAAGGGGGGAGGAGGAGGAGAAGGGGAAGGGGGAGTAGGAGAAGGGGAAGGGGGTGAGGAGGAGAAGGGGAAGGGAGGAGAAGGAGAAGGAAGGGGAGGAAGAGAAGGAGAAGGAGAAGGAGAAGGAAGGGGAGGAGAAGGGGAAGGGGGGGAGGAGGAGAAGGGGAAGAGGAAAGGGGGGGAGAAGGAGAAGGGGGAAGGGGGGAGAAGGGGAAGAGGGGAGAAGGAGAAGGGGGGGAGAAAGAGAAGGGGGGGAGAAGGAGAAGGGGAGGGGGGGGAGAAGGAGAAGGGGAGGGGGGGAGGAGGAGAAGGAGAAGGGGGGAGGAGGAGAAGGGGGGGGGAGGAGGAGAAGGGGAAGGGAGGAGGAGAAGGGGAAGGGGGGAGGAGAAGGGGAACGGGGGGAGGAGGAGAAGGGGAAGGGGGGGAGGAGGAGAAGGGGAAGGGGGGAGGAGAAGGGGAGAAGGGGGAGGAGAAGGGGAGAAGGGGAAGGAGTAGAGAAGGGGAAGGAGGGAGGAGGAGAAGGGGAAGGGGGGAGGAGGAGAAGGGGAAGGGGGAGGAGGAGAAGGGGAAAGAGGGGGGAAGGAGAAGTGGGGGAAGGAGAAGGGAGGGGGAGGCTGAATGGCGGGGGGGGGGGGGGGAAGGCTGAACTGGGGGGGGGTGGTGGGGGGGGGGGAGGCTGAATGGGGGGGCCGGGCCCAAGACTTCGGGCAGGGACCGTCCCCAGCAGCAAATTTACAGGTAGGTGGCGTTGGGTCGGGTCGGGGGGAGCGCGGGTCAGGGTCGGGACCGCGGGTCGGAGCCGGTCCGGTTGGCAGGGGGGGCGGTTGGGAGCATGGGTGGGGTCGGGAGGAAGCACGAGCTGGGCGTGGGAGGAGCCTTATGCACGCAGCCCCAGTGAGGCTATTCGGCCAGGGCTAGGGGCTGCGTGCTTCGGGCACCTCCCACACAGTTTTGGGCGCCTGGAGCTACTGCACATGTGCACCCACTGTAGCGCGCATGTGCAGAGGTCCCGGCATTGTTTTCAGCGCAGGGACCTAGCTCCGCCCCCCACAGCTTGTGCTGCACTGCGCCGAGGGCCAGAGGACCAGCAGGGAGCCGGAGAATCTGGAAGTTTTTTTTAGGCGCACGTTGTGGCACGAAAAACGGGCGTCCAGGTCGGGGCTGCGCCGTTCTAGGCGCGGCCCGAAACTTGGGCTCGATACTAGGACCACTGCTTTTTTTGATATATATTAATGACTTGGACTTGGGTGTACAGGGCACTATTTCAAGATTTGCAGATGACACAAAACTTGGAAGTATAATGAACAGTGAGGAGGATAGTGAACATAAGAACATAAGAATTAGGAACAGGAGTAGGCCATTTAGCCCCTTGAGCCTGCTCCGCCATTCAACAAGATCATGGCTGATCTGGCCGTGGACTCATCTCCACTTACCGGCCCGCTCCCCATAACCCTTAATTCCCTTATTGGTTAAAAATCTATCTATCTGTGACTTGAATACATTCAATGAGCTAGCCTCAACTGCTTCCTTGGGCAGAGAATTCCACAGATTCACAACCCTCTGGGAGAAGAAATTCCTTCTCAACTCGGTTTTAAATTGGCTCCCCCATATTTTGAGGCTGTGCCCCCTAGTTCTAGTCTCCCCGACCAGTGGAAACAACCTCTCTGCCTCTATCTTGTCAATCCCTTTCATTATTTTAAATGTTTCTATAAGATCACCCCTCATCCTTCTGAACTCCAACGAGTAAAGACCCAGTCTACTCAATCTATCATCATAAGGTAACCTCCTCATCTTCGGAATCAGCCTAGTGAATCATCTCTGTACCCCCTCCAAAGCTAGTATATCCTTCCTTAAGTAAGGTGACCAAAACTGCACGCAGTACTCCAGGTGCGGCCTCACCAATACCCAATACAGTTGCAGAAGGACCTCCTTGCTTTTGTTCTCCATCCCTCTCGCAATGAAGGCCAACATTTCATTCGCTTTCCTGATTACCTGCAAACTAACTTTTTGGGATTCATGCACAAGGACCCCCAGGTCCCTCTGCACCACAGCATGTTGTAATTTCTCCCCATTCAAATAATATTCCCTTTTACTGTTTTTTTTTCCCAAGGTGGATGATTTCACACTTTCCGACATTGTAGTCCATCTGCCAAACCTTAGCCCATTCGCTTCACCTATCTAAATCTCTTTGCAGCCTCTCTGTGTCCTCCACACAACCCGCTTTCCCACTAATCTTTGTGTCATCTGCAAATTTTGTTACACTACACTCTGTCCCCTCTTCCAGGTCATCTATGTATATTGTAAACAGTTGTGGTCCCAGCACCGATCCCTGTGGCACACCACTAACCACCGATTTCCAACCCGAAAAGGACCCATTTATCCCGACTCTCTGCTTTCTGTTAGCCAGCCAATTCTCTATCCATGCTAATACATTTCCACTGACTCCGCGTACCTTTATCTTCTGCAGTAACCTTTTGTGTGGCACCTTATCGAATGCCTTTTGAAAATCTAAATACACCACATCCATCGGTACATCTCTATCCACCATGCTCGTTATATCCTCAAAGAATTCCAGTAAATTAGTTAAACATGATTTCTCCTTCATGAATCCATGCTGCGTCTGCTTGATTGCACTATTCCTATCTAGATGTCCCGCTATTTCTTCCTTAATGATAGTTTCAAGCATTTTCCCCACTACAGATGTTAAACTAACCGGCCTATAGTTACCTGCCTTTTGTCTACCCCCTATTTTAAACAGAGGCATTACATTAACTGCTTTCCAATCCACTGGTACCTCCCCATTGTCCAGAGAATTTTGGTAGATTATAACGAATGCATCTGCTATAACTTCCGCCATCTCTTTTAATACCCTGGGATGCATTTCATCAGGACCAGGAGACTTGTCTACCTTGAGTTCCATTAGTCTGTCCAGCACTACCCCCCTAGTGATAGTGATTGTCTCAAGGTCCTCCCTTCCCACATTCCTGTGACCAGCAATTTCTGGCATGGTTTCTGTGTCTTCCACTGTGAAGACCGAAGCAAAATAATTGTTTAAGGTCTCAGCCATTTCCACATTTCCCATTATTAAATCTCCCTTCTCATCTTCGAAGGGACCAAGATTTACTTTAGTTACTCTTTTCCGTTTTATATATCTGTAAAAGCTTTTACTATCCGTTTTTATGTTTTACGCAAGTTTACCTTCATAAACTATCTTTCCTTTCTTTATTGCTTTCTTAGTCATTCTTTGCTGTCGTTTAAAATTTTCCCAATCTTCTATTTTCCCACTAACCTTGGCCACCTTATTCGCATTGGTTTTTAATTTGTTACTCTCCTTAATTTCCATGGTTATCCATGGCTGGTTATCCCTTCTCTTACCGCCCTTCTTTTTCACTGGAATATATTTTTGTTGAGCACTATGAAAGAGCTCCTTAAAAGTCCTCCACTGTTCCTCAATTGTGCTACCATTTAGTCTGTGTTTCCAGTCTACTTTAGCCAACTCTGCCCTCATCCCACTGTAGTCCCCTTTGTTTAAGCATAGTACGCTCGTTTCTGACACAACTTCCTCACCCTCAATCAATATTACAAATTCAACCATACTGTGATCACTCATTCCGAGAGGATCTTTTACTAGGAGATCGTTTATTATTCCTGTCTCATTACACAGGACCAGATCTAAGATAGCTTGCTCCCCTGTAGGTTCTATAACATACTGTTCTAAGAAACAATCCCGTATGCATTCTATGAATTCCTCCTTCAGGCTACCCCATGCGATTTGATTTGACCAATCGATATGTAGGTTAAAATCCCCCATGATTCCTTTTTCACATGCCTCCATTATTCCCTTGATTATTGCCCGCCCCACCGTGAAGTTATTATTTGGGGGCCTATAAACTACGCCCACCAGTGACTTTTTCCCCTTACTATCTCTAATCTCCACCCACAATGATTCAACATTTTGTTCATTAGAGCCAATATCGTCTCTCACAACTGCCCTGATATCATCCTTTATTAACAGAGCTACCCCACCTCCTTTCCCTTCTTGTCTATCTTTCAGAATTGTCAGATACCCCTTTATGTTTAATTCCCAGTCTTGGCCACCCTGCAACCACGTTTCTGTAATGGCCATCAAATCATACCCATTTGTAATGATTTATGCCGTCAACTCATTTACTTTATTTCAAATGCTGCGTGCGTTTAGATAGAGTGTTTTAATACTAGTTTTTAAACCATGATTTTTAGTTTTGACCCCTCCTGCAGCCCCTTTACATTCAGTGGCCCTTTTTGTTTTTTGCCTTGGGTTTCTCTGCCTTCCACTTTTACTCATCTCCTTTCTGTCTTTTGCTTTTGTCTCCTTTTTGTTTCCCTCTGTCTCCCTGCATTGGTTCCCATCCCCCTGCCATATTAGTTTAACTCCTTCCCAACAGCACTAGCCATCACTCCCCCTAGGACATTGGTTTCAGTCCTGCCTAGGTGCAGACCGTCCGGTTTGTACTGGTCCCACCTCCCCCAGAACCGGTTCCAATGCCCCAGGAATTTGAATCCCTCCCTGCTGCACCACTGCTCAAGCCACGTATTCATCTGAGCTATCCTGCGATTCCTACTCTGACTAGCACATGGCACTGGTAGCAATCCTGAGATTACTACTTTTGAGGTCCTATGTTTTAATTTAGCTTCTAGCTCCTTAAATTCGTCTCGTAGGACCTCATCACTTTTTTTACCTATATCGTTGGTACCAATGTGCACCACGACAACTGGCTGTTCATCCTCCCTTTTCAGAATGTCCTGCACCCGCTCCGAGACATCCTTGACCCTTGATAGTGATAGACTTCAGGAAGACATAGATAGGCTGGTGGAATGGGCGGACATGTGGCAGATAAGATTTAACGGCGAAAAGTGTAAAGTGATACATTTTGGTAGGAAGAACAAGGAGTGGCAATATAAATTAAAGTGTACATTCCTAACGGGGGTGCAGGAACAGAGAAACCTGGCGCCATATGTGCACAAATCGTTGAAGGTGGCAGAGCAGGTGGAGAAGGTGGTTAAAAAAGCATATGGGATACTGGGTTTCATAAATAGAGGTATAGAGTACAAAAGCAAGAAAGTTATGATGAACCTTTATAAAACACTGGTTCAGCCTCAACTGGAGTATTGTGTCCAATTCTGGGCACCGCACTTTAAGAAGGATGTGATGGCCTTGGAGAGGGTGTAGAAAAGACTTACGAGATTGTTTCCAGGGATGAGGGACTTCAGTTACGTGGATAGACTGGAGAAGCTGGGGTTGTTCTCCTTACAGCAGAGAAGGTTGAGAAGAGATTTGACAGCTGTTCAAAATCATGAGGGGTCCAGAGTAAATAGAGAGAAACTGTTCCCATTGGTGGAAGGGTCATGAACCAGAGGACACAGATTTAAGGTGATTTGCAAAAGAACCAAAGGCGACATGAGGAAAACCTTTTTTCTGCACCGTGATTAGGATCTGGAATGCACTGCCTGAAAGGGTGGTAGAAGCAGACTTAGACTTAATCGTGGCTTTCAAAAGGGAATTGGATAAGTACCTGGAGGAAAAGAATTTGCAGGGCTGCGGTAAAAGGGCAGGGCAGTGAGACTAGCTAAAGTGCTCTTGCAGAGAGCCGGCACGGGCTCGATGGGCCAAATGACCTCCTTCTGTGCTGTAACCATTCTATAATTCTATGTATGGGTATGCCACTTGACAGCAGAATAAGGGGTCAACTAATTTTCACCAAATGGCTAAAAATATAGCAAGGAATGTCTTGATGGAATGTCCAAATTTAAATTCAAATTAGCATAATAAAATCCATTCTCCACCATTCAGAGATGTCAGGTTATTTGGCAACGATCTTCTGCATAAAGTCTGACACCATGCCCTTTAAACATTGGTAGGATGAAGTCAAACTTGCATAAAGGTTTGTCCGATCACCTGGATGAGGTGATGACAAGGCACAATAAACCTGGTATTAAAATCTTGCATCCCACTATATCCTGTGCAGGTTCAAGTTCCAGTAGCATGAAGTTAAGCGTCTTGGCGATATACAGACCAAGACTGGCCCTTCTAATTTACCTATGAACAGTACGGATTGAGGCAGAGCAGTCCTAGAAGTTCCTCAATAGTGAATTGAAGGTTGCATGTAATACAATAGACTGCAATTCCTATGAATTAATATGGAGATAAGAAGGAAATTACTTTTTTTTTAAGAAGTATACATCTCTTGAACACTAAATGTAGCATAAATCCAGAGACCTGATGCAGGAAGGTGAGCATACCAACATGATTTTAAATACATTTATCACTTAATCATTAACTGGTGTATTACTGTTGAATTTAAAACTGATTGGGTCTTCTGTGCTCTATCTTACCACCCATACTAATGCCTAAAAGCTTTAGCACATCATATTATTATTAACTGCTATCCTTCTGATTATGTCATGTAATTTTTTTTATTAACTAGGTGTTTCATGTTCTTCTTGGATCATATGTATTAGTCAAGCCGGAATTTGTATTCTTGATTTTGCGTCAGTTGTAATCCGCTCAGTTACAACTCAGCCTGTTGTGGTTGTTTTGGGCTCCAATTCGTTACCTCTTACTATGCTGGTTTCCAAATGTTTTTTCGTTAGGCATCTGCAAGAAGGATTCGTTTGTATCTGATGTGAGATATGCTCATTTAGGCAAATTCATTGAATCACATAGTATTTAATTCTGGGATTAAATGTAAAAGATGTTGGAAATCTATTTTGATACAAGATGCCACAGCAGTCCATTAAAGAATCATTATGCTCCCTTACCTGTCTGTTGGAGATGTGGTATGTTGAACTGGTGGGAGTGGATCACTTAGGTACCTAATTGCATGCAAAGGCATTATTGATGAAGAAACTCCTGGATCAGTTAGATGTCTAACTGCATGCAAAGGTGTTACTGATGATTTTCCTGGATCGCTTGGATATCTGACTGCATGCAAAGGCATTACTGATGATGATACTCCTGGATCAGTCAGGGGCCTAAAGGCATGCAAAGGCAGCACTGATGAAGACTTTCCTGGATCGGTTAGAGGCCTGACTGCATGCAAAGGTGTTACGGATGATTTTCCTGGATCAGTCAGATGCCTGATGGCATGCACAGTTGTTACTGATGATTTTCCTGGATTAGTCAGAGGCCTAGCTGCATGTACAAATGTCACTGATGAAGATTTTGATGGGTCAGTCGGAGCTCTAGCTACATGCAAAGGCGTTACTGATGAGGGTTTTCCTGGAGATGGTGGAAAGTCATAACACTGCAATAGGCTGTCTGCTAATTCAACCTGGAAATAACAGACAAGAACTGTGAGCAATTACACCATAACTAACCATGTCTAAAAATTTTACAGTGGAAGCTCCATTAATTATTCTGGTGGATAATGGACATTTTGGTCCGAAAAACTTATGTTGCAGCAATGAAGACAAGTATGCAGATAACATGAAAGGAATATTATCTTGAACTGTGAGGTTGATCTCTGTTAGATAAGACAAGATTGGTGTTACTGGGCTGTGCAGTGAGGCAACATCTCAAGCGATGCTTCATTCAAAGAAAATTCTGGTGAATAGTTAGCATATAATGGAGGTTCCACTGTATCAGTAAACTAGAGTATCGCAATGCTTTTCATTGAGTTATGCAGGTTTGGATCAATGATCCTAATTATGAAAGTTTTAAATCGTGTCTGGTGACAAGAGGTCAGCAATTCCCAAACTGTAGACTAGGAAGTCAAGTTGCAACGAGAGTTATATTGACAGCTGTTTGCTGATCTTAGTTTCCTTTTCTGTGTTTCCTTATCGGACATCTTGATTATCTTTCCTCAACTAGTCTCTTTCATCATCTTTTTTATTTGCCTATTATATTTCCTTAATACCTTTTTTTTACTTTTATTCTTTGCTTTTGAGGATCTCCCTGTATCATGTATGAACTCACACTAGAAAACATAAAAGGTCAGCAGAAGACCAGTGGCAATTGCATTCTACAACCAACCACAGAGACACTTGGGGGCCGAGATTTGGTAGCGCACCGTTTGGGGCGGTAACCAAGATGAGACTTCCTGCATCCGGCACGGACGTACCACCCCTGCTGCGAAATTGGGTTTACCACCCCCAAGAGGAAGTGGTGCGCAATGTCGGTGGCTCCATTTCCTCTCAGGGGCCGGACCGGGGCACTAAGCGTGCAAATTTTCATTGCTACAGGGAACGCCGCGTAGTGCAGACTTGAGCTCGGGGCCCTCCCCTTCCATTAAATGGGAGGACACGCTGCGAGTTCTGCAGTGCGCCGAGGGTCCAAGGGGAGCGAGGTGTCATGGTGCAGACCAGCACAGAAGTAGAGTGCCGGGCTGCACCATCAGGGCACGGACACCGCGTAATCGTACAGGAAAAGCCGGACTAGCAAAAAAAAAAATAGTGGCGTGCACCTTTCCTTTACTATTCGCCCCGCAAGTGGAGTGTGGCCCGGTACGCAACCCGTTAGGCTGGCAAGAACATCGGATTTCATGTGACGTTACCCAATTTCCGCTCCGGGGCGCTACCGGCAGGAGCAAGGCGCTGCCGGTTTGTGCCTCCATTAACTCCCGCGCAATTTCGCAGGAGGCAATAGCGTCCCCTTCCAGTAACGCCAGGTGCTAATGCTTCCCAGCTTTCAAACAATTGGCTTTCTCATTCCAGGAAAGAATGGAGCGCTAAATCAAGAGCCATGCAGCACTGATGCGTTCAAAGGGCCCTGTATTTTAAAAGTTACCTACCTGGATCACCAAAGCCGTTGCGATCCCGCGTGATCAGCCCGGCACTTAAGCAGAGTAAACGATCACGGGCAGAAACCCGTGAAGAAAATGGCAACAACAAAGGTAAGTTGTTTTTTTACTTACCTCAGCCACCTCGCCTTTAATCATTGCCCTGGTAATGACCAGCCGCCGATCCACGCCTCCTGCAGCTGCAGGTGATTTCGCCTGGCACTGCTGCAGGGGACGGAAGTGAATTTTGGGTCCGGGGCACTAATGGGACTTAAAACAATCATTATCACTAGAGATAAGGTAATAGGCAAACTAATGGGACTAAAGTTGGACAAGTTCCCTGGACGTGATGGCCTGCATCCAAGGGTCATAAAATAAGTGTTGACAGAGATAATGGATGCATTGGTTGTAATCAACCAAAATTACCTGGATTCTGGAGAGATCCCAACGGACTGGAAAACCGCAAATGTAACGCCCTTATTTAAGAAAGGAAGGAGACAGAAAAAAGGAAACTATAGACCAGTTAGCCTAACATCTGTCATTGGGAAAATGCTGGAGTCTACCATTAAGGAAGTAGTAGCAGGACATTTAGAAAATCATAATACAGTCAAGCAGAGTCAGCATGGTTTTATGAAAGGGAAATCATGTTTGACAAATTTACTGGAGTTCTTTGAGGATGTAATGAGCAGAGTGGATAAAGGGGAACCAGTAGATGTTGTGTATTGGATTTCCAGAAAGCATTCGATAAGGTTCCATATAAAAAGTACAAGATAAGAACTCATGGGGTTGGGGGTAATATATTAGCATGGATAGAGAATTGGCTATCTGACAGAAAACAGAGAGTCAGGTTAAATGGGTCATTTTCAGGTTGGCAATCAGTAACTAGTGGGGTGCCACAGGGATTAGTGCTGGGGCCTCAAATATTTACAATTTATATTAATGACGTGGATGAAGGGGCATAGAAACATAGAAAATAGGTGCAGGAGCAGGCCGTTCGGCCCTTCGAGCCTGCACCACCATTTAACCTGATCATGGCTGATCATGCAACTTCAGTACCCCACTCCTGCCTTCTCTCCATACTCCCTGATCCCTTTAGCCGTAAGGGCCATATCTGACTCCCTTTTGATATATCCAACGAACTCTACTCAACAACTTTCTGTGGTAGAGAATTCCATACGTTCAAAATTCCCTGGGTGAAAAAGTTTCTCCTCATCTCGGTCCTATATGGCTAACCTCTTATCCTTAGACTGTGACCCCTGGTTCTGGACTTCCCCAACATCGGGAACATTCTTTCTGCATCTAACCTGTCCAATCCCATCAGAATTTTATATGCTTCCATCAGATCCCCTCTCATTCTTCTAAATTCCAGTGAATATAAGCCTAGTCAATCCAGTCTTTCTTCATATGTCAGTCCTGTCATCCCGGGAACCAGTCTGGTGAACCTTTGCTGCACTCCCTCAATAGCAAGAATGTCCTTCCTCAGATTAGGAGACCAAAACTGCACACAATATTCAAGGTATGGTCTCACCAAGGCCCTGTACAACTGCAGCAAGACCTCCCTGCTCCTATACTCAAATTTTCTCGCTATGAAGGCTAACATGCCATTTGCTTTCTTTACTGCTTGCTGTACCTGCAGGCCTACTTTCAATGACTGATGTACCTCCCCTTTTACTAATCTGTCACCATTCAGATAATAATCTGCCATCCTGTTTTTGCCAAAAGTGGATAAACTCAAACTTATCCACATTATACTGCATCTTCCATGCATTTGCCCACTCACCTAACCTGTCCAAGTCACCCTGCAGCCTCTTAGCATCCTCCTCACAGCTCACACTGCCACCCAGCTTAGTGTCATCTGCAAACTTGGAGGTATTACATTCAATTCCTTCGTCTAAATCATTAATATATATTGTAAACAGCTGGGGTCTCAGCACTGAACCTTGCGGTACCCCATTAGTCACCGTCTGCTATTCTGAAAAGGACCCGTTTATTTCCACTCTCTGCTTCCTGTCTGCCAACCAGTTCTCTATCCAGGTCAGTACATTATCCCCAATACCATGTGCTTTAATTTTGCACATTAATCTCTTTGTGGGACCTTGTCAAAAGCCTTTTGAAAGTCTAAATACAAAACATCCACTGGTTTTCCCTTATCCACTCTACTAGTTACATCCTCAAAAAATTCTAGAAGATTTGTCAAGCATGATTTCCCTTTCATAAATCCATGCTGACTTGGACAGATCCTGTCACTGCTTTCCAAATGCGCTGCTATTACATCTTTAATAATTGATTCCAGCATTTTCCCCACGACCGATGTCGGGCTAACCGGTCTATAATTCCCTGTTTTTCCCCTCCTTTTTTAAAAAGTGGGGTTACATTAGCTACCCTCCAATCCATAAGAACTGATCCAGAGTCCATGGAATGTTGGAAAATGACCACCAATGCATCTACTATTTCTAGGGCCTTAAGTACTCTGGGATGCAGACTATCAGGCCCTGGGGATTTATCGGCCTTCAATCCCATCAATTTCCCTAACACAATTTCCTGACTAATAAGGATTTCCCTCAGTTCCTCCTTCTCGCTAGACCCTCTGTCCCCTAGTATTTTCGGGAGGTTATTCGTGTGTTCCTTTGTGAAGACATATCCAAAGTATTTGTTCAATTGGTTTGCCATTTCCTTGTTCCCCATTATGAATTCACCTGATTCTGACTGCAAGGGCCCTACATTAGTCTTCACTAATCTTTTTCTCTTCACATATCTATAGAAGCTTTTGCAGTCAGTTTTTATGTTCCCTGCAAGCTTACCAAGTGTAACGTAGCCAAGTCTGCTTATGATACAAAGATAGGTGGGAAAGCAAGTTGTGAGGAGGACGCAAAGAATTTACAAAGGGATATAGATAGCCTCAGTGAGTGGGCAAAGATTTGGCAGATGGAGTATAACGTGGGAAAATGTGAGGTTATCCACTTTGGCAGAAAAAATAGAAAAGCAAATTATAATTTAAATGGAGAAAAATTGCAAAGTGCTGCAGTACAGAGAGACCTGGGGGTCCTTGTGCATGAAATACAAAAGGTTAGCATGCAGGTACAGCAAGTAATCAGGAAGGCAAATAGAATGTTGGCCTTTATTGCAAAGGGGAATAGAGTATAAAAGCAGAGAAGCCCTGCTACAACTGTACAGGGCGTTGGTGAGACCACACCTGGAGTACTGCGTACAGTTTTGGTCTCCTTATTTAAGGAAGGATATATTTGCATTGGAGGCAGTTCAGAGAAAGTTCACAAGGTTGATTCCTGAGATGAAGAAAGGTTGAGCAGGTTGGGCCTACACTCATTGGAGTTTAGAAAAATGAGAGGTGATCTTATTGAAACATATAAGATTCTGAGGGGGCTTGACAAGGTGGATGCAGAGAGGATGTTTTCCCTCTTGGGGGAATCTAGAACTAGGGGGCATAGTTTCAGAATAAGGGGTTGCCCATTTAAAACAGAAATGAGGAGGAATTTCTTCTCTCAGAGAGTCGTGAATCTTTGGCATTCTCTACCCCAAAGAGCTGTGGAGGCTGGGTCTTTGAATATTTTTAAGGTGGAGATAGACAGATTTTTGAACAATAAGGGAGTCAAGGATTATGGGGAGCGGGCAGGGAAGTGAAGTTGAGGCCAGGATCAGATCAGGCATGATCTTATTGAATGGTGGAGCAGGCTCGAGGGGTCAAATGGCCTACTCCTGCTCCTATTTCTTATGTTGTTATGTCATGATACGCACGGTGATGACGTCATGATCTCTGGCCGCAGGAGATCGGGGCACAATGCCATAGCAAAATATGGCGAGAGTCGATATCAGCGTCGTTCCTGGTCATCAAGGCATTTGCACCCCGTTAGCGCCCCTGGGAGTGTTAACGGGAGGCGCAAATACACCCAATTTCTCCCCTATGACTTTAATTCTATAATGGGGCATCTAAAACTGCACACAATACTCTAGCTGTGGCCTAAATTTTGTACAAACGTATTACGTCTTTACTCTTGTATTAGAAGAATGCCTTTACTATATACCTTTACTTAGAAATGCTATTGGCTGCTTTTATAGCTCTATCAGCCTGCAATAAGATGTTCAGGGAATTATGTATTTGAAGCCCAAGGTTTCTTGTTTCATCCATACCTTTCAGCATCATTCAATTGAGCGTATCTTCGTATCTTTTATTTTTCCTCCCAAAAAATATTACCTCACACTTATTGCATTTACCACCTTTTGTCCATTTTGCTAAATTTTCTCACTGTTTTCTAAAATCCCTACTTTTGTATCAGTTGAAAACTTCAAGACTGTGATCGCTGAGAGTTACAAGTACAATATGAGGTGATTGGCTACCTGATTTTTGCCTCTCTCTTCCTATCTTGGTTTCCTCTTAATGTCTCCAAATGATGCCACCTATTTCTTTTCAATTATATTAATCTAATTCAAGACTTTTCATTATGTATTACCTTTCATTTTTATTTCACTGCATTGGTTACTTACAGTCTTCTCTTTAATCATCAAACGTGGCTTCACTTGAACATTATCTGGTGTTGCTGCAGTTAATTCTGGTACAAGGTTAGTCAACTTTTTGCAAAACTTGCTAATGCAAATGGTGTCAATGCAAGATTAAAAAATAAAAAGCATTGTCCAAAACTGCAAATATTTGAGATAATTAGCTATGCCATCTCAGCCACCATTTTATGAAGAGTGTTGGGAAGAATGGGCACATTTTTGTCCTGAAATCACTGGGCTGCATTGTTATTTAATTTGTTTTTCTAGTCTTCTTGTACTTTCTGTACCTTTGATTTTTTAATAAAAGAAGTTGTCACTTTTTTTAATACTTGTAGTTTATAACCATGGCTACATAACCAGTGTACCAAGTTTTATTTCGAATTTCAAAAAAAGCAGAACTGGTACTTGGACTATCCGAATATCAAAACATTCAGACATGAGCTGCACTATTGTCCAAGCAGCATTGAGTACGCCATATTTACACCAAAGTCCAACAGGAAATAAGGTTTGCACCTAAATGTGAAATTACAAATAGTATTTTTATGTTGAAAATCGCTGAGGAATGCAGATGATTGATAAACTCAGACTTTTGTCTTGATTTCAGAGGGGTGAATTTCTGGTCCATGATATCTGAAATGTAAGGGTCAGTGAAGCACCCGTTCCCTCAACATAAGTGAAACCACACTATAAGATTTAAGAGCAGTTGCCTAAGTGTGGGAGAATTAAGAGAATCACAATGCGTTCATTCTGTGGCAGTCCTCTGTGCCAGCTATATTTCGACCACCACGGCAAATGAAAGGCTGGCCACTGGGCGACACTCGGGTCCACAACCCACACACACGTGCACAGCAAGCATACAACGTGAGCCATACTGCCACAAGAAATCTGACAAAGCAAACCATTGGCATCCTGAAGCAACGATTCCGTTGCCTGGACCGCTCTGGAGGAGCCCTGCAGTACAGGTACAGTGTCGAGAATCCAGAACCCTCGGGACCGAGGCCATTCTGGGCTTTCAATCGCCTTTCTGACGTGACAAATCCGGAAACACCCAAGCACAGGTTCGAGTATTTCCGAATTTCAGAACGTCAGAAAGGTGGCGGGGGTCCCGCCGAGGAGCTGTTTAGGCCAGATCTGTCGCGGAGGAGCTGTTCGGGTGGGCCGGCGAGGAGGCCCTGAGGTACGGACAGCCACGGCAAGGCGAGTGGCGGCAAGGCGATGCCCGAGGTCGGGCAGCGGCGGGTCCGGATTCCAGAACATGTTCCGGACAACCCTGCCACCAATCGGTCCGGAGTCAGTGCCATCGTGCATACAAAAATAAACAAATCACCCTTGTGGATTCCCTTAGTGCTCCGTCTGTGTGCCTTTGGCTGTCCTGGTGCTCCTGAGGTGCTTCCCCAGTTACTACAGCATGGCCGGTGGAAGTCTGCTGACTTTCAGTGGAGAGGACTGCAGATAAGCCTTGGAGGGTGACCTCGAGCAACTCGGGACCTAGACAGCACGGCTGCAGACTGCACCATGTCAGCCTGGGCAACAGCAAGAGCACTGGCAGAGTGGGAGCATGAATGCTGTCATCTGGAGAGAGGGGAGCAGGTTCGTTCTCTATAGAGCCACGACCACGCTCCCAGAACGGTGCCTCAGCAATCTTAGTAATCTGTTGGAAAGCAGATTGCTGGAGTGCTGCGACACCGTGGAAGCTCCTTTGAACAGTGGTTTTCAGTGCCCTGATGACAGCAGTCTGAGCTTCCACTGCAGCACTCGGATGTTAGTTGGCTGCTGTTTGCGCTGCAATGGAAGCCGAGATATCGGCCATGAGATGCTGCATCATGGTTGGTTCCACAGGTGTGCTGATGGAGGTAGCCACCTGTTCTATGCCAGACAGGATGAGCCCCAAGCTCTGCGTAAAGCCCTGTGCCAAGTTGGTGACGAACTCCTCCATGCTCTCTGACCTTGAGGGCAGGCTTTCCGGCAGGTTTCCCAGTGCACCAATGTGTGTGTTCACTCATCAACCTTCTTCTGTAGCCTGGTCCATTGAAGTCATCATGTGAGCCCTCTGCAGCAGAACTCGTGTGTGACCTCACCCTCCGGCGAGCTGGCACCTGCGCAATCCTTCCCCTGGCTGCAGCACACTTGTGCCTGTGTCTCACCACATGCAGATCCTGTCTCTATACTGTCCTCTAAATTACGTGCAATGTCACTATCTGAGCTGGTGGCTGCGACTGTGAAATTGATGGTGTGACTTAATCTCACTGTCTTCTTGCTCTTCCTCCACTGCCTGGGCAGGTTGCACTTCTTGGGTATCTGAAAGCAAAAGGGGACAAGTGTATGGTTGTGGTGAGGGAAGAGGAGAATGTAAGAAGTACATGCTTACACCAGCTGCGGTTTGTAAGTCAGAATATATTGTGGGATGAGGGAGAAGTGGGATGAGAGAAGGAGGATTAGGTATGTGGATACCCTCATCTTCTATGGTTTCAGTCCCGCCGATGGCCACAGCCTCAGTAATGGCCCTTCCCATAAAGGCCAGCACCGTCTCCTCCATGGGGATTGGAGCATGCAGGTGCGCCTCTCCCCCTCTGGTTAGTTCCTGCTGCCTCCGGTTGTGTGCCAACTTTTCCTGCAAAAGAGAGGGAAGTGCGTCAGTGAGTGTCGTGCAATCTGTTTGGGTGATGTGGGTGTCATGGTTGAATAGCTGCCAGTGTGTGCAAGCTGTGGGTTTGAGGCTTGCAACAGTGCGAAGTGTGTGAGTGTGAGGTGATGCATATGCATGTTAGGTATGAGGCCTGATTGATAGAGAGATTGTTGGTAGGTGAGTGATGGGGGTGTGGTGAATTGAGCAGTGGCTGAGGCTAGTGGTGCTTGTTTTTGGCACCCTCTCTGTCCCTATTTTTTTTTTTGCATTCTTAGGACCGTTGTCAGGTTGCTCTCGACTCCTTTTATTTTAATAATTCATTCAAGACTTTCTAACAGCTCTTTAAAGCTACTAGCAAAAATGTTTGCTCTCTCAACTTTCCTGCCTGTTTCACCCCGCACCATCCCTTCACCCTCTCACCACCATTCTTCCTTCCACTTACTGTCTCCCAACTCTAAGCCCGCTTCACCCGAGGGCTACAGTTTATCTTCGTTCATTGTGTGCAATGCTAGAAGGAATCGACGAATAACAAATAAAATGTAATGCTACTGGCATCACACTGAGAGAAATTAGAACTCTGTACAGAAGTATATTTATAGCCTGCATGAGTTACATTGCTCGGAAACATCAATGTATTAAGATTTTTTACGATTTATAAATAACACCTGGATACTCTCTCTAGCAGAAGTTATGACTAAAGGTGACAAAACACATCACAAATATTCCAGCAGAATATTCAATGCAATATTTGCTAACTCTTTTTAAAACATTCCAAGTCTGCAAACATTTTTGATTGCAAGGTACTTACTGGAAATTGCGATAGAGGTGAAAAAGGATGGGCTGGTACAGTCTTTATCTGCAAAATAAAAGAAAACAAGGTCAGTGCTGCAGTTACAGACTGAATAACACTGATGTAATGAATTTGGAACATCAGTAGTGTCAGAAGTATATTGCACACAAATCGCTTTTTATTCAGATTGCGTCCTTACAATTGAGCTGGTAAGAAATAGGAGCTAATGTGTGATTTAATATAAATATTCTGTAATTTATGTATTATTAGAACATAAGAAATAGCAGGAGTAGGCCATCTGGCCCCTCGAGCCTGCTCCGCCATTCAATAAGACCGTGGGCGATCTGATCTTGGCCTCAACTCCACTTCCATGCCCTCTCCCCATAATCCTTGACTCGTTTTTTCGTTCAAAAAGTCCTGCTAACCCATACGTTTTGCAAATCCCTCGCTTTTCAGTGGGCAGACCCAGCACGTCCTCTGGGACTGCAGGTTAAGGTTTCCTGCATCAGAAAAGGCTTCAGTCAAAAACCTACATGGCAGCTTTACTTATTGTATTCCTTTATGCTCCAATGTTGCTTCCTTATTTGTAGGGATAGATAGCTCACAACCATAGGTGCCATTAATGCTGTTCTGGGTTTAGCAGGTACTGCAGTAGTTCACCTCAGATCCTTTGTTCCAGGCCAGTACTTGACAAAGCAGCCAAAACCAAGGGCTCAATTTTCCCCAAAACTTTTTTTTGGCGTACTTGAAGCGTTATGCCTGTTTTTTGGGGGCCCCAGTACGGCAAAAATTTGTTTTCCAAGTTTTCCTGTTGGATTTCTTCATTTTGTCATGGCCTAACCTGTCCTTTAGTTTCGGGGGTGGAGTCTTGATCTGTGCCAAAAAGACCGGGTTGCCACGGTAACCAGGCACACAATGCTAGCTGAGGCTGCAAAGTGAAACATACAGCCAGCTCCCAACACATTAAAACATATTGCATCAACTTAAAAACACATTAAAATATATTGCAGCAACTTACCTCCAATTATTAAAGCCGGTCCCGCTCCCCGTCCCTAGCCCTGGCCAAAGGGCTTGGTGGTCTGATTGCCGAGCCCGCCCCGAGCCACTTGCCGATGCAGGTCCAGCTCCAGCTCCACCACCGCCCCCCACCCCACCCCCCAGTGCCTTGCCAGTCCCACCCCCCACCCCACCCCACCCCATTCACCCCGCCGCCCCCCACCCCCTCGCCCGCCCAGCCACGAATGCCTTGCCGGTCCCGTCCCCCGCCCCTATCCCTGGCCAAAGGACTTGGTGGTCTGATTGCCGAGCCCACCCCGAGCCTCTTGCCGATGCAGGTCCAGCTCCAGCTCCAGCACCGCTCCCCACCTCACCCCCCCCAGCCCTGAGTGCCTTGCCAGTCCCACCCCCCCCCCCACCCCATTTGCCCCGCCGCCCCCCACCCCCTCGCCCGCCCAGCCATGAATGCCTTGCCGGTCCCGTCCCCCGCCCCTATCCCTGGCCGAAGGGCTTGCCGATCCGACCCCGCGATCGATCCTGACCCCAAGTGCCTTGCCGGTCTGCTCCCCCGCTCCTAGCCCTGGCTGAAGGGCTTGCCAATCCGTTCCTCCACCCCTAGCTCTGGCCGAAAGGCTTGCCGGTCCAATCCCCTGCCCGACCCTGGCCCCGAGTGCCTTGCCGGTCCACTCCCCCACCCTTAGCCCAGGCTGAATGGCCTCCCTGTACACTCCCCCGCCCCTATCCCAAGCCAAGTGGCCTCCCAGTTCTCTCCCCCGCTCCTAGCCCATTCCGAACGGCCTCCCGGTCCGCTCCTCCGCCCTTACCTCAGGCCGAATGGCCTCCTTCTTCCTGGTCCCCGCTCCTAACTACACCCTAAAGGCCAACCCCCCACCCTCTCTCTCCCCCCATACCCCCTCTCCCCTCCTCATTCCACACTCCCTCTCTCTTCCACCCCCCATCTCTCTCTTTCCCCGTCCCCACCTCCCTCTTTTCCCCTCCCCACCTCTCTTGTTCCCCCATCCCCACCTCTCTTGTTCCCCCATCCCCACCTGCCACCTCTCTCTCTGCCCCCCCTCTCTCTCCCACTCGCCACCTTTCTCTCTCCCCCCCCGCCAACTCTCTCTCTCTCCCCTCCCCCCACCTCTCTCTCTCTCCCCCCCCACCTCTCTCTCTCTTCCCCCCCCCACCTCTCTCTCTCTCCCCCCCCACCTCTCTCTCTCGCTCCCCTCCCCCCACCTCTCTCTCACCCCCGCCCCCCCCACCCACCAATCTCTCTCCAAGCAGCCTGCTCCAAAAAAACGGCGCAAATCACTGGGGAAAATTGAGCCCCAAGACTTGTAATTCAGTATCCAGGAAAGTAGCAAAGACTCAGAACTAATCATAGAATCTTGCAGCACAGGAGGAGGACATTTGGTTAATGGTGCATCTCCCAGCTCTTTGAAGGAGCTTTGAAAGGGTCCCACTCCCTTGCTCTTTCCCCATAGTCCTGCAATATTTTTCCTTTTCAAGTATTTATCCAATTCCCTTTTAAAAGTTACAATTGAATCTGCTTCCACCATCTTTACAGGTAGTCCATTCCAGATCTTGGAAAACTGCAAAATGACCACTGAGTTATGGTTATTTACAAAAAAATGGATAAACTTCCTGTATTATACAATATCCCTCCAGATTACAGAAAGCCATCATCCAACTATTTATTAATCTATCGAAAAGTTTTGAGATAGGTGAAACCTTCTCCCACAAATATCTATGGCTCAATAGGATACGTTAGTCTAGTGGTTATGTTACTGGACAAGTAATCAAGAAAATGTGGCAGTTTGAGAACTTGATTTCAGTTTTTTTCAATCTGATGTCATAATAATGCATATGGATTCACCAACATCCTTTAGGGAAGGAAATCTGCTGACCTCAACCAGTCTGGCCTTTATATGACAATAGTCCCACGCCAATGCGATTGATCTTTAACTTCCCTCTGAAGTGGCCTACGAAACCACAGTTGTATCAAACTGGTCCGCCTGTAACGGTTGAAGGCCCAGCACCACCTTCTCAGGGTAGATGGGGATGGGCAATAAATTCCAGACATCCCAGTGATAACGCTAGTGGGAGTTGTGTACAGACCACCAAACAATCATAGTAAGGTTGGGAATGGCATCAAACAGGAAATTAGGAATGCGTGCAATAAAGGTACAGCAGTTATCATGGGGGTGACTTTAATCTACATATAGATTGGGCTAAACAAACTGGTAGCAATACGGTGGAGGAGGATTTCCTGGAGTGTAGAATGGATGATATTTTAGATCAATATGTCGAGAAACCAACTAGAGAGCTGGCCATCATAGACTGGGTGTTGTGCAATGAGAGAAGATTAATTAGCAATCTTGTTGGAGAAGAGTGACCATAATATGGTAGAATTCTTCATTAAGATGGAGAGTGACACAGTTAATTCAGAGACTAGAGTCCTGAACTTAAAGAAAGTAACTTCGATGGTATGAGACGTGAATTGGCTAGAATAGACTGGCGAATGATACTTAAAGGGTTGACGGTGGATAGGCAAAGACAAACATTTAAAGATCACATGGATAAACTTCAACAATTGTACATCCTTGTCTGGAGTAAAAATAAAATGGGGAAGGTGGCTCAACCGTGGCAAACAAGGGAAATTAGGGATAGTGTTGAATCCAAGGAAGAGGCATATAAAGAAATTGGCCAGAAAAAGCAGAAAACCTGAGGATTGGGAGAAATTTAGAATTCAGCAGAGGAGGACAAAGGGTATAATTAGGAGGGGGAAAATAGAGTACGAGAGGAAGCTTGCAGGGAACATAAAAACTGACATGAAAAGCTTCGACAGATACATGAAGAGAAAAAGATTTGTGAAGACAAATGTGGGTCCCTCACAGTCAGAATCAGGCCAATTTATAATGGTAAACAAAGAAATTGCAGACCAACTAAACAAATACTTTGGTTCTGTCTTCACGAAGGAAGACACAAGTAACCTTCCGGAAATACTAGGGGACCAAGGGTCAAGTAAGAAGGAGGAACTGAAGGAAATCCTTATTAGTCAGCAAATTGTGTTAGGAATTGAAGGCCGATAAATCCCCAGGGCCTGATAATCTGCATCCCAGAGTACTTAAGGAAGTGGCCCTAGAAATAGTGGATGCATTGGTGATCATTTTCCAACAGTCTATTGACTCTGGATCAGTTCCTATCGACTGGAGGGTAGCTAATGTAACACCACTTTTTAAAAAAGGAGGAAGAGAGAAAACGGGGAATTATAGATCGGTTAGCCTGACATCGGTGGTGGGGAAAATGTTGGAATCAATTATTAAAGATGAAATAGCAGCGCATTTGGAAAGCAATGACAGGATCGATCCAAGTCAGCATGGATTTATGAAAGGGAAATCATGCTTGACAAATCTTCTAGAATTTTTTTGAGGATGTAACTAGTAGAGTGGACAAGGGAGAACCAGTGAATGTGGTGTATTTGGACTCTCAAAAGGCTTTTGACAAGGTCCCGCACAAGAGATTGGTGTGCAAAATTAAAGCACATGATATTAAGGGTAATGTACTGATGTGGATAGAGAACTGGTTGGCAGACAGGAAGCAGAGAGTCGGGATAAACAGGTCCTTTTCAGAATGGCAGGCAGTGCCTAGTGTGGTGCCACAGGACTCAGTGCTGGGACCCCAGCTATTTACAAGATACATCAATGACTTAGATGAAGGAATTGAGAATAATATCTCCAAGTTTGCAGATGACACTAAGCTGGGTGGCAGTGTGAGCTGTGAAGAAGATGCTAAGAGGTGACTTGAACAGGTTAGGTAAGTGGGCAAATGCATGGCAGATGCGGTATAATGTGGATAAATGTGAGGTTATCCACTTTGGTGGCAAAAACATGAAGGCAGAATATTAGCTGAATGGCGGCAGATTAGGAAAAGGAGAGGTGCAACGAGAGCTGGGTGTCATGGTAAATCAGTCATTGAAGATTGGCATGCAGGTGCAGCAGACGGTGAAGATGG
This sequence comes from Pristiophorus japonicus, assembly GCF_044704955.1. Lineage (NCBI taxonomy): Eukaryota > Metazoa > Chordata > Chondrichthyes > Pristiophoridae > Pristiophorus > Pristiophorus japonicus. The sequence goes on from NC_091981.1 coordinate 179,609,848, forward strand.
CAAATGGCATGTTGGCCTTCATAGCTAGGGGATTTGAGTATAGGAACAGGGAGGTCTTGCTGCAGCTGTACAGTGCCTTGGTGAGGCCTCACCTGGAATATTGTGTTCAGTTTTGGTCTCCTAATCTGAGGAAGGACGTTCTTGCTATTGAGGAAGTGCAGCGAAGGTTCACCAGACTGATTCCTGGGATGGCAGGACTGACATATGAGGAGAGACTGGATCGACTGGGCCTGTATTCACTGGAGTTTAGAAGAGTGAAAGGGGATCTCATAGAAACACATAAAATTCTGATGGGACTGGACAGGTTAGATGCAGGAAGAATGTTCCCGATGTTGGGGAAGTCCAGAATCAGGGGTCACAGTCGAAGGATAAGGGGTAAGCCATTTAGGACCGAGATGAGGAGAAACTTCTTCACTCAGAGAGTTGTTAACCTGTGGAATTATCTTCCGCAGAGTGTTGTTGATGTCAGTTCGTTAGATATATTCAAGAGGGAGTTGGATATGGCCCTTACGGCTAAAGGGAACAAGGGGTATGGAGAGAAAGCAGGAAAGGGGTACTGAGGTGAATGATCAGCCATGATCTTATTGAATGGTGGTGCAGGCTCGAAGGGCCAAATGGCCTACTCTTGCACCTATTTTCTATGTTTCTATGAAAGGTAACTTCGACGGTATGAGACGTGAATTGGCTAGGATAGACTGGCGAATGATACTTAAAGGGTTGACGGTGGATAGGCAATGGCAAACATTTAAAGATCACATGGATGAATTTCAACAATTGTACATCCCTGTCTGGCATAAAAATAAAACGGGGAAGATGGCTCAACCGTGGCTTACAAGCGAAATTAGGAATAGCGTTAAATCCAAGGAAGAGGCATATAAAGTGGCCAGAAAAAGCACCAAACCTGAGGACTGGGAGAAATTTAGAATTCAACAGAGGAGGACAAAGGGTTTAATTAGGAGGGGGAAAATAGAATATGAGAGTAAAATTGCAGGGAACATAAAAACTGACTGCAATAGCTTCTGCAGCTATATGAAGAGAAAAAGATTAGTGAAGACAAATGTGGGTCCCTTACAGTCAGAATCAGGCGAATTTATAATGGAGAACAAAGAAATGGCAGACCAATTGAACAAATACATTGGTTCTGTCTTCAGTAAGGAAGACCCAAATAACCTTCCGGGAATACTAGGGAACTAGGGTCTAGTGAGAAGGAGGAACTGAAGGAAATCCTTATTAGTCAGCAAATTGTGTTAGGAAAATTGATGGGATTGAAAGCTGATAATTCCCCAGGGCCTGATAGTCTGCATCCCAGAGTACTTAAGAAAGTGGCCCGAGAAGTAGTGGAATGCAATGGTAGTCATTTTCCAACATTCTATCGACTCTGCATCAGTTCCTATGGACTGGAGGGTAGCTAATGTAACCCCATTTTTTAAAAAAGGAAGGAGAAAGAAAACAGGTAATTATAGACCGGTCAGCCTGACATCGATGGTGGGGAAAATGTTGGAATCAATGATTAAAGATGTAATAGCAGTGCATTTGGAAAGCAGTGACAGGATCAGTCCAAGTCGGCATGGATTTATGAAAGGGAAATCATGCTTGACAAATCTTCTAGAATTTTTTGAGGATGTAACTAGTAGAGTGGACAAGGGGGAGCCAGTGGATGTGGTGTATTTGGACTTTCAAAAGTCTTTTGACAAGGTCCCACACAAGAGATTAGTGTGCAAAATTAAAGCATTTGGTATTGGGGTAATGTACTGATGTGGATAGAAAACTGGTTGGCAGACAGGAAGCAAAGATTAGCAATAAATGGGTCCTTTTCAGAATGACAGTGGGGTACCGCAAGGTTCAGTGCTGGGACCCCAGCTATTTACAATATACATTAATGATTTAGATGAAGGAATTGAATGTAATATCTCCAAGTTTGCAGCTGACATTAAGCTGGGTGGCAGTGTGAGCTGTGAGGAGGATGCTAAGAGGCTGCAGGGTGACTTGGACAGGTTAGGTGCGTGGGCAAGTACTTGGCAGATGCGGTATAATGTAGATACATGTGAGGTTATCCACTTTGGCGGTAAAAACAGGGAGGCAGATTATTATCTGAATGGTGACAGATTAGTAAAAGGGGAGGTGCAACGAGACCTGAGCGTCATGGTACATCAGTCATTGAAAGTTGGCATACAGGTACAGTAGGCGATGAAGAATGCAAATGGCATGTTGGCCTTCATAGCGAGCGGATTTGAGTGTAAGAGCAGGGAGGTCTTAATAAAGTTGTACAGGGCCTTGGTGAGGCCATACCTTGAATCTTGTGTACAGTTTTGGTCTCCTAATCTGAGGAAGGACCTTCTTGCTATTGAGGTTGTGCAGCGAAGGTTCACCAAACTGATTCCCAGGATGACAGGACTAACAGATGGAGAAAGACTGGATCGACTAGGCTTATATTCATTGGAATTTAGAAGAATGAGAGGGGATCTCATAGAAACATATAAAGTTCTGACGTGATTGGACAGGTTACATGAAGGAAGAATGTTCCCAATGTTGGGGAAGTCCACAACCAGGGGTCACAGTCTAAGGATAAGGGGTAAGCCATTTAGGACCGAGATGAGGAGAAACTTCTTCACTCAGAGAGTTGTGAGCATGTGGAATTCTCTACCACAGAAAGTTGTGGAGGCCAGTTTGTTAGATATATTCAAAAGGGAGTTAGATGTGGCCCTTACGGCTAAAGGGATCAAGGGGTATGGAGAGAAAGCAGGAATGGGGTACTGAAGTGCATGATCAGCCATGATCATATTGAATGGTGGTGCAGGGTCGAAGGGCCGAATGGCCTACTCCTGCACCTATTTTCTATGTTTCTATGACCCTATCCTCAAAATGAATTGAAAAATCTTGAAAAAATGTTTCTAATTGACCTCATTTAAAAATGCATAAAAATTAAGAAAGAAACCAGTCATTTCCTGTTGATGTCTAATTTACATGGTCTGCTTTTAGCCTTGAACTGATCTCAAGAACAACAGCAATCAGCCCTTGTCGCCTTAAAAGTTATACTGCTGCACCTTAGCAGCATACTACTATAATGGCCTGCAATTTGCGGTCAGCGGTGAAGCAAAGGCATCTGCCGTCAGCGGTGAAGCAAAGGCATCTGCCGCTGGCCCTGAAGAAAGCTGCCCACAGAGATCTCGCAATCACTGTTGCGAGAAGTTTGACTTTTTCGATGTTTAAGTGATTTCAGTGCAGTGTAGTGGGAATTCCATCGTGTGGTCTGCAGTGACACCAACAAGCTGTCTAAGCAGCCAATCATATTACAGAATTCTCACAGACCGGAAACGAGAAGCTGCGTTTATCCTGACTTTTTAAAAATGTTAAGAGAGTAAAAAAGGATTGGGGCTCTCACCTGCAATATCATGAACAAACTATAAAACAATTTAAAAAAAAATGAAAATATACATTTTTTTTAAAAAGATATAATTTCAAATCCCACCACAGCAGCTGGGTCAGCTAATTAAATAAATCTGGAATAAAAAGCTAGTATCAGTTGCATTGACTATGAAACTACCAGATTGTTGCAAAAACCCATCTGGCTCACTCATGCCGTTAGGGAAGAAAATCTGTCGCCCTTACCTGGTCTGGCCTATATGTGACTCCAGACCAACAGCAATGTGATAGAAACATAGAAACATAGAAAATAGGTGCAGGAGTAGGCCATTCGGCCCTTCTAGCCTGCACCGCCATTCAATGAGTTCATGGCTGAACATGCAACTTCAGTACCCCATTCCTGCTTTCTCGCCATACCCCTTGATCCCCCTAGTAGTAAGGACTACATCGAACTCCTTTTTGAATATATTTCGTGAATTGGCCTCAACAACTTTCTGTGGTAGAGAATTCCACAGGTTCACCACTCTCTGGGTGAAGAAGTTTCTCCTCATCTCGGTCCTAAATGGCTTACCCCTTATCCTTAGACTGTGACCCCTGGTTCTGGACTTCCCCAACATTGGGAACATTCTTCCTGCATCTAACCTGTTTAAATCCATCAGAATTTTAAACGTTTCTATGAGGTCCCTCTCATTCTTCCGAACTCCAGTGAATACAAGCCCAGTTGATCCAGTCTTTCTTGGTAGGTCAGTCCCGCCATCCCGGAAATCAGTCTGGTGAACCTTCGCTGCACTCCCTCAATAGCAAGAATGTCCTTCCTCAAGTTAGGAGACCAAAACTGTACACAATACTCCAGGTGTGGCCTCACCAAGGCCCTGTACAACTGCAGCAACACCTCCCTGCCCCTGTACTCAAATCCCCTCGCTATGAAGGCCAACATGCCATTTGCTTTCTTAACCGCCTGCTGTAACTGCATGCCAACCTTCAATGACTGATGTACCATGACACCCAGGTCTCGTTGCACCTCCCCTTTTCCTAATCTGTCACCATTCAGATAATAGTCTGTCTCTCTGTTTTTACCACCAAAGTGGATAACCTCACATTTATCCACATTATACTTCATCTGCCATGCATTTGCCCACTCACCTAACCTATCCAAGTCGCTCTGCAGCCTCATAGCATCCTCCTCGCAGCTCATACTGCCACCCAACTTAGTGTTATTCGCAAATTTGGAGATACTACATTTAATCCCGTCGTCTAAATCATTAATGTACAGTGTAAACAGCTGGGGCCCCAGCACAGAACCTTTCGGTACCCCCCTAGTCACTGCCTGCCATTCTGAAAAGTACCCATTTACTCCTACTCTTTGCTTCCTGTCTGACAACCAGTTCTCAATCCATGTCAGCACACTACCCCCAATCCCATGTGCTTTAACTTTGCACATTAATCTCTTGTGTGGGACCTTGTCGAAAGCCTTCTGAAAGTCCAAATATACCACATCAACTGGTTCTCCCTTGTCCACTTTACTGGAAACAACCTCAAAAAATTCCAGAAGATTTGTCAAGCATGATTTCCCTTTCACAAATCCATGCTGACTTGGACCTATCATGTCACCTCTTTCCAAATGCGCTGCTATGACATCCTTAATAATTGATTCCATCATTTTACCCACTACCGATGTCAGACTGACCGGTCTATAATTCCCTGTTTTCTCTCTCCCTCCTTTTTTAGAAAGTGGGGTTACATTGGCTACCCTCCACTCGATAGGAACTGATCCAGAGTCAATGGAAAATGACTGTCAATGCATCCGCTATTTCCAAGGCCACCTCATTAAGTACTCTGGGATGCAGTCCATCAGGCCCTGGGGATTTATCGGCCTTCAATCCCATCAATTTCCCCAACACAATTTCCCGACTAATAAGGGTTTCCCTCAGTTCCTCCTCCTTACTAGACCCTCTGACCCCTTTTATATCCGGAAGGTTGTTTGTGTCCTCCTTAGTGAATACCGAACCAAAGTACTTGTTCAATTGGTCCTCCATTTCTTTGTTCCCCGTTATGACTTCCCCTGATTCTGACTGCAGGGGACCTACGTTTGTCTTTTAACTGGCCTCTGAAGTGTCCTAGCAAGCCACTCAATTATAATAAACCACGACAGAGAAATATACAAAGAATAAAACAGGATGGACCGCTTGGCATTGACCTCGGCACCAGACACAACTCAATGCAGCCCTGTCCAGTCAACCCAGCAAAGTCCTCTTCACGAGCATCTGGAGACGTGTGCCTAAATTAGGAGAGCTGTCCCACAGGCTAGTCAAGAAACAGCCTGACATAGTCATATTCACAGAACCATACCTTTCAGCCAACATTAATTGCACTGTGCTCAGTTCCATTCGCAACTCCTCAGAAAATGAAGCAGTCCGTGTCTCCATCATCATCCCAGGCTATTGTCCTGTCCCACTGACAGGACAGACCCACCAGAGGTGTCAGCACAGTGGTATACAGTCAGGAGGAACCCTGGGAGTCCTCAACATTGATTCCGGACCCCATGAAGGAACCCTCCTGCTGATTACCACCTAACACCCTTGCACAGCTGGTGAATCAGCATTCCTCCATGTTGAACACCACTTGGAAGAAGCACTGAGGGTAGCAAGGGCACAGAACATCCTCTGGTGGGGGACTTCAATGTTTCATTACCAATAGTGGCTCAGTAGCACCATTATTGACCAAGCTGGTCGAATCCTGAAGGCCATAGCTGCCAGAGTGGGCCTGCAGCAGGTGGTGAGAGAACCAACACGAGGGGAAAAATGTACTTGACCTCGTTCTCACCAATCTATCGTTGCAGATGCATCTGTCCATGGACAGCATTGATAGGAGTGACCACTGCACAGATCTTCTGGAGACAAAGTCCCGTCTTCACACCGCGGACACCCTCCATCATGTTATGTGGCACAACCATCGTGCTAAATGGGATAGATTCAGAACAGATCTAGCAGCTAAAACTGGCATCCATGAAGCACTGTGGGCCATCAGCAGCAGCAGCAGAATGGTGTTCCATCACAATCTATAACTTCATGGCCAGGCATATCCCACAACTACCATTACCATCAAGTCAGGGACCAACCCTGGTTCAATGAGGAGTGCCACATCCAGTCATAAATGATGGTGGACAATTAAACAACTAACAGGAAGAGGAGGCTCCATGAATAGAACGATCCGTGCCTCTAGCCGAGCTGTTCCAGTCCAGCTACAACACTGGCATCTACCCTACAATGTGGAAAACTGCCCAGGTATGTCCTGTTCACAAAAAGCAGGACAAATCCAATCTGGCCAATTACTGCCCCATCAGTCGACTCTCAATCATCAGCAAAGTGATGGAAGGGCGTGCCTTGATGACCCCGAGATGCAGAATGCCCTCAGCGCTTGGTCTACCCTCCAGGCCTCCATAACCAATGCCTGCGAAGAGATGCTCGGTCATTCAACCAGGAATTACCAGGACTAGTTTTGCTGAGAATGACCAGTAGATCTAAGAGATAATAGATCACAAGTGCAGGGCATTTCTGAGCCTTAAACAACAACCCAACTCGGGAGTAGCAAGACAGCATTACAGGCGGCTTAAGGCCGAAGTTCAACGAAAAACTCGGAACCTAAAGAACAGATGGTGGATGGAGAAAGCACACAGCTGGCCGACAGCCATGATGTACGAGGATTCTTCACCAGTCAAGGCCAGCTGTGGCCCAAAAGCCCAAGGCCCCACCCCACTGCTGGCCAAGAATGGGGAAACACTCATCAAGGACACCGAGGCAGTCAGGGACCGCTGGAAGGAGCACTTCGAAGATCTCCTCAATCGAGACTCTGCCTTTGACTTGAGTGTCCTCGACTCCATCCCGCAGCATGCTACCTGCCACCACCTCAGTAAAACCCCAGCCCTGCCCGAGGTAGAAAAAGCCATAAGACAGCTGAAGAACAACAAGGCTACGGGAGCGGATGGAATCCCCGCTGAGGCACTGAAGTATGGCGGAGAGGCACTGTTGGCGCGAATATATGACCTCATCTCTCTCATCTGGAGGAAGGAGAGAGTGACGGGAGATCTCAGAGATGCAGTGATCGTGACCATCTTTAAAAAAAGGGACAAGTCCGACTGCGGCAACTCAGAGGAATCTCCCTCTTATCAGCCACATCCACTGGTTCCCCTTTATCCACCCTGTTCGTTACATCCTCAAAGAATTCCAGGTGTGTGTATTTGGACTTCCAGAAGGCATTTGACAAGGTATTACATAAAAGCTCACTGCACAAGATAAAAGTGCACGGGATTGGGGGTAATATACTAGCATGGATAGAGGATTGGCTAACTAACAGAAAACAGAGAGTTGGGATAAATGGTTCATTCTCGGATTGGCAATCAGTAACTAGTGGGGTGCCGCAGGGATCAGTGCTGGGACCCCAACTATTTACAATCTATATTAACGACTTGGAAGAAGGGACCGAATGTAACATAGCCAAATTTGCTGACGATACAAAGATGCGAGGAAAAGCAATGTGTGAGGAGCACACAAAAAACCTGCAAAAGGACATAGACAGGCTAAGTGAGTGGGCAAAAATTTGGCAGATGGAGTATAATGTTGGAATGTGTGAGGTTATGCACTTTGGCAGAAAAAAAAAAATCGAAAAGCAAGTTATTATTTAAATGGAGAAAAATTGCAAAGTGCTGCAGTACAGCGGGACCTGGGGGTCCTGGTGCATGAAACACAAAAGGTTACGATGCAGGTACAGTGAGTGATCAGGAAGGCCAATGGAATCTTGGCATTTATTGCAAAAGGGATGGAGTATAAAAGCAGGGAAGACTTGCTAAAGTTATACAGGATATTGGTGAGGCCACACCTGGAATACTACGTACAGTTTTGGTTTCCATATTTAAGAAAGGATCTACTTGCTTTGGAGGCAGTTCACAGAAGGTTCACAAGATTGATTCCAGAGATGAGGGAGTTGACTTATGAGGAAAGGTTGAGTCGGTTGGGCCTCTACTCATTGGAATTCAGAAGAATGAGAGGTGATCTTATCGAAACGTATAAGATTATGAAGGGGCTTGATAAGGTGGAAGCAGAGAGGAAGTTTCCACTGATAGGGGAGACTAGAATTAGGGGGCATAATCTTAGAATAAGGGGTCGCCCATTTAAAACTGAGATGAGGAGGAATTTCTTCTCTCAGAGGGTTGTAAATCTGTGGAATTTGCTGCCTCAGAGAGCTGTGGAAGCTGGGTCATTGAATAAATTTAAGATAGAGATAGACAGTTTCTTAACCAATAAGGGAATAAGGGGTTATGGGGAGCGGGCAGTGAAGTGGACTTGAGTCCATGATCGGATCAGCCATGATCGTATTAAATGGCGGAGCAGGCTCGAGGGGCCGTATAACAGCCAATTTATGCACAGAAATGCTACTGCTGTGCTGTATATTATAACTTTTTCAACATGATAAAATGCCAAACAATTAGTGCTTTTCTTCAGAGTACTTAATGCAGAGTTAAACATTGAGGTAAAGTAAATCAAATGCTCCTATTAATAGGCCAAGGATATAAAGAATTGTGGTGAATTTTAACAATTTGCTAATCATGCATTTATATTTTTAGCTTTCGGCCAATACCACCTCTGACGTCAGTGACAAATTGCAAATATAAACAGAGCCATTAGAGACAGCATGCACTTAACAAGATAAGTGGTTTCAACCGATGCCACCAAGTGGATTCAAAATGCATAGCTGCTTGCCAGATACGAGAGGAGATTCAAAAAAAAGTTGGAAACATACAGGGAATATTAAAAAGGGCACGACTTGGAGTAAGGCGAAACAATATTACTTCTAAGAACAATCAGGAGTTGCAGACAGTAGCTGCTTTTAGGATTTAGATTAATTGGTAGCATATTGCAATGAGTATGATAGTCAATAAACAGAAGAATTTAAAATGCCAGACACTGAACACAAACCAGAGGAGTAGCCTCAGTGAAGTCCATTAGTAGATCTCCTGGAGCTGCCAAATCTGTGTGGTCTTCTTCTAAACTATTCTGTAAAAAAACAAAAGCTCTCGGTTATAAATTCACACAAGGAAGGGTTTCAAACAATTTGAACCTACTTTACATATTATTTAAATACCATGAAAATTCTTCATGTGTAATGGCAAAAATTTACAGCAAGTTCTGGAACAGGAAGCAATGCTCAGAAATCCTCCCAATGAGTAAATGGAGTGCAGACAAGCAAGTGACACATAACAACATAAGAAATAGGAGCAGGAGTAGGACATCTGGCGTTTCGAGCCTGCTCCGCCTTTCAATAAGATCATGGCTGATCTGACCTTGGCCTCAACTCTACTTCCCTGCCCATTCCCCTTAACCCTTGAATCCCTTATCATTCAAAAATCTATCTATCTCCACCTTAAATATATTCAATGACCCAGCCTCCACAGCTCTTTGGGGTAGAGAATTCCAAAGATTCTCGACTCTCTGAGAGAAGAAATTCCTCTTCATTTCTGTTTTAAATAGCGACATCTTATTCTGAAACTATGCCCCCGAGCTCTAGATTCCCCCATGAGGGGAAACATCCTCTCTGCATCTACCTTGTCGAGCTCCCTCAGAATCTTATGTTTCAATAAGATCACACCTCATTCTTCTAAACTCCAATGAGTGTAGGCCCAACCTTTCTTCATATGACAAGCCCTTCATCTCAAGAATCAATCTTGTGAACCTTCCCTGAACTGCCTCCAACGCAAGTATATCCTTCCTTAAATAAGGAGACCAAAACTGAATGCAGTACTACAGGTGCGGTTTTATCAATGCCCTGTAAAGTTGTAGGACTTCCCTACTTTTATGCTCCATCCCCCTTGCAATAAAGGCCAACATTCCATTCTTAATTACTTGCTGTACCTGCATGCTAACTAGTTGTGTTTCATGTACAAGGACCCACAGATCCCTTTGTACCACAGCATTTTGTAATCTCCCCATTTAAATAATAATTTGCTTTTTTATTTTTCCTACCAAAGTGGATAACCTCACATTTTCCCACATTATACTCCATCTGTCAAATTTCTGCCCAGTCACTGAGCCTATTACAGATTATTTGCATCCTCCTCACTTGTTTTTCCACTTATCTTTGTATCATCAGCAAATTTGGCTACATTACACTCGGTCCCTTCATCCAAGTCATTAATATAGATTGTAAATAGTTGCGGTCCCAGCACTGATCCTTGTGCCACCCCAATAGTTACAGTTTGCTAACCTGAAAATGACCTATTTATCCCGATTCTCTGTTTTCTGTTAGTTAGCCAATCCTCTATCCATGCTAATATATTACCCCCAACCCCGTGAGCTCTTATCTTGTTCAGTAACCTTTTATGTGGCACCTTATCGAATGCCTTCTGGAAATCCAAATACACGACACCTACTGGTTCCCCTTTATCCACCCTGCTCATTACATCCTCAAAGAACTCCAGCAAATTTGTCAAACGTAATTTCCCCTTCATAAATCCATGCTGACTCTGATTGACTATATTATGATTTTCTAAATGTCCTGCTACTACTTCCTTAATAATGGACTCCAGCATTTTCCCAATGACAGATGTTAGGCTAACTGATCTATAGTTTCCTGCTTTCTGTCTCCCTCCTTTCTTAATAGGACGTTACATTTGTGGTTTTCCAATCCGCTGAGACCTCTCCAGAATCCAGGGAATTTTGGTAGATTACAACCAATGCATCCACTATCTCTGCAGTCGCTTCGTTTAAGACCCTAGGATGCAGGCCATCAGGTCCAGGGGATTTGACAACCTTTAGTCCCATTAGTTTGCCTTATACTTTTCCTCTAGTGATAGTGATTGTTTCATGTTCCCACCTCCAATAGCCCCTTGATTATCAATTATTGGGATGCTTTTAGTGTCTTCTACTGTGAAGACAGGTACAAAATGTTTGTTCAAAGTTTCTTCCATTTCCCTGTTTCCAATTATTAATTCCCCAGTCTCATCCTCTAAGGGACCAATTTTTACTTTAGCTACTCTCATCCTTTTTATATACCTGTAGAAGCTCTTGCTCTCTGTTTTTATATTTCTTGCTAGTTTACTCTCAAACTATCTTCTCTTTATTATTTTTTTAGTCGTCCTTTGCTGGTTTCTAAAAATTTCCCAATCCTCTGGCCTTCCACTATTCTTCTCAACATTGTATGCCTTTGTTTTCAATTTGATACCATCCTTCCCTTCGAGTCTTTCTTTCTCACTGGAATATATCTTTGCTGAGAGTTATGAAATATCTCCTTAAATGATTGCCACTGCTCATCTGCCATCTTACCCTTTAATCTATTTTCCCAGTCCACGTTAGCCAACTCTGCCTTCATACCTTTATAATTGCCTTTATTTAAGTTCAGGACACTAGTTTGAGACCTAGCTTTCTCATGCTGAAACTGAATTTGAAATTCTGCCATGCATGCTATGAACACTCTTCCCAAGATGATCTTTTACTTTGAGATCATTAATTAATGCAGTCTCATTACACATTTAAAAAAGGAGGTAGACAAAAAGCAGGAGACTATAGACCAGTTAGCCTAACATCTGTCGTTGGGAAAATGCTGGAATCGCTTATTAAGGAAGCAGTAGCAGGACATTTGGAAAAGCATGATTCAATCAAGCAGAGTCAGCATGATTTTATGAAAGGGAAATCATGTTTGACAAATTTGCTGGAGTTCTTTGAGGATGTAACGAGCAGGGTGGATAAGGGGGAAACCAGTGGGTGTTGTGTATTTGGATTTCCAGAAGGCATTCGATAAAGCGCCACATAAGAAGTTACTGCACAAGCTAAAAGCTCACGATGTTGGGGGTAATATATTAGCATGGATAGATGATTGGCTAACTAACAGAAAACAGAGAGTCGGGATAAATGAGTCATTTTCCGGTTGGCAAACAATGACTAGTGGGGTGCCGCAGGGATCGGTGCTGGGTCCTCAACTATTTACAATCTATATTAATAATTTGGATGAAGGGACTGAGTGTAATGTAGCCAAGTTTGCTGATGGTACAAAGATTGGTGGGAAAGCAAGTTGTGGGGAGGACACAAAAAATCTGCAAAGGGATATAGACAGGCTAAGTGAGTGGGCAAAAATTTGGCAGATGGAGTATAATGTGGGAAAATGTGAGGTTATCCACTTTGGCAGAAATAATTGAAAATCAAATTATAATTTAAATGGAGAAAAATTGCAAAGTGCTGCAGTATAGAAAGACCTGGGGGTCCTTGTGCATGAAACACAAAAAGTTAGTATGCAGGTACAGCAAGTAATCAGGAAGACAAATGGAATGTTGGCATTTATTGCAAGGGGGATGGAGTATAAAAGCAGAGAAGTCCTGCTACACTGTACAGGGTATTGGTGAGGACACATCTGGAGTACTGCGTACAGTTTTGGTCTCCGTGTTTAAGGAAGGATGTATTGGCATTGGAGGTTGTTCAGAGAAGGTTCACTAGGTTGATTCCAGAGATGGGGTTGACTTATGAAGATAGGTTATGTAGGTTGGGTCTATACACATTGAAGTTCAGAAGAATGAGAGGTGATCTTATTAAAACTTATAAGATAATGAAGGGGCTCGACAAGGTGGATGCAGAGGGGATAGTTCCACTCATAGGGGAAACTAAAACTAGGGGACATAGTCTTAGAAAGGGGGCTGCCATTTAAAACTGAGACGAGGAGAAATTTATTCTCTCAGAGAGTTGTAAATCTGTGGAATTCTCTGCCCCAGAGAGCTGTGGAGGCTGGGCCATTGAATATATTTAAGGTGGAGATGGACAGCTGGTTGAGCGATAAGGGAGTAAAGAGTTATGGGGAGCGGGCAGGGAAGTGGAGCTGAGTCCATGATCAGATCAGCCATGATCTTATTGAATGGCAGAGCAGGCTGAAGGGGCCAAATGGTCTACTCCTGCTCCTATTTCTTATGTTCTTATGTTCTTATTACCAGATCTAAAATAGTCTGCTCTCTGGTTGGTTCCACAACGTATTGTTCAAAGAAACCATCCCGAATACACTCTCATTAGCTCTTCCTCAAGGCTACCTTTGCCAATTTGATTTGTCTAATCAATATGAAGATTAAAATCACCCATGATAATTGCTGTACCTTTCTTACAAGCCTCCATTATTTTTTGATTTATACTCTGTACTACAGTGTAGCTACTGTTAAGGGGCCTATAGACTGCTCCCACCTTACCTTTGTGGTTTTGCTTTTTAATTTAGCCCCAAGCTGCTCATCCTCCCTCAGCAGAATCTCTTTCTTTGTCCTACCTATGTCATTGGTACCTATGTGGACCACGGCAACTGGATCTTTTCCCTCCACTCCAAGTTCTTCTCCAGCCCAGAGGAGATATCTTTAACCCCGGCACCAGGCAGGCAACACAGCCTTCAGGACTCACGCTCTTCACTGCAGAGAACAGTATCTATCCCCCTAACTATACTGTCCTCTATAACTACATTTCTTTTTACTCTCCCAACTTGAAAGGCCCCATGCACCACGGTGCTGTGGTCAGTTTGCTCATCCTCCCTGTAGTCCCTGCTCTCGTCTACACAGGAAGCAAGAACCTCATACCTATTGGACAAGAGCAAGGGCTGAGGCTCCTCCATCACTACACCCAGTCAATTAAAAGGCAGTAATTCACAAACATGGAACCAATTTTGTTGTACTTGACATATACAAAACTTAAGGACAAGTCCTACACACTCGATACAGTACAACATTGAAAGAAGCAGTGGAGTGAATTGTTTGCTGCTGGCTTTGCGCATTATACAGTGGTGCTGGAGAGCCTGAATGAATAAGTGAGGTTTAAAAAAATATCAAAGATGGGTCCTTTCACCTAAAAATGAACATATGGATACCAGGAGAGGCTGCAATGTTTCCCACTGTCAGCCTCGCATTCACTCCCGGTTCACACATGAAGAATGGCCACTTCAGCAAATTGCCAGAGGACCATCAGCAAGCATGAAATCATCCCCCAGCACGAGTCAGCATTTCCAGAAAAGTTAGAGAGCTGATTCTTACACATGTACAAACAGGACAGCAGATACTTTTTTTAGTGTAATCCATTATTTAAGACGACTCATTAATTTTTGTTAAAATTTGTTGAAGCATTCTTAAGTCACTGAGGGAGTGAATCAGTATTCCACAATGACAAAGGTACAGCAAATTATCAGCCCCATTTCTAGTGGGGCTGGAAGATGAAGGGGCTGATATTAACTACTCCTGTTGCCCCCAACCCCGCCAAAGATGGGTGGGCTAGGATCGGGGGTGGGTTAAAAATTAAAAATCACCGAACGCAAACCCAACCAGCCACGCTGGACATAGTGGATAGTAAGGGCCTATTTCCATTGGTGGAGGGATCTATTATGAGGGGGCATAGTTTTAAGGTGAGTGGTGGAAGGTTTAGAGGGGATTTGAGGGGGGGGGGGGGCTTCTTTACGCAGAGGATTGTGGGGATCTGGAACTCGCTGCCTGGAAGAGTGGTGGATGCAGAAACCCTCACCACTTTTAAGAGATGGTTGGATGGGCACTTAAAGTGCAGTAACATTCCATTGATTCGGGATCAGTTCCTATGGAGTGGAGGGTAGCCAATGTAACCCCACTTTTTAAAAAAGGAGGGAGAGAGATAACAGGGAATTATAGACCGGTCAGTCTGACATCGGTAGTGGGTAAAATGATGGAATCAATTATTAAGGATGTCATAGCAGTGCATTTGGAAAGAGGTGATATGATAGGTCCAAGTCAGCATGGATTTGTGAAAGGGAAATCATGCTTGACAAATCTTCTGGAATTTTTTGAGGATGTTTCCAGTAGAGTGGACAAGGGAGAAACAGTTGATGTGGTATATTTGGACTTTCAGAAGGCTTTCGACAAGGTCCCACACAAGAGATTAATGTGCAAAGTTAAAGCACATGGGATTGGGGGTAGTGTGCTGACATAGATTGAGAACTGGTTGTCAGACAGGAAGCAAAGAGTAGGAGTAAATGGGGACTTTTCAGAATGGCAGGCAGTGACTAGGGGGGTACCGCAAGGTTCTGTGCTGGGGCCCCAGCTGTTTACACTGTACATTAATGATTTAGACGAGGGGATTAAATGTAGTATCTCCAAATTTGCGGATGACACTAAGTTGGGTGGCAGTGTGAGCTGCAAGGAGGATGCTATGAGGCTGCAGAGCGACTTGGATAGGTTAGGTGAGTGGGCAAATGCATGGCAGATGAAGTATAATGTGGATAAATGTGAGGTTATCCACTTTGGTGGTAAAAACAGAGAGACAGACTATTATCTGAATGGTGACAGATTAGGAAAAGGGGAGGTGAAAAGAGACCTGGGTGTCATGGTACATCAGTCATTGAAGGTTGGCATGCAGGTACAGCAGGTGGTTAAGAAAGCAAATGCATGTTGGCCTTCATTGCGAGGGGATTTGAGTACAGGGGCAGGGAGGTGTTGCTACAGTTGTACAGGGCCTTGGTGAGGCCACACCTGGAGTATTGTGTACAGTTTTGGTCTCCTAACCTGAGGAAGGACATTCTTGCTATTGAGGGAGTGCAGCGAAGATTCACCAGACTGATTCCCGGGATGGCAGGACTGACCTATCAAGAAAGACTGGATCAACTGGGCTTGTATTCACTGGAGTTCAGAAGAATGAGAGGGGACCTCATAGAAACGTTTAAAATTCTGATGGGGTTAGACAGGTTAGATGCAGGAAGAATGTTCCCAATGTTGGGGAAGTCCAGAACCAGGGGACACAGTCTAAGGATAAGGGGTAAGCCATTTAGGACCGAGATGAGGAGGAATTTCTTCACCCAGAGAGTGGTGAACCTGTGGAATTCTCTACCACAGAAAGTTGTTGAGGCCAATTCACTAAATATATTCAAAAAGGAGTTAGATGAAGTCCTTACTACTCGGGGGATCAAGGGGTATGGTGAGAAAGCAGGAATGGGGTACTGAAGTTGCATGTTCAGCCATGAACTCATTGAATGGCAGTGCAGGCTAGAAGGGCCGAATGGCCTACTCCTGCACCTATTTTCTATGTTTCTATGTTTCTATGTTACGAACCTGGAGCTGGTAATTGGGATTACACTGGATGACCTTTTGTTGGCTGGCGCAGATATAATGGTAAGTACTGCAGGGAATAGAATACGGCCAGGGTGATCTCCTGGACTAGTTTCGATCGCCTGGATGGGTCGGAGAGGAATTTTCTCAGATTTTTTTCTCCCTAAATTGGCTTGGGTTTTTATCTGATTTTTGCCTCTCCCAGGAGATCACATGGTTCCGGTTGGGGAGAAGTGTAGAATGTTTCAGTATAAGGGGTGTCGCAGTTGTGTGAGGCGGACTGATTGGGTTGGGTGTTCTTTGCCTTTCCGTCATTGTTCACAGGTTATATGTAACCTTTAGGGCTGCTGACCAGGGGCCCTGCAGCTCTCTGTCGGCCGGCATGGACACAATGGGCCGAAATGGCCTCCTTCTGCGTTGTAAATTTCTATGTTTCTATGTACGCGCCTGCCTCTGTTTTTACGGCAGTGTGTTATGTGGTGTGTGTGTGTGCGCCCCGCTCTCAAGAGGCGGGACAGTTCATTGTAATATTTAAATCATGCTCCTGCAGTGCAGTTGGGAGACTGATGTAAATTTAATGCTGGTTGGCCAGGTTTCCCAGAACTCAGGAAACTCGGCATCAAAATGGAAACGGGAGCAACCTGGCTGGCTGTCAGGTAGGATATCTGTTGAAAAAATTTGAAAGACATCCTGCAGTTAATTCCCATACATCTAGGTTTCCCTTCCAAAAACTATCTGAAAGCAGACAGGGAGCGTATGCCAGGTGACATTGCGGGACGGGGGTCAGACTTCTGGGGGATGAATTGGACATTGATTGGGGGAGGGGGTGGTCGCACATTGGGGGGGGGGGGGTCAGCCGATCGCAGGGGTCCGATTGCGTGGAGGTTAGCTTAGTGGGCCTGCGGCAAACACTTCCGTTCCTCCTGGCCCACAACAGTTACCTTATAAATCCTGCCCTTCTCGCCTCCTTTTACCTACTGGGATTCCCGATGCCCAGGAATCCAGGCCTCAATGTGTTTTAAAAAAATATATCCAGTTAAAATGGAGACAAGCAACCCGCTTAAAAGATTTCAGTGACCTCCTGAGAGTGGATTGTTCGGCAGCCCCTTGACCCGCCTCTGATAAAGTCAGAAATGGGGGGTTGGGGTCAAATTTGAGAATTTAAAACATTTTACCTTCCCACTCACCCCCAACCAACCTGTCCTTGTGGGTTAAAATTCCCCCCAATATCTCTTAAAGGGAACTGGTGGAAGAGTAGAAGGAACATTATTCTGCCCACTTAAGATAATTTACACTTGCTGGCAGTGGACAAATAAAGTGAAAAGCTGTTCCTTTCCTCAATGCGGATCCCTCAACTCAACAAACACAAAAATTCAACCCTCCTTCCCCCAAAAATATAGCTGTTCAAACTGGATTTTTTGAAGTACTGTTTGGTAATTAAATATTTAATTACCAAATAAAGGGTTGACGGTGGATAGGCAATGGTAAACATTTAAAGATCACATGGATGAACTTCAACAATTGTACATCCCTGTCTGCAGTAAAAATAAAACGGGGAAGGTGGCTCAACCGTGGCTAACAAGGGAAATTAAGGATAGTGTTAAATCCAAGGAAGAGGCAGAAATTGGCCAGAAAAAGCAGCAAACCTGAGGACTGGGAGAAATTTAGAATTCAGCAGAGGAGGACAAAGGGTTTAATTAGGAGGGGGAAAATAGAATATAAGAGTAAGCTTGCCGAGAACATAAAAACTGACTGCAATAGCTTCTACAGATATATGAAGAGAAAAAGATTAGTGAAGACAAATGTGGGTCCCTTACAGTCAGAATCAGGTGAATTTATAATGGAGAACAAAGAAATGACAGATCAATTGAACAAATACTTTGGTTCTGTCTTCACTAAGGAAGACACAAATAACCTTCCAGAAATACTAGGAGACCGAGGGTCTAGTGAGAAGGTGGAACTGAAGGAAGTCTTTATTAGGCGGGAAATTGTGTTAGGGAAATTGATGGGATTGAAGGCCGATAAATCCCAGGGGCCTGATAGTCTACATCCCAGAGTACTTAAGGAAGTGGCCCTAGAAATAGTGGATGCATTGGTGATCATTTTCCAACAGTCTATCGACTCTGGATAATGTAACACCACTTTTTAAAAATGGAGAGAGAAAACGGGTCATTATAGATTGGTTAGCCTGACATCAGTCGTGGGGAAAATGTTGGAATCAATTATTAAAATGAAATAGCAGTGCATTTGGAAAGCAGTGACAGGATCGGTCCAAGTCAGCATGGATTTATGAAAGAGAAATCATGCTCGACAAATCTTCTGGAATTTTTTGAGGATGTAACTAGTAGAGTGGACAAGGGAGAACCAGTGGATGTGGTGTATTTGGACTTTCAAAAGGCTTTTGACAAGGTCCCACACAAGAGATTGGTGTGCAAAATTAAAGCACATGGTATTGGGGGTAATGTACTGACGTGGATAGAGAACTGGTTGGCAGACAGGAAGCAGAGAGTCGGGATAAACGGGTCCTTTTCAGAATGGCAGGCAGTGACTAGTGGGGTGCCGCAGGGCTCAGTGCTGGGACCCCAGCTATTTACAATATACATTAATGATTTAGATGAAGGAATTGAGTGTAATATCTCCAAGTTTGCAGATGACACTAAGCTGGGTGGTGGTGTGAGCTGTGAGGAGGACGCTAAGAGGCTGCAGGGTGACTTGGACAGGTTAGGTGAGTGGGCAAATGCATGGCAGATGCAGTATAATGTGGATAAATGCGAGGTTATCCATTTTGGTGACAAAAACACGAAGGCAGAATATTATCTAAATGGCGGAAGATTAGGAAAAGAGGAGGTGCAACGAGACCTGGGTGTCATGGTACATCAGTCATTGAAAGTTGGCATGCAGGTGCAGCAGACGGTGAAGAAGGTAAATGGTATGTTGGCCTTCATAGCTAGGGCATTTGAGTACAGGAGCAGGGAGGTCTTACTGCAGTTGTACAGGGCCTTGGTGAGGCCTCACCTGGAATATTATGTTCAGTTTTGGTCTCCTAATTCTTGCTATTGAGGGAGTGCAGCGAAGGTTCACCAGACTGATTCCCGGGATGGCAGAACTGACATATGAGGAGAGACTGGATCGACTGGGCCTGTATTCACTGGAGTTTAGAAGGATGAGAGGGGATCTCATAGAAACATATAAAATTCAGACGGGGATGGACAGGTTAGATGCAGGAAGAATGTTCCCGATGTTGGGGAAGTCCAGAACCAGCGGACATAGTCTAAGGATAAGGGGTAAGCCATTTAGGACTGAGATGAGGAGAAACTTCTTCACTCAGAGAGTTGTTAGCCTGTGGAATTCTCTACCGCAGAGAGCTGTTGATGCCAGTTCATTGGATATATTCAAGAGGTAGTTAGATATGGCCCTTGCGGCTAAAGGGATCAAAGGGTATGGAGAGAAAGCAGGAAAGGGGCACTGAGGTGAATGATCAGCCATGATCTTATTGAATGGTGGTGCAGGCTCAAAGGGCCGAATGGCCTACTCCTGCCCCTATTTTCTATGTTTCTATTTACCCTGTGTTCTAGCAGCCAGCACTGCTTACAATTAATTACAAAAAATATATTTTTATTTTAAAGTTTGTTTATGATATTTCAGCTTCCACATGTCGCAATCTTTATCTCGCTCTCTGTAACATTTTTTAAAAGTGAATTGAATCAGTGCTTTTTATTGAGAATTCTTGAGAAGTGAGAATTCTTCAATGATTCAGACAGCTTGATGACATCACTGCTGCTCTACCCTAGGGATCCTTTTTGATGACACTACAATCAATTTAACGTTGAGAAAGTTTAAGTTTTCGCTACAGTGATGGCAAGATCTTTGTGGACATCTGTCTTCGAGGTCAGTAGCGATCGTCATTGTTTCACGGCTGACCGCAAATTCCGGGCCAAAAGCTTTATAAACATTTGTGAAATCATGTAGCACAGCTGGCAGAAATTGGCTTTATGGGCCAAATGTAAGCCTTGGCTCAGTGGTACTGCTCTCATCTCTGAATCGAAAGGTTTAAGCCCCATTTTAGGACTTGAGCACATAACCTAGGCTGGCATCTTAGTGCAGCACTATGGGAGTGTTGGATTATTGAAGCTACCGTCTTTTGGATGAGATGTTAAATTGAGACACTGGGGCCGAAATTCAAGGTCTCGGTAAGACCCGTTACTGCCCGTTTGCTATGCGGCGGAATCCAGTGGCCGCCACTTTGTGATCATCTGGCCGCCCCAACCCAAATTCAGGTCGGGGATTTTTCAGCCTGTCCCCACTTCCGTCCACTGCTGCCGATCGCCGCAAGTGCGTCATAAAAGGGCGCACCGCCGCTATCCCTCACCTGTATAATACACCGACCCAAATTCACCTGAAAAAAATCATTGCCCCACCCCACAGTGCCTCCGTCAGCTTTCTCTATGGGTGCTGACTTCTGCGGCCTGTCAGCACGGCGGTCCTTCAAGGACAGAGCCCACTGCCGTGGCCACCATGTCTTTATTTTTGACAGCCGACTTCCCGATTGGCTGGCAAACTAGTGCCCACGGGTTCGGCTGGGCCGCCAACAGACAGCCTGCACCCCCTCTTGCGTGCCAGGCCGATGGCCCGGCCGAAACCCTCCCTGGTGGCCCAGTAACCGAAGATAAAAAATGCCGGATTCTCTCCCCTTTAACGGAGGGGAGAGCGCGGGGTGACGCACATGCGCTATGACGTCACCACCGCTCAGCCGCTGATTGACAGCCCCCACTATGACCGACTTCCGGTCCAACTTAAAAAAATTGGCAAAGTTCCGAAAATCAACAGAAAGGCCGCCTCAACAATCCCGGCAGGAAAAACTTTAAGAAAAATCTTTCTGGTGGCCCTGAATTTTGGCCCCCCCTGTCTCCCTATAAAAGTGGACATAAAACATCTGACAACATTATTTGAAGAGAATGGGAGTTCTCTTGGTGTTCACATCAACTAACAGTACCAAAACAGATTAACTAGTTATTTGGTTCATTGCTGATTGTGGGTCCTTGCTGTGTGCAAATTGACTGTCGAGTTTCCTTACATAATTAACAGCAACTACACTTCAAAATAATTCATTGGCTGTGAAGCCCTTTGGGACGTCCTCAAGATGTAAATATTGCTACATAAATGCAAGTTCTTTTATCATTTTTACATATTTAAGTCAAGGGCACAGTTAAAATTATCCTCTCACTGACAGCGGATAACATTACATTTCCGTTAACATTATAGTAATTGTTTAACATGTATTTAATAAGCCTATTTTGTTGCTTTAGCAGGAGATTACTTTGATAAAATAGCTTTCTTAAAACAATGACTATACCTTGATGCAGATGGGGTACTGTAACGGAACATCAGAAATGGGTGGTTGACTGACTGGGGTAGGACTGCTCCGAGTGGCTGCAGCTAAGGCGGGAGGCAGGTCATCCTCATCACTGTGATTACTGTCAGAGAGAATAAAGGACATTACTATAAACATTACTATTCATCTACCACCAGAAAAGAGCATCACAATTTGCAGAGATATGGAACTAGGGAATTCACTAAGAATCAGCCTTTACGAGTGACTGTTTGTTGCACAAGAGTTCAGAACTTTTAAATTCAGCCTCCAGACAGCTACCTTCACAAGAAGATAGACATGGAAATCAATTTCATTTGGATTATAAGTGCTACATAATCCTGGCTACAAAAGAATATCAATGAGTAACAAATGATTTAATTTTCTCCAGAAGAATCAGACAATGTAACAGGAATGCCTTTTTTGTTGTGAATTATGGCCTATCAGTGTACCATCAAACTTCATCGGGATGAACATGGCAATATTTACAGAATTTATCTACAGCCAGAGCATTTTCTTTCCTCTTCCAGCCACCTGCGCCTCCCCTCCCCCCTCCACACTTAAAAAGAGTTGGTTGAGTACTCTAGAACACCACAGCTGTTTGAAAAAACAGCCTCTTACAATGCTAAAAAGAGATTTTTACAAAGCATGTGAAACACTCATGTTATTCCTTCTACTGAACTTCAAATGAGCTGCGCAGCAATCCATTTTCCTCCTCCCTTTAGATGTGCTAGATGAAAAATAAGCAGAGGAGAAATAGCAAAAAGTCCTTGTGCTTCTCAGCCTGGTCCCACACACTTTGCTCCAGAAAACAATGGATCGGTGATTTGCTTTATGCATCTGTTCATAGCTAATTGCTCCCACATGACTATACATACTCACAAAATTGGCGGAGAAATAAGTTTTCTGTGAACCCTGGTAAAAGGATCCTTTAAATCTATTTCCCCCTCTATGCAGTACCTCGCAATGCTGGATGGCTGTTTTATTCAGGCATGATTGGCACCGAGTGTTAATGGAGAAGAAATGGTTTAAAATGAGGCACAAGACATCACCAAGCCTCATTTAAATACACCCACCATTTGAGGGTGGGCATTTCTGCTGACTCTTGGAAATGACAATGATAAACTGGCAGGGGATGGGGTGTTGCTAAAATGGGCAAAAATTCAGCACTGTGTATCACATCCACCCAAACATCAGAAAATACAGGCTAAGCTCACACATGAATAGGTACTTTGGTGAAGTACTGGAGATTGGTTTGTGCCAATGTAATCGTACTCCAACACAAGTCAGTGCCTCCAGGAAAGGGAAGGGGAGGAGGGAAAAATTGAGGATGTGGGGTAGTTAATGCATTACGCATGCACAAAAATAAAATTCAATCTTGGACTCAGACCCAGCAATAATGGAAATGTTCAATATTTACACACAAAAATGGCCAGCACGAGGTCTTATATAAAACACTTCGAATCGCAAGTGCGGATGGATTGACATCTTTCCCATTTAATCTTTGAAATGGGGTTTTGTAGGCTTGAATGTTCAAATATTTAGTACCAGAGTTACATCTCAGTGTTTCCTTTTCCGTTACATAAACATTCAAGCAAAGGATTTTGTGAAATCCATAGCATTGTATGCAGATCCAGGTATTAGAATATGAAACCATTACCTTTTTAAAAGAAAAAATTTATTTTAAATAATTCAGTACTTCGTTTTAACAGAGTGATACGACAATTCTGCACAATGCACAGCTTTTACACAGTTCCACCACAGTCACTCATTCACGTCATAACCACACTGGAAACTCTTGTTTTTTTGTTCGGTTATGAAATTACAGTTGTTACTGGCATGCTGAGAAAATTGCTTTAGAGAATAATACTCACATATCGTCCTCTGACTTTGAGTATCAGCTTTTAGGAACTATGCTTTTTGAGTTTCTTTTTGAAATACGCTTTCCATGAGTTTTTTCCCACTGATATGACTAAAAAAGTCCAGACTCTATTCCCCCCAAACAGAGAGCTTAGTAGATACAGCTTTTAACCATCTGGTGTTTCACGCGTAATCGAATGATAGAGAGGAATAGTTGTGCTGCATGATACTGAAGTGCGAAAGTCACACAAAGTTACATTGCCAAAGAATCTAAAAAAGCAATGTGTTTCAGGGCATCAAACACATTTAATCATCCAAGTATACTGTGGACATTAAAGTATTTCTGCAGATCACTGCTTTTCTTAACTATACTTTTTGTAATGAGATATTGTCAGCGCTTCCACTAACCTCAGAGCCAAGACTGGCAATTTGATATTGTGACTCATGAGTGTGAAATTAAGCCCCGCCACTTCACCAAACTCACTTAAATTGTAGCTCTTCAATTTATGAACTAATCCTTCTGTTAGCATGGTATACAGCACTTCATCGCACTACCTCCACATTGGTTAATGCATGCAGTGTAAGCTTCTGTCACAGCAGCCAATGTGAGGGATTAGAAAGATTCAAATATTGAACATACAATGTGATTAATCTGTATATACAAATCTTCAGTATTTTTCTTTCTTTCCAGGTGTGAGATAAAATAAATCACATTTAACAGAACCTGTTCAGAGTTTCTGGTAAGTAATTATAAAGGACTCACAAGCTGTACTGTCTCGTAAGCTTCCTTAGGCGTGGAGCTTTTGGCCGTTGTTTCTCTTGAACTCCACTTACTGGTGTGTCATCTTGTGCTGGATCCAAACGCCTAGTATGGTTAAAAAGAGTCAAAATTTGTAATGAGCACTTTTTAAAATATTCACTTACAGTAGAATGCTTTTGGTGATCCTGTGTAAATATGTTTATCACTGACTATGACTGCTAAACCACCTTTAAAAGGACACTCTCTTCTTGAAAAAGTGCTAGAAAACATACGTGGTCCATATAGGAGGGATATATGCATTGTTCCATTGCATCACACTTGAGCTATGTGAAGAAAAAATTACAGCGTTTCAATTCAAAGTCCCCCTCCGTGGATTAAAAAATACAAATGTATTTGATTTTTCATATAAAAGTCCCTCAAGCACTGGTGAACAAAGGAAACATTCAAGTTCCAGGTGTTTGACCTCTAGAGTTGATGTGCAAACATTTATTGCAGTTATTTTTCTCTAACATTAAATGAAGAATTCGGAAAAAGAAAATGGATTGTGGTGGATTATGTAAATTGTTTAATAATTTGTATCTCCTCTCTTGAAGATATTCACTGAAGATATACAGTTCCATGGGCAAAAATCACGCCCCTGTACCTTGCCGAAGAAACTACTTCTCCTATGTGAGACAATAACCATGGTTGGCAGCTTATCTGGCTACACAAATAATCACAACCACACATGATCCCATCCTCATTCAATGTCAATATCTACACACCTTCCAGTAACAATCCACAGTGGGAATCCTCCCCACTTCAGGAACATGGGGGCGAATTGCAGTGATTGTAGTGGTTAATCTTTCCAATTTCCTCCCTGTCCCACTCACCCTCCCACACTGCCCTGTGGACTTTACCTTACCAGGGATCAACAATCACCGTTCTATCTCTGTATTCCCTACAAAATGTTTTCTCACTCGCAAGCAAGTTCGCTGTTACCCATGACATCATCGTAGATGCCCTTTCTACATGCCTTCATCACCTTGATTCTCCATTGCTTGAACACTTTACTTGCTGGCCTCCCATCCTCCAACTTGTTCAAACCGCTGTTGCGCTTACCCTGTCCTGTGTGCCCACCACCCATGGCCTTGATGACTTACAGTGGTATTCTGCTCCCCAAAGCCTTAAAATTCTTGTTCTAAGGCCTTTGATGACCTTCTCACTCTCTGCAATATTCTCTAGGCCTAGATACATCCATCCACTATTTTTTCCCATCTGTCCCCATCTTCTTCCCCTGAAAACGTCATTCCTCTAACTCCAGCCTTTTTAGCACTCCCCTTCCTTTTGCTCCACCATTGTTGGCAGAGTCTCCAACCTTCTTGATCCTACTTTCTTGAATTCTGCACACTCCACCCCACCCCCATCTCTGCCTCACCACCTCTCCTCAAACATCCCTGAAATTCATCTCATCAACCTACCTTTCAGTCACCCCTCTTAAGTTCACCTTTCATGTCTTGGCATCCCTCTTTCTTATGACAATCTGTGAAGTGCCTTGGGAGGTTTCTTTAATGTGAAAGATGTTATACGAATGTCAGTTGTTGACTGTAATGGAAGACTGGCAAATTCACCAGAGACTGCGGATCGAACCCAAGATCTCCTGGTCTGTCTAGCTCAGTACCACACTTAGGCAGTGCATTTGAAAACTGAACCATCAGAGCAATTTAACAAACGTATCTTTTACTTTTGCCAATTTTCTTCCCATTTCTCTCCTCCATTCCTGAAGGCAACAACTTTTTCAGGGGTGTGATTCCTTTGCCTATCTTTATATGTGAGCCTGTAGTGAGTCATTTGACTGCAGGTTGTGAAGAGCATAGCAAGTGTGCCTGATTCTGGCATCCACACACAATGCATGTTCCAGCAGGGATCCTTGCATAGTAATCGAGAGAAGGAGCTTTAGCTGATTTTTTCCATGCCCAAGCCACAGAAGCAAACTGTAGCCCCAGCCCTCACAAATGAAATCAACTCAGACTAGGAATTGAGCCTAGAATAGAGAGCGAGCAAGAAAATAAAGAAACAAACAGATAGGAAAAGGGGAAAGAAAGAAACTGGAGAGAGAGAGAAAACTGGGGGGAGGGGAGGCGCAGAGAGACAAAGAAAAACAGGAGAGAAAGTAGAGACAGAAAAGCTAGAGCAACGGTGAGAAAAAAAATTGAGAGAGAAAAGGAGAAACTGAATACTGCGGCTGCTGGACATCTGAAATAAAAACAGAAAATGCTGGAAATACTCATCAGGTCAGGCAGCATCAATTCTGATGAAAGGTCATCATCCTGAAATGTTAATTCTGTTTCTCGCTCCACAGATGCTGCCTGACCTGCTGAGTATTTCCAGCATTTTTTGTTTTTATTACAATAATAAACCAGGTGGGGTCTTTATCCACGAGGCCATCAGGACAGAAATGTTTTCAAATGAAGTTCTAGAGTGCTAACCCGTTTTTCATTCTCTTACTCTTAAATTGGGCAAATTCATCATCCAAGCTAAGGTTGGCCGTGGTTCAAACAAAAGGGGCTGACTTTTACTGGTCATTCACAGCTGGTTTAAAATGGCAACAACCTGCACATCAAGCTTATAAAAGAAAGATAAGAAAGACTTGCATTTATTTAGCGCCTTTCATGACCACTGGGCATCTCAAAGCACTTTACAGTCAATGTAGTACTTTTGGAGTGTAGTCACTGTTGTAATGTGGGAAACACGGCAGACAACTTGCGCACAGTAAGCTCCCACAAACAGCAATGTGATAATGACCAGATAATCTGTTTTTGTTATGTTGATTGAGGGTTCAATATTGGCCAGGTCACTGGGGATAACTCCCCGGCTCTTCTTCAAAATAATGCCATGGGATCGTTTAAGTCCACCTGAGAGGGCAGATCCCAACTTCTGGCTGTTCACCCTCTCCCTCAGAATGTTCTGCAGCCGCTCAGAGACATCTTTAACCCTCGGTTTAACATCTCATCCAAAAGACGGCAACTCCAACAGTGCGGCACTCTCTCAGCACTGCACTGGAGTGTCAGCCGAGATTTATGTGCTCAAGTTCCTGCAGTGGGACTTAAACCCACAGCCTTCTGACTCAGAGGCGAGGGTGCTACCCACTGAGCCACAGCTGACACCTGACATCCTGAATCAGCAAAATATTCACCTCTAAAGATCTGTCTCGCACATGTTTCCCAATGGTGTATATTTTATTACATCAAGAAGATGCCGAATTATAATTATTTGTGGGCACAAATATTTTCCATCGAAGTAGAGAGTGAGAAGGTAAGGTGAACTGTAAACAGCACTGAAAACACCAGTGAAGAAAAGGTCAGAAACTTCATACAAAACAATGGGAACTGATATTGTGATAGCAGCTTGTTTTATATGTAATGTAAAGTTGAGGATAATGGGCCCAAATTTCCCCATGAGTTGCACCGTTTTTATTGGTGTAACTTGATTTTTCTGGTGTATCCTTTTAGTTGCAAATATGGCCATTTAATTTGCGCCAGTGTAAATGAGTTAGTCAGTTTTTTTTTCCAAAAGGGGGCGTTCCCAGCCACTTACACCATTTATGCCAATTTGTCCAGAAAAAAGTTGTACTAAACTAACTTAGGGCAGCATATGTGTCCACTTTTGTCTGCACAGAAAGATCTTACTTACAGTTAAGGAATCGGCGCAAGTAACTACATTTAAAGCACCACCAAGCACCAAACAAAGCACAAAAAGTAATAAGCAATTAATTAACAAATAAAATAGAAGGAACCCTGCACCTAACGCACCAAAATCAATCAGTAAATAACAAATAAAAAATAGAAGTCCTACCTTAGGGATCGCAGCGGGCTGATCAGGGAGCCCATTCGGCCAGGGCTAGGGACAATGTGCTTCGGCCCCTCCCACACAGTGTGCAGCGCGTGTTTGCAGAAACGGCCTGCCAGGAGCTACTACACATGCGCGCAGACTCTAGCGCACATGTGCAGAGGTCCCGGCACTGTTTTCAGCGCCGGGACCTGGCTCCGCCCCCAATCCATTGGGTCACGCTACACCACGATGGAGGAGAGGCTGGGGAGCGGCCAAATTATGGAGATCTTTTATCGGTGCGCTTGGAGGCGGGCAAAAGCGCCGCAGATCAAGTGAGGGCGCCAGAAAGAGAGGTTAGGGAAATTTGGGCCCGAAGTTCCATGCATCTGAAAAATTAGCCAATGCTTCAAACTAGTCACTGAATGAATACAGCAACCACGTGTGCGGGAGGTGTCTCCAGCTGCACCAACTCGAGTTCAGTGTTTTGGAGCTTGAGCGGCAGCTGGGGTCACTGTGGTGCATCCGCGAGACTGAGAGCAATGTAGATAGCATGCTTCTAGAGGTGGTCACCCCACAGCTTAAGAATGTGCAGGCAGAGGAGGAGTGGGTGACCGCCAGACAGAAGAGGAGGACTAGGCAGCTAGTGCAGGAGTCCACTGAGTCCATCTTGCTCTCCAACCGGTACTCTGTTCTGAGTGCCGGTGGGACCGATGGTGGCTCTGGGGAGTGCAGCCAGAGCCAAGTCCACAGCACCGCGGGTGGCCCAGCTGCACAGGGGGGGAGGAAGAAGAATGGAAGAGCTATAGTGGTAGGGGATTCAATACTCAGGGGAGCAGACAGCCGTTTTTGCGGCCGCAGACGTGACTCCAGGATGGTATGTTACCTCCCTGGTGCCAGGGTCAAGGATGTCACTCAGTGCCTGCAGAGCATTCTGGGGGGAGAGGGTGAACAGCCAGAGGTCGTGGTCCACATCGGTACCAATGACATAGATAGAAAGAGCGATGAGGTCCTGCAGACAGAGTTTAGGGAGCTAGGAGAGAGATTAAAAAGCAGGACCTCAAAGGTAGTAATCTCCGGATTACTCCCAGTGTCACGACCTAGTGAGTACAGAAATAGGAGGATAGAGCAGATGAATACGTGGCTGAAGAGATGGTGCAGGCGGGAGGGCTTTAGTTTCCTGAGGCATTGGGACCGCTTGTAGGGGAGGTGGGACTTGTACAAGCCGGACGGGTTGCACCTCAACAGAGCCAGGACCAATATCCTCGCGGGGGGGTTTGCCAGTGCTGTTGGGGAGGATTTAAACTAACTCAGCAGGGGAATGGGAACCTGAAAATAGATTCAGTAGGGAGGGAAGTAAAGCTGGAATTAGAAAGCAAAAATAAAGAAAGTGAGTTTGAAGGAGAAAGGAAACAAGTAGGAAAAAAGGGTAAAAAAACAAACTTAAAGGAACTTTGTCTAAATGCACGTAGCATTTGTAATAAAATAGATGAGTTGATGGCACAAATTGAAACAAATGGATATGATCTGATAGCCATTACAGAGATGTGGTTGCAAGGTGACCAAGACTGGGAATTAAATATTCAGGGGTACTTGACAATCCGGAAAGACAGACACAAAGGAAAAGGAGGTGGGGTAGTTCTATTGATAAAGGATGGAATCACTGCAATAGTAAGAAACATAGAAACATAGAAAATAGGTGCAGGAGTAGGCCATTCGGCCCTCCGAACCTGCACCACCATTCAATATGATCATGGCTGATCATGCAACTTCAGTACCCCATTCCTGCTTTCTCTCCATACCTCTTGATCCCTTTAGCCATAAGGGCTACATCTAACTCCCTTTTGAATATATCTAACTAACTGGCCTCAACAACTTTCTGTGGTAGAGAATTCCACAGGTTCACAATTCTCCGAGTGAAGAAGTTTCTCCTCATCTCGGTCCTAAATGGCCTATCCCTTACCGTTAGACTGTGACCCCTGGTTCTGGACTTCCCCAGCATCGGCAACATTCTTCCTGCATCTAATCTATCCAATCCCATCAGAATTTTATATGTTTCTATGAGATCCCCTCTCATTCTTCTAAATTCCAGTGAATATAAGCCTAGTCGATCCAGTCTTTCTTCATATGTCAGTCCTGCCATCCCGGGAATCAGTCTGGTGAACCTTCGCTGCACTCCCTCAATAGCAAGAATGTCCTTCCTCAGATTAGGAGACCAAAATGGTATACAATATTCAAGGTGTGGTCTCATCAAGGCCCTGTACAATTGCAGTAAGACTTTCCTGCTCCGATACTCAAATCCCCTCGCTATGAAGGCCAGCATGCCATTTGCTTTCTTTACTGCCTGCTGTACCTGCATGCCTACCTTCAAAGATTGATGTACCATGTCACCCAGGTCCTGTTGCACCTCCCCTTTTACAAATCACCTTTCAGATAATAATCTGCCTTCCTGTTTTTGCCACCAAATTGGATAACCTCACACTTATCCACATTATACTGTATCTGCCATGCATTTGCCCATTCACCTCGCCTCTCCAAGTCCCCCTGCAGCCTCCTAGCATCCTCCTCGCAGCTCGAACTGCCACCCAGCTTAGTGTCATCTGCAAACTTGAAAATATTACATTCAATTCCTTCGTCTAAATCATTAACGTATATTGTAAATAGCTGGGGTCCCAGCACTGAACCCTGCGGCACCCCACTAGTCACTGCCTGCCATTCTGAAAAGGACCCATTTATTCCCACTCTTTGCTTTCTGTCTGCCAACCAGTTCTCTATCCACGTCAATACATTACCCCCAATACCATGTGCCTTAATTTTGCACACTAATCTCTTGTGTGGGACCTTGTCAAAAGTCTTTTGAAAGTCCAAATACACCACATCCATTGGTTCTCCCTTATCCACTCTACTAGTTACATCCTCAAAAAATTCTAGAAGATTTGTCAAGCATGATTTCCCTTTCATAAATCCATGCTGACTTGGACCGATCCTGTCACTGCTTTACAAATGCGCTGCTATTACATTTTTAATAATTGATTC
The DNA here is from genome assembly GCF_044704955.1 of Pristiophorus japonicus. Classification (NCBI taxonomy): domain Eukaryota; kingdom Metazoa; phylum Chordata; class Chondrichthyes; family Pristiophoridae; genus Pristiophorus; species Pristiophorus japonicus. Next base: position 179,641,111 of record NC_091981.1, read on the forward strand.
TAGCATTTTTCCCACCACCGATGTCAGGCTAACCAGTCTATAATTCCCAGTTTTCTCTCTCCCTCCTTTTTTAAAAAGTGGTGTTACATTAGCTACCCACCAATCCATAAGAACTGATCCAGAGTCCATGGAATGTTGGAAAATGACCACCAATGCATCTACTATTTCTAGGGCCACTTCCTGAAGTACTCTGGGATGCAGAATATCAGGCGCTGGGGATTTATCGGCCTTCAGTCCCTTCAATTTCCCTAACACCATTTCCTGTGTAATAAGGATTTCCTTCAGTTCCCCCTTCTCGCTAGACCCTCGGTTCCCTAGTATTTTTGGGAGGGTATTCGTGTCTTCCTTAGTGAAGACAGAACCAAAGTATTTGTTCAATTGGTCTGCCATTTCCTTGTTCCGCATCATGAATTCCCCTGATTCTGACTGCAAGGGACCTACATTCGTCTTCACTAATCTTTTTCTCTTCACATATCTATAGAAGCTTTTGCAGTCAGTTTTTATGTTCACTGCAAGCTTACTCTCATACTCTATTTTCCCCCTCCTAATTAAACCCTTAGTCCTCCTCTGCTGAATTCTAAATTTCTCCCAGTCCTCAGGTTTGCTGCTTTTTCTGGCCAATTTATATGCCTCTTCCTTGGATTTAACACTTTCCCTAATTTCCCTTGTTAGCCATGGTTGAGCCACCTTCCCTTTTTAATTCTTACGCCACACAAGGATGTACAATTGTTGTAGTTCACCCATGTGATATTTAAATGTCTGCCTTTGCCTATCCACTGTCAACCCTTTAAGTAATGATATTGGCTCAAATGATAAGGGTGTTGAAATAGTTTGGATGGAGATTGGTAACAATAAGGGGAAAAAGTCATTGGTGGGCATAGTCTATAGGCCCCCTAACAGTAGCAACTCTGTTGGTCGGAGCATAAACCAGGAAATAGTGGGGGCTTGTAAAAAGGGAACAGCAATAATCATGGGTGATTTTAACCTCCATATTGATTGGACAAATCAAATTGGTCAGGGTAGCCTTGAGGAGAAGTTCATAGAGTGCGTAAGGGATGAGTTCCTTGAGCCGTATGTAACGGAACCAATCAGGGGGCACGCTATCTTAGATCTGATCCTGTGTAATGAGACAGGATTAATAAACAATCTCCTAATAAAGGGTCCCCTCGGAATCAGTGACCATAGCATGATTGACTTTCAAATTCAGATGGAGGGTGAGAAAGTTGGATCTCTAACGAGCGTACTAAGCCTAAATAAAGGAGACTATGAAGGTATGAGAGCAGAGTTGGCTAAAGTGGAATGGGAAAATAGATTAAAGTGTAAGACGGTTGATGAACAGTGGTGTATATTTAAAGCAGCTATTTCACACCTCTCAAGAAAAATATATTCCAGTGAGGAAGAATGGGTGTAAGAGAAAAGATAGCTATCCATGGCTAACAAAAGAAATAAAGGACGGTATCCAATTAAAAACAAGGGCATACAAAGTGGCCAAAACTAGTGGGTGGACAGAAGACTGGGAACCTTTTAAAAGCCAGCAAAGAACGACTAAAAAAATGATTAAGAAAGGGAAGATAGACTATGAAACTAAACTAGCGAAAAATATAAAAACAGATAGCAAGAGTTTCTATAGGTATATAAAAAGGAAAAGGGTAGCTAAAGTAAATGTTGGTCCCTTAGAGGACGAGACTGGAGAATTGGTAACGGGGAACGTTAACGATGGTAACAATGGCAGAAACTCTGAACAAATATTTTGTATCAATCTTTACGGTAGAGGACACTAACAATATTCCGACAGTGGATAGTTAAGGGGCTATCGGGGGGGAGGAACTTAACACAATCACAATCATTAAGGAGGTGGTACTCAGTAAGATAATGGGACTAATGGCAGATAAATCCCCTGGACCTGATGGCTTGCATCTTAGGGTCTTAAGAGAAGTAGCGGCAGGGATTGTGGATGCATTGGTTGTAATTTACCAAAATTCCATGGATTCTGGGGAGGTCCCAGCAGATTGGAAAACTGCAAATGTAACGCCCCTATTTAAAAAAGGAGGCAGACAAAAAGCAGGAAACTATAGACCAGTTAGCCTAACATCTGTGGTTGGGAAAATGTTGGAGTCCATTATTAAAGAAGCAGTAGCAGGACATTTGGAAAAGCAAAATTCGGTCAGGCAGAGTCAGCATGGATTTATGAAGGGGAAGTCATGTTTGACAAATTTGCTGGAGTTCTTTGAGGATGTAACGAACAGGGTGGATAAAGGGGAACCAGTGGATGTGGTGTATTTGGACTTCCCGAAGGCATTTGACAAGGTGCCACATAAAAGCTTACTGCACAAGTTAAAAGTTCACGGGGTTGGGGGTAATATATTAGCATGGATAGAGGATTGGCTAATGAACAGAAAACAGAGTTGGGATAAATGGTTTCAGTAACTAGTGGGGTGCCACAGGGATCAGTGCTGGGTCCCCAATTATTTACAATCTATATTAACGACTTGGAAGAAGGGACTGAGTGTAACATAGCCAAGTTTGCTGACGATACAATGATGGGAGGAAAAGCAATGTGTGAGGAGGACACAAAAAAATCTGCAAAAGGACATGGACAGTCTAAGTGAGTGGGAAAAAATTTGGCAGATGGAGTTTAATGTTGGAAAGTGTGAGGTTTGGTAGAAAAAAATCAAAGAGAAAGTTATCATTTAAATGGAGAAAGATTGCCAAGTGCCACAGTACTTGTGCATGAAACACAAAAGGATAGTATGCAGGTATAGCAGATGATCAGGAAGCCCAATGGTATCTTGGTCTTTATTGCAAAAGGGATGGAGTATAAAAGCAGGGAAGTCTTGCTACAGCTATATAAGATATTGGTGAGGCCACACCTGGAATACTGCATGCAGTTTTGGTTTCCATATTTAAGAAAGGATATACTTGCTTTCGAGGCAGTTCAGAGACGGTTCACTCGATTGATTCCGGGGATGACTTATAAGGAAAGTTTGAGGAGGTTGGGCCTCTACTCATTGGAATTCAGAAGAATGAGAGGTGATCTTATCGAAACGTATAAGATTATGAGGGGGCTTGACAAGGTGGATGCAGAGAGAATGTTTCCACTGATGGGGGAGACTAGATCTAGAGGACATGATCTTAGAATAAGGGGCTGCCCATTTAAAACAGAGATGAGGAGAAATTTCTTCTCTCTGAGGGTTGTAAATCTGTGGAATTTACTGCCTCAGAGAGCCGTGGAAGCTGGGACATTGAATAAATTTATAGCAGAAATAGACAGTTTCTTAAACGATTAGGGGATAAGGGGTTATGGGGAGCGGGCGGGGAAGTGGAGCTGAGTCCATGATCAGATCAGCCATGATATTGAATGGCGGAGCAGGCTCGAGGGGCCATATGGCCTACTTCTGTTTCTATTTCTTATGTTCTTATGTAATAAATTACTGAACAACACTCAACAAACAGCTTTCAGCGATTCATGTCGAGCAATATTAAACTCTGACTGCAGAGGGCACTCTTTGCAGTTCAATGTGCCTGCGTGAAACTGAAAGAAACTGGACTGAATTCAATTGCATCTTTTTGTACATATCCACATAAACAATGCTCATTCAAAAGGGATGTCAAACATAGAAAATTGCTATTTCAAATACGTTAAAATATCCCAAGCCTATTGAAAAATAAAAAAGTGTTTCACAGCAAAAGATTCTGCTTATATAACACACTGTTTAAAGGGAAGAGGCGAGGCTTAATAAACATATTATCCTGTAGAAATCTATTTTGATGTGTAAAAGCTGTCAGCAGCTTCTGTCAGTACTGACTGTGTTGGAAGAAGTTTGGCAGAATTATAATGTATCCGTGTTAAAAAAAATGAAGAGTTACATGCAACATAATGGAGTACTTAATAAAAATACAGTTTATGGTAATTCATTAGTGGCAGGATTTCAGCATGGTTTTTGTAAAGAAAACACGTTATGGGTTCTATACAAACATGCGGATGCTGCACAGAATTTCAATACAGCTAAAGTTCTGTAGATTTTTTTTATATTACTGCTCAGAGGTCATTTCAAATTACTATTGCAATTATGCTAGAGAGTTGGAGTAGAAGGATACTTAACAGTATCAATAACCTGAGCTCAGTTTTTTGCACATGTGCACCTTGTCTAGACTATGCATTTGTTGCGAATTGGCAACTTTGAAATATGAATGTGTGACATGATGACGATCCTTAAAAATTAACAGAATTTGATCACGGCTGGTACAGGGAAGGCAGCAGTTGCTGGAATTCAGGTCAGGCACATCTTCTGTTCTGCACCTTTCAAACAGCGTGAAGGTTAGCCAGAGCCACACTCCCACTGTTGCTGTGGTGGTGGTGTCCACTCCTCAACAATCTCTTTCACATATGATCTATGGGCTACTTCAGTTAGCTCAGCCTACTCCCAGCAGCTCTGTGGCGTGGTTCAACAGATGATTTCCTCCGATCCTGTAGTCTTCCCAAGAAGACTATCGAAACGTATAAGATTATGAGAGGGCTTGATAAGGTGGATGCAGAGAGGATGTTTCCACTGATAGGGGAGACTAGAAATAGGGGGCATAATCTTAGAATAAGGGGCTGCCCATTTAAAACTGAGATGAGGAGGAATTTCTTCTCTGAGGGTTGCAAATCTGTGGAATTTGCTGCCTCAGAGAGCTGTGGAAGCTGGGACATTGAATAAATTTAAGACAGAGATAGACAATTTCTTAACCGATAAGGAAATAAGGGGTTATGGGGAGCGGGCAGGGAAGTGGACCTGAGTCCATGATTGGATCAGCCATGATCATATAAAATGGCAGAGCAGGCTCGAGGGGCCGTATGGCCTACTCCTGCTCCTATTTCTTATATTCTTATGTTCTTATGATGACCCTAGACCTCCTGAATTGCGGGAATCGATCGTTGCCATGCCGTTGCTAAGGACGGTCACACTTTACGGCAGAAGGTCAGAAATGTTTAACGCTACCGCCCATTTGATATCGCTCGTGGTTCCTCCCTCCCTATAGCTCCTTAATTATCCACTATCGAGAGGTTTTAGTGTTTTCTACCATGAAGACCGATATAAAATATTTGTTCAACGTCTCTTCCATTTCCCTGTTCTCCATTATTAATTCCCCAGTCTCATCCTCTCGGGGACCAACATTTACTTTAGCCACTCTTTTCCTTTTTATATACCTGTAAAAAATCTTGCTATCTGTTTTTATATTTTGTGCTAGTTTACTTTCATAGGGCTCAAAATTGGCCCACCCCTTTTTTCGGCTCACTCACCAGAGATGTGCCACTTTTCTGGGTTGAAAAGTGCTCCGAAAAAAATCGGTCCCCACTTTGGCCTCTCCCGGGTCTTCATGCAATGTGGCCAATCGGGTTGGGAGCGGAGCCAGCGTCCTGTGCTGAAAACAGTGCCGGGATGTCTGCACATGCGTATTGGAATGCGCGCGCATGCGCAGTAGCTCCTCGCCCCCAGCCTGTCAGTGTGTTGCTGCAGCGTGGGACCCGATCATCATCATCATACCGGCTACTGGTGCGTCCCGCCCCTATCCAAGGTCGGGTGGCCTACGGCACAGGCTGGCCCGCTGCCTTCCCGGGCTGAAGATGAAGGTAGGGTAGGACTTACTTACTTCTATTTTTTATTTGGATATTTTGAAAAAATTATGTAAATATGTTTTGTCTCTTGTGACCATTTGTCAAGCCTATTCACCTGGTGCTATTGTGAAAGAAGAAGATAAGTGACGGAGGAACACAGAGAATGGCGCTGAAATTCCGATGTCCCAGGTCCGTACGAAGTTCCTACGGATCCGGGAAGGCATCGGAAAAGCCGGGTTTCAGCGCGCATTGCGCATGTGCTGAAAACCGACTTTTCCGATCTGTCAAGTTTCTGGCTTACTGGAGTAACTATTAGTTTCTGGAATAACTATTAGAGGGCTAATGTGGCCTAAATGGCCAAAACGGCATAGGTGGCTGGTAATGCACCCTTTGTGAAAAAAAAACTAAACTAAAAAAATCCTAACTAACTCACTTACACTGGTGCAAATTGAATGTGCAAAATGGGGATTTTTAAGATACTCCAGAAAAATCAAGTTGCTCCAAAAAAGCGGAGCAACTCCTGGCCAATTTTGAGCCCTCTGTCTATCTTCCCTTTCTTAATCATTTTTTGAGTCATTCTTTGCTGGCTTTTTAAAAGCTTCCCAATCTTCTGTCCTCCCACTCGTCTTGACCACATTGTATGCCCTTGTTTTCAATTTGATACCATCCCTTATTTCCTTAGTTAGCCACAGATGGTTATCCCTGCTCTTACAATCTTTCCTTCTTATTGGGATATATTTTTGTTGCGAGTTATGAAATAGCTCCTTAAATGTCTGCTATTGCTCATCAACCGTCCCATACTTTAATCTATTTTCCCAGTCCACTTTAGCCAACTCTGGCCTCATACCTTTGTAGTCTCCTTTACTTAAGCTTAGGACACTGGTTTGAGATCCAATTTTCTCTTCCTCCAATTGAATTTGAAATTCAACCATGTTATGGTCACTCATTCCTAGAGGATCCTTTACGAGGAGATCATTTATTAATCCTGTCTCATTACACAGTACCAGATCTAAGATAGCCTGCTCCCTGGTTGGTTCCACAATGTGGTGTTCAAGGATACAATCCTGGATGCACTCTATGAACTCTTCCTCAAGGCTACCCTGGCCAATTTGCTTTGTCCAATCTACATGAAGGTTAAAATTGTCCATGATTATTGCCGTTCCTTTTTTTTTTTACAAGCCCCCACTATTTCTTGATTTATACTCCGTCCAACAATGTAGCTACTGTTAGGGGGCCTATAGGCTATGCCCATCAGTAACTTTTTCCCTTATTATTCCTCATCTCCAAACTGATTCAACATCTTGATCTTCTGAGCCAATATCGTTTCTCACTAACGCACTGATCTCATCCTTTATTAACAGTGCTACCCCACCTCCTTTTTCTTTCTGTCTGTCCTCCCGAATTGTCAAATACTCCTGAATATTTAGTTCCCAGTCTTGGTCACCTTGCAACCACGTCTCTAACGGCTCTCAGATCATACCCATTTGCATCTATTTGTGCCGTCAACTCATCTATTTTATTACGAATGCTACGTGCATTCAGATAAAGAGCTTTAAAAAAAAAAATTTACCATTTTTTCCTGCTTTATCCCTACTTTCTGATTCACCTTGATGTTTATGCATTCTGTCTCTTACTGTCACGCTCTAGTTTTCATTTCCCCCAGTGCTACCCTGCTCTATTGCTTTCTCCTTATTCTTTGACTTTTTAAATTTTCGCTTACCTGAATCCTCCCCCCCCCACCCCCACTAATTAGTTTAAAGCCCTCTCTACAGCCCTAGTTATTTGATTGGCCAGGACCCTTGTCCCAGCACAGTCTAAGTGGAGCCTGTCTGAATGGAACAGCTCCCTCTTACCCCAGTACTGGTGCCAGTGTCCCACGAAGGGATAGACAAGATAGAGGCAGAGAGGTTGTTTCCACTGGTCGGGGAGACTAGAACTAGGGGGCACAGCTTCAAAATACGGGGGAGACAATTTAAAACCGAGTTGAGAAGGAATTTCTTCTCCCAGAGGGTTGCGAATCTGTGGAATTCTCTGCCCAAGGAAGCAGTTGAGGCTAGCTCATTAAATGTATTCAAGTCACAGATAGATAGATTTTTAACCAATAAGGGAATTAAGGGTTATAGGGAGCGGGCGGGTAAGTGGAGCTGAGTCCACAGCCAGATCAGCCATGATCTTGTTGAATGGTGGTGCAGGCTCGAGGGGCTAGATGGCCTACTCCTGTTCCTAATTCTTATGTTCTTATGTTCTTATGAACCAAAACCCATTTCTCCCACACCAATCTTTGAGCCACGTGTTCAGCTCTCTGATTTTATTTACCGTATGCAAACTTGCTCGTGGCTCAGGTAGCATCCAGAGATTACCATGGTGCTGTGGTTTGTTTGCTCATCCTCCCTGCAGTCCCTGCTCACGTCTACACAGGGAGTAAGAGCCTCAAACCTGTTGGACAACAGCAAGGGCTGAGGCTCCTCCATCACTCCATTCTGAGTCCCCATACCTTCCTCACTCATAGTCACACCCTCCTGTCCCTGACCATGGATCGAATTTGAATTAATTATTTTAATTGGTGTGACTAGCTCCTGGATCGCAGCGTCCAGGTAACTCTCCCCCTCCCTGATGTGTCGTAGTGTCTGCAGCTCGGACTCCAGCTCCTCAACGCGGAGCCGAAGCTCCTCGAGCTGCAGACACTTACTGCAGATGTGGTCGCCATGGACCTCAATGGGGTCAACCAGCTCCCACATATTGCAGTAATGATACATCGTCTGTCCTGCCATCTCCAATGTATTTAATTAATTAGATTTAGTTTTTAGTTATTAATCCCTGACACTAATTTAAGGCCCTTAATTTAAAGCAAGAAAAGAGACCGAAAAACTCATCAACCAATCACTTCCCTGTCTTCCTGTGAAGTCGAATGTAGTCGCCCTGTCTTACCTGCTTGCGTTGCTCCCTGCGGTGGCTGGCTGCTGGCTGCTTTTGTCCCCGCTGCTGATTGGTGGTCTATCACAGGTCGGGTTGGCAAGGCCGCTGACACCTTGGGCTGCTCGCACTTTTATCCCCCTGGCCGACCAAGCTACCAAGTTAACCTCCCCAACGATCGGAACACCCAGCGATCGGACCCACCCTCCTCATGATCTAATCATCACCCCCCCCCCCCAGCCCCCGCCATGTTCTCCCCGGCCTGCGGTCTTCTGCACAGCCCTTCCTCGAGATCTTCTTCACGACCACCCCATTAATTTTCTCCACGCATCCCCCCGAATCCTCTACATGGAACCCTGTTTTCCCCCCCGCCTTTCTTTACCACGGCCCACCCCAATCCTCTCCACACCCCCGCTCCCGACCTTGTCCATGGCCCCACGACCGATCTTCTCTACATCCTGCGTTTTCTCCGGGTCCCCCTACAATCTACCCCAAGCCACGATCTCGCCCCCCCCCCCGCTGCAGCCTGGTACCGCAGGCCTACCTGCCCGCCAGCCAGCCTCTCAATCTGGTTGCGGCTAGGAAATAAGATTCCAAAAATTGGTAATCCGGTCCTGCCATTAATTTCAGCAGCACCTGAAAGAAACCGCTAAACCACCCCCGCTCCCCCTCACACTTAAATATCAGAGTCAGGAATTGGTTGCTGGAGGAGGAATGAAACAGCTTAAATACCTTGTCACAAGAAAATGGCCCACCAGAAGGAACATTTTTACAAACAAGCCTTGTGGAGAGGATCTCTAATTTAAATAGAACTCCGTGCACAGTAAGGGCGCGGGTTTGTTCCCCCCAAAAGGACACAGGATCCTTTCGGATTCTCACGGAAAAATTGTCATCGAAATACAATGCTATGGAACCATTCATAGGATACTCTAGAAATCTTCCCATTTCTCATATGGCCAGCCTGGTGCACAGAACTTTAAAGTGCTTTCTTGCTATGAACTGAGCATATCAGGTATAGAAGAGGTCTCAGGTCTCCATTCCCAATACTACAGGGCTCAGGCACCCAAAGTGTTGTGGCACTTTGTGCATTTGCAATCTCATTATTATCCTTGGACAGTTGGGAAGGAGGCAAGAGAGATTTTTTTCCAGACTTGCCAGCAAGGAGAACCACTCCAAATGCTGCAGCCATGAGCTTATTGAATGGCAGATCCCTTTGTTAAGAGAGGCATGAGAATTAGATTTTTTTTTGGTAGAGTTGGTTGTAAAAAGTTGTACTGAATTAGTTGTTTTTGCTTATTGTTATCATCAAGAATGACATGTTGTTCATGAAGCTATTTTTTATTTGTTCCTGGAATGTGGGCGTCTCTGGCAGGCCAGCATTTATTGCCCATCCCTAATTTACCTTACAACTCCAAAAGTACTTAATTGGCTGTAAGGTGCTTTGAGACGTCCGGTGGTTGTGAAAGGTGCTATATAAATGCAAGTCTTTCTTTTTTGAGAAGGTGGTGGCAAAGAATATAAAAATAAAATATTATTTTGCTCCAGAACTTCCAAGATATTTCTCCAACTAAAGGTGTGCCCATTCTTTGAATACTAGACAGAAAGAAGTCCAAAAGTTGGCTGGACTTCTCTTCATTTTGAGCAACTTTTCCCATGGGAATATCTGTGAAGTAAGACACACAAAAATATAAGGAAAGACTTTGACTGACCTTACACCTTCTTTTGGTGTGCTTGAGGGTTGACTGTGGCTGCTTAGTACTGGCTCCTCTTTCTTAAACTGTTAAAGGAAGAACATAAATTAGAAACAGTAATACTCTATAATGTAATTAGGCAGCCATGAATTGACAATGTCTCTATTCCTACTGATACACAACTGCCACATTGTTACTCTCTGGATTATTTAGCCTACCTTAGCAAAAGGGGACAACTAGAGTGCAGGATGGCAATAACATGCACCAATTGCCTATATAAACAAATGTGCCATCACATTATGCACCCAAAACTTAAGTGGCAAATAGTATCGCTGCCTGAACTGTTTACAACACAGGATGTAGCAGTATGGATTATGCTGCCAGAAAAATAACCCATTTCCCACTCTAATTAAGTTTTGAAGTTGCTCATTTCTGTGAATTACAGATGTAGTCCAAATGACCACCAATTGCTCCAGGTAAATGATTTGAATTGTAAAGGGAATAATAGATATTTTCTGCTCATGCACCTGATACGTGATCACCTTCAGCAACCCAACTTTAGTAGCACTGCAGCAAGGTAAACAGAAGTGTGGGGAACCACCTCAGGAGCTGTGCCCCACTGCCCGCCCAAGCTCTGGCAGCATTCAGCACCCATACAGGGCAGTACCTGGAATGTAATTTTCGCACCACTGGCCTGCATAGATCTTCTCTGGCTATCACAATGGCTGGAAACAGGAGTCATGATAAACAGAAGCAGTATAAACTTATTAATGCTTTCTAGCGCATTACACAATAGCAAGTAACCCGACTGTAAATGAAAAAATAGCAATTATTTCAGAACTTTCAGCTGAGAAATGTCACTGTTACCTATTCTTCACACATCATAGTCATGCACTGGCAAATCAAGCTTCATCCTCCACAGCCTTATGGTCTTCAAAATCAAGAATGACAAAGTTATAAATGACTGCCAATCTGGAATTGTGAACACTCATTTTACAAAAATGTCTTAATCTCCAAGGGCCATGGTTTCTCCTTCGTTGTCAATTTACATTTATTAATGCAAGGTGCATTTACATTATTTGAGACCAGTGCTACCACCATCAGTTCCAGCCATGCAGAATTTACATAGCTGGCTGAAACCAGTAGGTAAAAAAACACATTGTCTCACAGCTGTAGGCTTCAGTGAATCCCGCAGGTTTGGCTTTGGGTTCCAGCCAGCTGCAAAAGATTGTGCATTGGGAATCAATGGTGCAAACATGGGTGTCATTGAACAAAAGCATTGGATAACTGGTCTGTTGATTCATTTTTCAGGACTTGTAACAATTTAACATTTCAATTTATGCTGCAGTGATGTAGGGCAATCTATTTAATACCTTCATATCTGGACAACTAGACAGAAACAGGTGAAAGAACCCAACTTCATAAAACAGGCACTGTTATACAAGATGTCAAAAAATGATAGAACATGTTTCTATGTTTTCAATTCAATTTATATTACTTCCATCGGAAGAGGATCCCTAATAAGAACCAACTGATTGTGTCAAATGGTTACACTGTATTGCTGATTAGGCAACACCAGAACGTGCAGGGAAGCACGAAGCTTGAGAACTGAGCTTGGCCATGACAGGATCAAAATGGCAGATTCAACGCAAGTGCTGGTGGCAGGAACCAGTTCACTTTAACACTGTTGGCATATCTGATGACTGAGGCATCCAGTGAAACCAGTTTCCATGGATAATTTTGGTGCCTTCCATGGCACTAGTGTCAGGTTGTTAACATTAAAGAGTTCCCTGCGATGTCATAATGCAAATGACATATTAAACAATGATCATCTTTGTCCTGAATTCACTGTTGTTCATTACACTGTAGAGATCAGTCTATTTTTTGTGGGTGTTATATGTAGTGTCTGTAAGCACTCTAGTAATGACGAGGCAAGGGATTGCACTTGAACTGTTGTGACCTTAGTCCATTTATTGCAGCTCCTGAATGAGGTTACAGTAAGGTGGGCTCCCTTTTATACCTGGTTACCTGCGGTGTGCAGGTGACTTCTAGGTCTCTAACAGTTGCACCCTCTGGTGGTACAGGCATATTGTATACAGTGTAAAGATACATTCATTGGTCTTATGTACATTGTACATCTTAGGTACATTGAGTGTACAGGGTATATACATACACAACATTATCGAATTCTGCAAGAGCAAACACCCACGAAAGAAATATGTGCATCTTTTGTGTATGTAGAATTGTAGACTGTCTGGTGACTTTGGTGGTCTCAAGGAATTCTGCATGTTTTCTCTCATTTACAACAGATTTACACACTGGGACTTCTAGTTCGATGCATACAAATGGTTACCATGTTATTCCAGAATTAGATGGTGCTCCAAGATTGATCAACAAATGCAGTCAGTCGATCAGTTAATCAAACAGTTTAGTGGAAAATTAAATTTATTTGTCCAGAGCCCCATATCTCTTGACTCCCTTATCGTTCATAAATCTGTTTATCTCTGCCATAAATATATTCAATGACCCACAGCTCCCTGGGGCAAAGAATTCCACAGATTTACGACCCTCAGATAAGAAATTCCTCCTCATCAGTTCTAAATGACCGATTCCTTATTCTTAAACTCTGCCCCCTCGTCCTAGATCCCTCCATGAGTCGAAACATACTCTCTGCATCTAACTTGTCGAGCCCCTCAGTATCTTATATGTTTCAATAAGATCGCCTCTCATTCTTCTAAACTCCAATGAGTATAGGCCCAACCTGCTCAACCTTTAGGTTCCTTAAGGTTCCAAATCTTTTACAGAAATCAATCACTTCTGTTCCCAAAGTTGCTATTTCCTCAAGAATATATGCATTTGGATATTAATTTCTAGTATAAACCCAACAGTAAATTATACAAGCTTACTGTGAAACATATCAGTCAACAAACAAAAGCTAATATGATTTATCAGGTGCCCAGTTCATTGGGTAAAACACACTTCCTAACAGACAAAATTCAGTAACACACTCTTACTGATGCTGCTCATGAATCGTCTTTAGTTGTGTTGTATTTCTGTTAATCTAGCCTGCGAGTTTAAGGCCATTGTTCTAAATAAGCAGTCCAGGTAATTGTAATTAATTATGAACCACTGAGGTAAATCAGAGGACAGTTATAACTGCTTGTTAATTTTAGGCTCCAGGTAAATAATGGGTTTTCTTTTTTAAAAAAGATTGTTTTACATATTTAACATAGTGTTACATTTGATGTGTGATGGGCATTCACTGGACAAAATAATTTTACATATTATTAGTGGAAGTCTAGCATTACATAGTAAATTGAATAATATGCTGTTTTACAGTGGCAAGAGTATTCTATCATGTAATGTAAAATGAACGTATTGTTCTGCAGCTAAACTAGAGCTGTGCTTAAATGGGTCTGTTCCTTTCAGGCCAGAAAATCCAATTGCTATAGACATAGTCCAATACATTTGTAATCTTGCACTCATACAAATAAAACAAGCTAGTGTTAATATAAATATTACTAATAACACTGCTATCTATCTATACATCATTAAAATTATTGAATATGGGACAGACTTCCTGTACATAGTAACGTTACTTCCCGTGTCACACTTTTAAAATGGAAAACCTGTATGCCAACATGTTACAATGGAAAAACCCAATGTAAACATTATGAAAAACCCTATGTAAATTTGTGAGCAATTCACTGTCACATATTGTTAATGAACCAATTGAAAAATGGCTTTTGAAGAAAAAGTCCCATTCTTTTTCTTATTAACTGAATTTCCTAAAACCTAAAATAAGGTAAATTCAGGAAATTCAAAATGATGTGGGATTTTAATAGAGTACAATGGGGAGAAATTGGGAAAAGTACCAGAGGGGAGATGAGAATTTATTTTAAGCAGCAAGTTATTATGATCTGCAATTGAAACTGTGGAGTCTCATTCCCGCAGGCAGTAAATTGTTCCTAGAGGTTTTATCATTTAAAATGTAATCTATTTATTACTTTTCCTTTTGGTCTCTCTTTTATCTCTCTCTTAATCCAATCTCTCTTTTCCTCTCTATTTCTCTTTCTGTATCTAATTTGACTCTGATCCACCCTATTTCCTTCACTGTCATTCCTCTATTTCTTTCTCTGTTTTTAAATCTTTATTGTTAAAGGGGACAGATGGTTGCTGTCACCGTTCACCAAGGTCCCAGATGCCCTGCTAACCTTACCGTTATCTCTCACTTCCAGCAATTTTTGCTGCAAAGTATTTTAAAGCTGAAGTGTAAGGTAAAAAAATATAACAAATGAGGCATAGGCGAGATACCCCGCTACAGCGAATTTGGGGTCTTATTTACTTATTGAACTGACTTTTATATCTTTTAATGCCTTGCTTAAAGTTTTAGTTCAAGGCCGCAGACATTCTCAAAAGCCTGGGCTTTGAATAGATGGCACAGATTTTTCAGCAGGAACAACGTTGAGGCTATCAACACTCACTCTTATTAAGGAGTAAATCGGACGACATAAGAACATAAGAAATAGGAGCATGAGGACACCGTGTAGCCTCTCGAGCTCCGCCATTCAATAAGATCATGGCTGATCTTCTCAGTAAACTCCACTTTCCTGCCCGATCCCCATATCCCTTGATTCCCAGTGCCCAAAAATCTATCGATCTCTGTCTTGAATATACTCAACAACTGAGCATCCACAGCCCTCTAGGGTAGAGAATTCCAAAGATTCACAACCCTCTCAGTGAAGAAATTTCTCCTCATCTCAGTCCTAAATGGCCGATCACTTATCTTGAGAATCTTAGTTAAAGACTCTCCAGCCAGGGGAAATAACCTCTCAGCAAGCCCTCTAAAATGTATATGTTTCAATGAGATCATCTCTCATTCTTCTACACCCAAGAGCATACAGGCCTATTCTACTCAATCTCTTCTTATAGGAAAACCCTTTCATCCCAGGAATCAATCCAGTGAACCTTCATTGCACTGTCTCTAAGGTTAGTATATCAGTCCTCAGGTAAGGAGACCAAAATTGTACACAGTACTCCAGGTGTGATCTCACGAAAGCCCAATATAATTGCAACAAGACCTCTTTACTCTTCTACTCCAATGTATAAATAAAGGCTAACATACCATTTGCCTTCCTAATTGCTAGCTGTACCTGAATGTTAACATTCTGTGAGTCATAGAATAGAATCATAGAATGGTTACAGCACAGAAGAAAGCCATTCGGCCCATTGAGCCCATGCTGAATCTCAGCTAGTCCCACTTCCCGTAGCCCTGCAATTTTTTCCCCTTCAGATACTTATCCAACTCCCTTTTGAAAGATAAGATCGATATTGCATCCACCACCCTTTCAGGCAGTGCATTCCAGATCCCAACGACTTGTTGCGTAAAAAAGCTTTTTTCTTACATGCCTTTGGTCCTTTCGCCAATCACCTTAAATCTGCGTCCTCTGGTTCGTGACCCTTCTACCAATGGGAAAAGTTTCTCTCTATCTCTGTCCAGACCCCTCATGATTTTGAACACCTCTATCAAATCTCTTCTCAATCTTCTCTGCCCCAAAGACAACAAGCCATGCTCCTCCAGTCTATCAACGCAACTGAAGTCCCTCATTTCTGGAATCATTCACGTAAATATTTTCTGCACCTTTTCTAAGGCCTTCACATTCTTCCTAAAGTGTGGTGCCCAGAATTGGACACAGTACTCCAGTTGGGGCCGACCCAATGTTTATATAGGTTCATCATAATTTCCACACTTTTGTATTCTCGGGGCTAGACTTTGTACTTCCCGCCTCTCGGCGGTAATCGGGCAGTATGAAGATATGGATTCCACCCGATTACCGCCGAGATGTAAAGCCTCAACTTTTACCTTATTCACTCCCAGTGGTAGCAGTGGCGGCAGTGGGTGGTCTTAGTCCTAGTGTAAGGCTGGCTTCATCCTGACCGTCCTTACTGCGCAATGTGCAAAAATAAATTTTCTGCGCATGCGCGATTAAAAAAAAAATGCAAACGCGCAATTTTTTTTGTGCTTACGCGATAGGGTTTTTTTTTAACCGCGCTTCAGGGGTCAGGGGTCAGGGGTCATCCCACGCATGTGCAATTGAGGAAAGGAGGGGTAAAAAGAGAGAGGTGAGGTGAGGAAAACAGTTAACAATTGAGAACTATTCAGCGCAAAAGGGAGATGAATTAATGGTCGCGGTGCAGGTGGAGCCCGAGGAGAACCTGGGAGGGAGGAAAAGGGCAAAAAGATTCTCAATGGACACCCAAGCTGCGTTGTTCCACAAAGCGCTGGGACCGATTGAGCCGGGGTGATCGTGGCAAGTCCAGCCCCCCAGTATATCAAAGAATATGGGCAGAAATTGCCGAGGCGGTGTGCTTGTTTGTCCAGATCCGTCGGGGGCCAGTCCAGTGCCGAAAGCACTGGAACGACATTGTTTTGGCTACAAGAGTAAGCAATAACTTTAATAAATTTAATCATGCAATGATTCATTAGTGATAATGTAAAACTGCCATTCTGTGAATTTGTTAATCTCATTAAACTTGGGGTTACTATCAACGATGTTATTATATTGTTTTCTTGTAATTAAGAAGACATGTTCATCATGCATAACATGGATGGCGACGGTGCATTAATGGGACAGTGTTGAAAAGCATTGGGGGTGCTCACTAGTACTTGTGCAATTATATTAAACCATGGTTTTGCCATATTTTCAGAAAAAAATTGCTTTCAACCGAGGCGAACATCGGTGTACCAGGGGAGGACCAGCAGAGCTACAGGAGCTGAGCGACCCGGAGGAGCGGGCCGCAGCCTTCACTGGAGCGCATGATTGCTTGGCCACTCGTGGTGGTGCTGATCCGGTGCTGGCGCTACGTGAGTAATGCATGGTCCCCGGGATGTGCATAATGCATAAATTATAATGTACTGTAAAGCTTGTACCATTATGAAATATTACTAGAATGCCACGTTGTCTCTGTAAATTCTGTTCATGTTCATTGCATGTTGTGTATCTCGGTGAAATATAATGCTGTAACGTTGTGCCTCTTCATATGCATGCACAATGTAAGCGTTAAAATGTCACCTTTACCCTCCCTCCCCCCCTCCTTCCTTCCCTTCCTCCCCCTTCTGCTTACCTATTATGTCTTGTTTTATAGCTGAAGAGGAGCACGTAGTCTTGACAGAGGAGCAGGAGGAGGTGGATGATGATCAAGTTCAGCTAATGTCCAACCCTCCCCAGGAAGTCGAATTTGAGGAGGGGGGCAGTCCATTGAAAGGTCCCTCATGCCTGCGACCACCTCTTCCTCAACCGAATCCATTTTTCATGGATTTGCCTCCGAGGAAGTGGCCGGACCAAGTGTTGTGCAGCAGTGCACACCACCGAGCGTCACAGCCTTCGTGCCTAATCCGGAGGCTGACTCGACAGGAGAGGCGTGCTGCAAGACAGGCAGATGCAGAGGTGGACATGGTTGTGCTGTCTAGGGCGAGCATCGACATAGATCGACAGCTCCTCGAGGCAATTGGTGCACTCACACAAGTAATCGCAGCACAATCAGCGCGCTATTTGGAGGAGGCGACGGCACAGATTGCAGTGATGCGGCGAATTGCTGATTCCGTGGATGCCTTGCGGCGGCAGGTGAAATCGGGAAACGACATTGAACCCCAAGGTGTTGTGCCAATCATACAGACAGCACATGGGCATCAGAAGAATGTAGATACTTCTGACTCCGAGAATGGTTCATCAGACGCTACCACCTCTCCACAGTCCCCACACTTGGCACTGCCACGGCCAACCCGCCTTCTGCAAGCTGCACTTGGGGTGCACTGCTGCACAATGCCCTGGCAGCAATTCGGACAGGAGCAGGGGTAAACCGCAGAAACATCTGGGTGTCAGGTGGGGAGGTGGAAGTGGGGGGGCGGGAAAGGCGGTGGTCGCAGATAATTAAAAAAATGTTTGCTGTTTTGTTACCTGTTAGTGGGTGGGTATGTGAGCAGTTGTTTTTTTATTACGAAAAATTGTTTACTGTTTGGGGTGTTGTGTGTTTAAAGTGCATTGTTTACTTATTTCAATCTTGTAAATTTTTTTATTTTAATTTTTCAAAATTTACCTTTAAAAGAATTATTTATTATTTAATTTACTTTACATGAAACCTTTTTCAAAATTAAAATAACTTTTATTGAACTGAATTTTTTGTGCTGTGTCTCTCACTTTTGCTAAATGAGAGGTCAACAATCAATACAATCAATGTAAGGGTTACAAACAAGGGACATTTTAACTGAACTTGTAACCGTTCAAGCAAAGTGTTTATTTATGAGCTGCTGATGTAACAGTCTGGCTGCTGTGTAAGCGCCGCAGGTCTTCTCCAGCGGTGCTGGGTGGATCGTATCCTGGTTTCATCGCCAGACTCCTCCTCGACCTCCTGTTCCTCACCTTCCTCTTCCACTTCTCGAACTGGCTCGCCCACTCTGTCCTGAGATGGACTTGCAGGCCCCTGCGGCATTTCCTGCCCCCTTCTGATTGGCAAGTTGTGCAACAGACAGCACACCACAATGAACTCCGCGACCTGCTGCAGATGGTATTGTAAGTTGCCTCCAGAGTGTTCCAAGCATCTGAAGCACTGCTTCAGCATTCCAATGTCTTTTCAACTATATTACGTGTGGCTATATGGCTTTGATTGTAGCGACGCTCAGCTACTGTCTGGGGCTTACGGAGGTGGGGTCAAGAGCCAGGTGGCGAGGCTGTATTCTTTATAACCAAGCATCCAGCATTGACCTTGCAGCTGACTTTTAAAGTGGTCGGAGACAGTGCTCTCACGCAAGATGTACGCATCATGAATGCTCCCTGGAAAATTGGCATTTCCTGTCATGATTATTTGATTGTGGTTGACAATGAGCTGCACGTTCAGGAAGTGGAATCCCTTTCGGTTACGAAAAACCTCTTCATCCTCGAAGGGTGCTCACAGGGCGATGTGCGTACAATCTATTAAACCCTCTAGCTCAGGGAAGTTTGCTATTCTCGAGAAACCCAGATCCCTTTCACTCTGTGCCTTCCTGGTCATTGGGAAGTTTATAAAGTCAAACCTTCGTGCGCAAAGCGCTTGTGTCACCTGCCGAATGCAGTAATGTGTGGCGTGCTGAGAGATGCAGTAAATATCACCAGTTGATATCTGAAAGGAGCCCGATGCATAGAAGGAAAGTGCCGCAGTAACCTTAACCTCAATGGGCAGTGTGGTCCTGATGTGCTGGTAGACTGCAGATCTCCCTTAATTAGCTGGCATATCTCATTGATTACCTCCTTTCGGAAGCGCAGCCTCGCAAGGCACGTGTTATCAGAACAGTCCAGGTATGATCTCTTATTCCTGTAAATGCGTTGGGTGTAAGGTCTCCTCCGCCTCAGCAGTCTGCTACCTCTTTGATTGGGCACATAATGCTCTTCAAAAAACCTTCTTCCAGCTGCATTCTGCAGCATGTAATTAGTAGCCAGTATTGGCTGAGAAATTACAGGCCTCATTCTTTAAATGTCCTTTAAATTGTCCAAAAATTAATCACATTTCCTTAAACTCTTGTCAAATTAAAGCAGATACTATAATAAACCCTTGAAATCAAAAGTATTCCTTTAAAACACTAATAAAATGTGCTAATAAATGATGTAAATTTAACCTGCAATTTTAATCAGCCTTTAGCACCGATTCCAAAATGACGTCCATATCGCTGGGTCAGGGGCACTTAAGTGTATCCTTTTCATGGCGCTATTAATTGGCGGCGGTATTTTGGGCGATACTGTAAAAAAAGCTGAAAAAACGCTGGCTGTTCTTGCGGGTGGTAAACGGGCGGTGCACAACATTTATGAGCGAAAATCGATTGCATCTATTAGGCAGACGGCTGGATTTCTCACTGGCGTTCATTGGACGCCGAAATTACCACCGGCGGTAATCGGGCAGTATGTGGGCGCAAGTCTGGATCTCAAGCTTATAATCGGGCAGTAATGCATTAAAAACCTTAAATCGGGTGCAAAATCGGGCGAAAAGATCGTGAAAGTTTAGCCCAATACCTGTATTTATGAAGCCCAGGATCCCATAAACCTTTTTAGCTGCTTTCTCAAACTGCCCTGCTACCTTCAATGATTTGTGCACATATACCCCCAGGTATCTCTGTTCGTGCACCCTCTTTAGGATTGTACCATTTAGTTTATATGTCCTCTTCTCATTTTTTTCTACCAAAATGTATCACTTCACTGCGTTAAATTTCATCTTCCACATGTTCGCCCATTTCATCAGCCTGTCTATGTCTTCCTGAACTCTATCACTCTCCTCCTCACGGTTCACTATACTTCCAAGTTTTGTGCCATCTGCAAATTTTGAAATAATGCTCTGTACACCCACGTCCAAGTCATTAATATACATCAAGAAAAGCAGTGGTTCTAGAACCGACCCCTGGGGGACACCACTGTATACCTTCCTCCAGTACGAAAAACATCCGTTTACCACTACTCTCTTGTTTCCTCGAGTATCGTCGCCGAGAGCATGCAGAAAACAAGTGCAGGCAGTGGAAGGAGCATGCGGCAAACCAGACTCCCCACCCATGACAGAGACTGTAACGCCCATATTGGACTGTTCAGTCACCTAAGAACTCACTTTGAGGGTGGAAGCAAGTCTTCCTCGATTTCGAGGGACTGCCTATGATGATGATGATGATGATGATGATGATGATGTTGCCTGTCACTTAATTAATTTCGTATCCATGCTGCCATTGTCCTTTTTATTCCGTCAATGATGATTCCATGGACTTCAACTTTGCCGGCAAGCCTATTATGTGGCGTTTTGTCAAACACGTTTTGGAAATCTATGCACACTACGTCAACCACATTGTCCTCATCAACCCTCTCTGTTATCTCATCAAAAAACTCAATCAAGCTATTCCTCTATTATGGTTAAAAATTCAGTTAAACAAATCTTACCCTGTGTACCATTTTTCCAGGGAAAAATATTTTTTTCAAGAGAAAATTATTTTTATTCAAAAATGTGGAAACTACAGAAGCAATAACATTTGAGCATTTTATGAGCCAATATTGTTCATCAAAATTTATGTTTATTAAAGACTGTATCAGATGGCAAACTCAATAATAATACAATAAATGCTTTAAGTGAGAGGCATGGAGTCTAATAGTCTGAAAGGGGTCAAAGGCAGTTTAGGTCTTACTCTCCTGGGCCACTTCCCCCACAAGGCTGCTAAACACTGTCCCATCAATAATGGCAGATATCAGCAACCCCTCAATATTGTCAGATTCTGGCCTCCCAATGCTTCAAAACCTCCTTCTAAGATCTGCTAGACTTCTGGACTCACCTTCAGAACTTTCTCTCTCAATGTTCCCAAAATACCCTTTCAACATTCCCAGTACTTACTAGTCCAACAGCCACCCTCAATGCTCCCAGACCCAGAGACCTCCTTCAATACAACTAGATCATAGGAACAGCCTGAGTGTTCTCGGAACGCCTTCTGCGGTGTTTCTGGAACCCCAAGACTCCCTTTCCCAGTACTCCCATACTTTGGGACCCTTGCTGCAACCCAATCCCAATATAGTCAGGTCCTGGACCCCCTTCTCAGTGTTCCCAGAAACACCCTGATTGCTATTAGATCAGCATCCCTGGTAACAACACTTAGAATAACACTCCTCTTCTTATTTAACTTCTGACTGGCAGTGAGCAACACTATGGAGATCTGCCATACTTTCTGGGTCACCATTTTGTCACACTTGCAACAGTTAATAACACCTCTGGTAACTACCTTACTTTTGAAAAGTCATGGTTCGCATTTTTCACAACAGATCAGCAATGTCACCTCACCAACAAGACTGCTCATATTCAAGTATCTTATGGGTGGAATGTTGTCTGACAAGTTGTGAATGAAGCAGCATTTCTACTAGGTCCTGCGTATCAAATTATCTACCTGTATGCGATACTAAAACAAAGCTAGTTTATACCAGCACACCCACCAACACATTCTGGTCATTGCACCAGTGAAAAGCGGATTGAGAGAGTTTTCAGTTTGACCAGTTTGCAGTAAGTATGTACTTAGCAATATCCCTTTGTAGGAATGTATTTATTTTCAAAGGCTTGTCAAAATGAATATTAATACTGTAAGGGTCAGTAAGTATGGCAAATAAAATTGTGCCACACAAGATGCATCTCGACTTTTGTGCCACCTGAAAGAGCATTCCAGGATATGCTTACTCATATAAATAAATATTCTGATCATTTAAAGACATAATTTTCTAGCACCACCTCCTCTTACCCTGGAGTGGAAGAAAGGAGAGTGAGTGAAGGAACTTTTGTTTCAGTGTTTCAGTCTCAGAAATGCCGTGAAAGATGGTTGTCCTGATCAAGAGACCAACCACCACAATAAATTAGGTACAAGATTTATATTTCGCACAGCTTTACAGCAACAGAGGTCACTACAAGCTTGATTCTTGGCAAGTGATGCAATTTAGTGGACAACAGGTAGAATCACTGAACCAAATTCTGAACCCAAGTGACCGAGAGAATATCCACTTTTCTCACTATCCATAGATTTCAAATTACAAAATTTCAACACGGTCATGTCTGATTGTTGTGCTACTGCAGAAGTTTATCTTTATCAATTTATTTTTCAAAAACATAAAAATAAAGTTATCTTTTACTGTCCAAGAGAAATACATCCATACTGACCGCGTGGTCCCTGTTAGTCTGATTGGTAGGTAGGGATATAATCATCCATTCTTTGTACTCTGCTGTGGGGGAGGGTTGGTATTTTAATTAGGATGGGTGGAATAGAATTATGTGGCCAAGAATCATAGAAATTTACAGCACAGAAAGAGGCCATTCGGCCCATCGTGTCTGTGCTGGCCAACAAAGAGCTATCCAGCCTAATACCACTTTCCAGGTCTTGGCCCGTAGCCTTGCGGGTTACGGCACTTCAAGTGCATTTTAAATGCTATGAGGGTTTCTGCCTCTACCACCATTTCAGGCAGTGGGTTCCAGACCCCCACCACTTGGGTGAAAACATTTCTCCTCAAATCCCCTCTATACCTCCTACCAATTGCTTTAAATTTATACCCCCTGGTTATTGACCCCTCTGCTAAGGGAAATAGGTCCTTCTTACCAACTCTATCTAGGCCCCTCATAATGTTATACACCTCAATTAGGTCTCCCCCTGCCTCCACTGTTCTAAAGAAAACAAGCCCAGCCTATCCAATCTTTTCCTCATAGCTAAAATTCTTCAGTCCAGGCAACATCCTCGTAAATCTCCTCTGTACCCTCTCTAGTGCAATCACATATTTCTTGTAATGTGGTGACCAGAATTGCACGCAGTACTCTAGCTGTGGCCTAACCAGTGTTTTATACAGTTCAAGCATAACCCCCCTGTTCTTATATTCTATATCTCGGCTAATAAAGGCAAGTATCCTGTATGCCTTCTTAACCACCTTATCTACCTGTCCTGCTACCTTCAGGGATCTGTGGACATGCATTCCAAGGTCCCTTTGTTCCTCTACACTTCTCAGTATCCCACCATTTATTGTGTATTTCCTTTCCTTGTTAGCCCTCCCCAAATGCATTACCTCACACTTCCATTTGCCACTGTTCTGCCGACCTGACCAGTCCATTGATATCTTCCTGCAGTCTACAGCTTTCTTGTTCATGATCAAGCACGGCCAATTTTTATATCATCTGCAAACTTCTTAATCATACCCCTTACATTCAAGTGCTAGTCAGAGCAGAAATAGCAGGATAGTTAAGATGAATACGTGGCTTGAGGAATGGTGCAAGAGGGAGGGCTTCAAATTCCTAGGACATTGGAACTGGTTCTGGGGGAAGTGGGACCAGTACAAACCGGACGATCTGCACCTGGGCAGGACCGGAACCGATGTCCTCAGGGGAATGTTTGCTAGTGCTGTTGGGGAGGGTTTAAACTAATATGGCAGGAGGATGGGAATCTATGCTGAGAGATAGAAGGAAGTAGAATGGGGACAGAAGCAAAAGGTAGAAAGGAGATAAGGAAAAGTGAAGGGCAGAGAAATCAAAGGCAAAAATCAAAAAGGGACACAATGCAACATAATTCTAAAAGGACAAAGAGTGTTAAAATAACAAGCCCTAAGGCTCTGTGTCTCAAAACGAGGAGCATTCCTAATAAGGTGGATGAATTAACTGCGCAGATAGCTGTTAACAGATATGATGTAATTGGGATTACGGAGGCATGGCTCCAGGGTGACATGGGGAGAGGCAAAGAGGCTTGGGGAGGGAATACCAGTACTATTATTACATTAGTATTTAGAGTAAGGAACATTTAGCTAGGAACTCAAAATCCAGGGGTATTCAATATTCAGGAAGGATAGACAGAAAGGAAAAGGAGGTGGGGTAGCGTTGCTGGTCAAAGAGGAGATTAACGCAATAGTAAGGAAGGCCATTAGCTTGGATGATGTGGAATCTGTATGGGTAGAGCTGCGGAACACCAAAGGGCAGAAAACGCTAGTGGGAGTTGTGTACAGACCACAAAACAGTGGTAGTGAGGTTGGGGATGGCATTAAACAGAAAATTAAGGATGCGTGCAATAAAGGTACAGCAGTTATCATGGGTGACTTTAATCTACATATAGATTGGGCTAACCAAACTGGTAGCAATACGGTGGAGGAGGATTTCCTGGAGTGTATAAGAGATGGTTTTTTAGACCAATATGTCGAGGAACCAATTAGAGAGCTGGCCATCCAAGACTGGGTGTTGTATAATGAGAGAGGATTAATTAGCAATCTTGTTGTGCGAGGCCCCTTGGGGAAGAATGACCATAATATGGTAGAATTCTTCATTAAGATGGAGAGTGACACAGAGACTAGGGTCCTGAACTTAAAGAAAGGTAACTTCAATGGTATGAGACGTGAATTGGCGAGGATAGACTGGCGAATGATACTTAAAGGGTTGAAGGTGGATAGGTAATGGCAGACATTTAAAGATCACATGGATAAACTTCAACAATTGTACATCCCTGTGTGGCATAAAAATAAAACGGGGAAGGTGGCTCAACCGTGGCTAACAAGGGAAATTAGGGATAGTGTTAAATCCAAGGAAGAGGCATATAAATTGGCCAGTAAAAGCAGCAAACCTGAGGACTGGGAGAAATTTAGAATTCAACAGAGGAAGACAAAGGGTTTAATTAAGAGGGGGAAAATAGAGTATGAGAGGAAGCTTGCAGGGAACATAAAAACTGACTGCAAAAGCTTCTATAGATATGTGAAGAGAAAAAGATTAGTGAAGACAAATGTAGGTCCCTTGCAGTCAGAATCAGGTGAATTTATAATGGGGAACAAAGAAATGGCAGACCAACTGAACAAATACTTTGGTTCTGTCTTCACAAAGGAAGACACAAATAACCTTCCGGAAGTACTAGGGGATCGAGGGTCTAGCGAGAAATGGGAACTGAAGGATATCCTTATTAGTCAGGAAAATCGTGTTAGGGAAATTGATGGGATTGAAGGCTGATAAATCCCCAGGGCCTGATAGTCTGCATCCCAGAGTACTTAAGGAAGTGGCCCTAGAAATAGTGGATGCATTGGTGGTCATTTTCCTACATTCTATAGACTCTGGATCAATTCCTATGGATTGGAGGGTAGCTAATGTAACCCCAGTTTTTAAAAAAGGAGGGAGAGAAAACAGGGAATTATAGACCGATTAGCCTGACATCGGTAGTGGGGAAAGTGTTAGAATCAATTATTAAAGATGTAATAGCAGCGCATTTGGAAAGCAGTGACAGGATCGGTCCAAGTTAGCATGGATTTATGAAAGGGAAATCATGTTTGACAAATCTTCTAGAATTTTTTGAGGATGTAACTAGTAGAGTGGATAAGGGAGAACCAGTGGATGTGGTGTATTTGGACTTTCAAAAGACTTTTGACAAGATCCCACACAAGAGATTAGTGTGCAAAGTTAAAGCACATGGTATTGGGGGTAATGTATTGACATGGATAGAGAACTGGTTGGCAGACAGGAAGCAGAGAGTCGGGATAAACGGTCCTTTTCAGAATGGCAGGCAGTGACTAGTGGGGTGCTGCAGGGTTTAGTGCTGGGACCCCAGCTATTTATAATATACATTAATGATTTAGACAAAGGAATTGAATGTAATATCTCCAAGTTTGCAGATGACACTAAGCTGGGTGACAGTGTGAGCTGTGAGGAGGATGCTAAGAGGCTGCAAGATGACTTGGACAAGTTAGGCGAGTGGGAAAATGCATGGCAGGTGCAGTATAATGTAGATAAATGTGAGGATATCCAATTTGGTGGCAAAAACAGCAAGGCAGAATATTATCTGATTGGTGACAGATTAGGAAAAGGGGAGGTGCAACGAGACTTGGGAGTCATGGTACATCAGTCATTGAAAGTTGTCATGCAGGTACAGCAGGCGGTGAAGGCGGCAAATGGCATGCTGGCCTTCATAGCCAGAGGAATTTAGTATAGGAGCAAGGTGGTCTTACTGCAGTTGTACAGAGCCTTGGTGAGGCCACACCTTGAATATTGTATACTGTTTTGGTCTCCTAATCTGAGGAAGGACGTTCTTGCTATTGAGGGAGTGCAGCGAAGGTTCACCACTCTGATTCCCGGGATGGCAGGACTCACATATGAAGAAAGACTGGATCGACTAGGCTTATATTCACTGGAATTTAGAAGAATGAGAGGGAATCTCATCGAAACATATAAAATTCTGACGGGATTGGACAGGTTACATGCAGGAAGAATGTTTCTGATGTTGGGGAAGTCCAGAACCAGGGGTCACAGTCTAAGGATAAGGCATAAGCCATTTAGGACCGAGATGAGGAGAAACTTCTTCACTCAGAGAATTGTGAACCTGTGAAATTCTATACCACTGAAAGTTATTGAGGCCAGTTCGTTAGATATATTCAAAAGGGAGTTAGATGTGGCCCTTATGGCTAAAGGGATCAAGGGGTATGGAGAGAAAGCAGGAATGGGGTACTGAAGTTGCATGATCATCCATGATCATATTGAATGGTGATGCAGGCTCGAAGGGCCGAATGGCCTACTCCTGCACCTATTTTCTGTGTTTCCAAGTGCAAATCATTGATATATACCACAAAAAGCAAGGGACCTAGTACTGAGCCCTGCAGAACCCCACCGGAAATAGCCTTCCAGTCACAAAAACACCCATCAACCATTACCCTTTGCTTCCTGTTCTGAGCCAATTTTGGATCCAACTTGCAACTTTTCCTTGGATCCCTTGGGCTTTTACTTTTGTGACCAGTCTGCCATGTGGGACCTTTTCAAAAGCCTTCCTTAAAATCCATATAGAATACATTAAATGCCCTACCCTCATCGATCCTCATTGTTACCGCCTCAAAAAATTCAATCAAGTCAGTCAGACACGACCTTCCCTTAACAAATCCATGCTGACTGTCCTTCATTAATCCATGTTTTCTAAATGAAGATTTATCCCGCCTCTTAGAATTTTTTTCAATAATTTTCGCACCGCCATGATAAGGCTGACTTGCCTGTAATTACTCGGTCTATCCCTTCCTCCCCTTTTAAACAACGGTACAATGTAGCACACCTGTAGCCAGAGATGAATGCAAAATTATGGTCAGAGCCTTTACTATTTCCTCTCTTGCTTCTCTTAACAGTCTGTGCTACATTTATAAGAACATAAGAAATAGGAGCATGAGTAGGCCATACGGCCCCTTGAGCCTGCTGATCCGATCATGGACTCAGGTCCATTTCCCTGCCCGCTCCCCATAACCCTTTAATCCCTTATCGGTTAAGAAACTGTCGATCTCTGTCTTAAATTTATTCAATGTCCCGGCTTCCACAGCTCTCTGAGGCAGCGAATTCCACAGATTTACAACCCTCTGAGAGAAGAAATTCCTCCTCATCTCCGTTTTAAATGGGCAGCCCCTTATTTGAAGATTATGCCCCCTAGTTTTAGTCTCCCCTATCAATGGAAACATCCTCTCTGCATCCACCTTGTCAAGCCCCCTCATAATCTTATACGTTTCGATAAGATCACCTTATTCTTCTGAATACCAAAGAGTAGAGGCCCAACCTCCTCAACCTTTCCTCATAAGTCAACCCCCTCATCTCCGGACTCAACCGAGTGAACCTTCTCTGAACTGCCTCCAAATCAAGCATATCCTTTTATAAATATGGAAACCAAAACTGTACGCAGTATTCCAAGTGTGGCCTCACCAATACCCTGTATAGCTGCAGCAAGACTTCTCTGCTTTTATACTCCATCCCCTTTGCAATAAAGGCCAAGATTCCATTGGTCTTCCTGATCACTTGCTGTACCTGCATACTATCCTTTTGTGTTTCATGCACAAGTACCCCCAGGTCTCGCTGTACTGAAGCACTTTGCAATTTTTCTCCATTTAAATAATAACTTGCTCTTTGATTTTTTTCTGCCAAAGTGCATGACCTCACACTTTCCAACATTATACTCCATCTGCCAAATTTTTGCCCAATTAGCCTGTCTATGTCTTTTTGCAGATTTTTTGTGTCCACCTCACACATTGCTTTTCCTCCCATCTTTGTATCGCCAGCAAACTTGGTTATGTTATACTCGATCCCTTCTTCCAAGTCGTTAATATAGATTGTAAATAGTTGGGGTCCCAGCACTGATCCCTGCAGCACCCCACTAGTTACTGATTGCCAACCCGAGAATGAACCATTTATCCCGACTCTCTGTTTTCTGTTAGTTAGCCAATTCTCTATCCATGCTAATATATTACCCCCAACCCCGTGAACTTTTATCTTGTGCAGTAACCTTTTTTGTGGCATCTTGTCAAATGCCTTTTGGACGTCCAAATACACCACATCCATCGGTTCCCCTTTATCCACCATGTTCGTTACATCCTCAAAGAATTCCAGTAAATTTGTCAAACATGAATTCCCCTTCATAAATCCATGCTGACTCTGCCTGACTGAATTATGCTTTTCTAAATGTCCTGCTACTGCTTCTTTAATAATGGACTCCAACATTTTCCCAACCACAGATGTTAGGCTAACTGGTCTATAGTTTCCTGCTTTTTGTCTGCCTCCTTTTTTAAATAGGTACGTTACATTTGCAGTTTTATAATCTGCTGCAACCTCCCCAGAATCCAGGGAATTTTGGTAAATTACAACCAATGCATCCACTAACCCTGCCGCTATTTCTCTTAAGACCTTAAGATGCAAGCCATCAGTGTCCAGGGGATTTATTTGCCTTTAGTCCCATTATCTTACTGAGTAACACCTCCTTCGTGATTGTGTTAAGTTCCTCCCCCGCTATAACCCCTTAACTATCCACTGTTGGGATATTGGGCTCAAATTTCCCCAACCCCTTTTTCTGGCGCCCTCACTCGAGGTGCGCCGCTTTTGTTCGCTTCCAAACGCGCCAAAAATCTTCCTCCCGATTTTGGCCTCTCCCCAGCCTCTCCTCGGTGGTGGCATAGCGTGGCCCAGTGGATTGGGAGCGGAGCCAGGTCCCGGCGCTGAAAACAGTGCCGGGACCTCTGCACATGCATGCTAGAATCTGCGCGCATGTGCAGTAGCTCCTGGCAGGCCGATTCGATGAGTGCGCGCTGTGGGCTGTGTGGGAGGGGCCCGAAGCACGCCGTCCCTAGCCCTGGCCGAATGGACTCCCTCATCGGCGGCCTGCTGCATTCCCTAAGGTAGGACTTCTATTTTTTTTTTGTTAAATACTGATTGATTGATTGATTGCTTATTACTTTGGTCTTGATGCTTTAGGGGCAGGGTTCCTTCTATTTTTTATTTGTTCATTAATTGCTTATGACTTTTTGTGCTTGGTGCAAATATACTGCCTTGTTTAGTGCTTGGTGCTTTAAATGTATTTATGCTTCTTTAATGTTGCTGTGAAGGGCTTTGCAAGGTCCCCTTCCCCTCCCTATCTCTGGCTGCCTACACTGATTTCTTATCTCATCGCAAGGTTTTTCTGAATGTACAAGAGTGCCCACTTATGCTGGCCTAAGTTAGTTTGGAGTAACTTTTAGCTGGCTAAACTTGCTTAAATGGCCAAAACAGGCATAAGTGGCTGGTAATGACCCCTTTTGAAAAAAAAAGCTAAACTAAAAAAAAAACCTAACTAACTCATTTACACTGGCGCAAATTAAATGGCCAGATTTGCAACTAAAAAGATACTCCAGAAAAATCAAGTTGCTCCAAAAAAAACGGAGCAACTCCTGGGGAAATTTGGGCCCATTTGTTTGTGTTGTCTATCTTAAAGACTGATACAAAATATTTGTTCAAAGTTTCTACCATCTCCATGTTCCCCATTACTAATTCCTCGTTCTCTTCCTCTGAGGGACCAACATTTACTTTAGCCACCCTTTTCCTTTTTATATACCTATAGAAACTTTATATTTCGTGCTAGTTTACTTTCATAGTCTATCTTCCCTTTCTTAATCATTTTTTTAATCATTCTTTGCTGGCTTTTAAACGCTTCGCAATCTTCTGTCCTCCCACTAGTTTTGGCCACTTTGTATGCCCTTGTTTTTAAATTGGATACCGTCCTTTATTTCTTTAGTCAGCTACAGATGGCTATCTTTTCTTTTACACCCTTTTCTCCTCACTGGAATATATTTTTCTTGAGAGTTGTGAAATAGCTCCTTAAATGTACGCCATTGTTCATCAACTGTCCTACACTTTAATCTATTTTCCCAGTCCACTTTACCCAACTCTGCCCTCATACCTTCATAGTCTCCTTTATTTAAGCTTAGTACGCTGGTTTGAGATCCACTTTCTCACTCTCTATCTGAATTTGAAATTCAACCCATGCTATGATCACTCATTCCAAGGGGATCCTTTACTAGGAGATTGTTTATTAATCCTGTCTCATGACACAGGACCAGATCCAAACTAGCCTGCCCCCTGGTTGGCTCCGTTACATACTGTTCATGGAACCCGTCCCTTATGCACTCTATGAACTCTTCCTCAAGGCTATCCTGACCAATTTGATTTGTCCAATCAATATGGAGGTTAAAATCACCCATGATTATTGCTGTTCCCTTTTTGCAAGCCCCCACTAGTTCCTGGTTTATACTCCGACTAACAGAGTTGCTACTGTTAGGGGGTCTATGGACTACGCCCACCAGTGACTTTTTCCCCTTATTCCTTATCTCCACTCAAACTGTTTCAACATCCTGATCATTTGAGCCAATATCGTTTCTCACTATTACAGTGATTCCATCCTTTATCAATAGAGCTACCCCACCTCCTTTTCCTTTCTGTCTGTCCTTCTGGATTGTCAAATACCCCTGAATATTTAATTCCCAGTCCTGGTCACCTTGCAACCACGTCTCTGTAATCACTATCAGATCACACCCATTTGTAACTATTTGTGCCGTCAACTCATCTATTTTGTTACAAATGCTACATGCATTTAGATAAAGTACCTTTAAATTTGATTTTTTTTACCCTTTTTTCCTGCTTGTTTCCTCTCTCCTTCAAACTCACTTTCTTTATTTTTGCTTTCTAATTCCAGCTTTACTCCCCTCCCTACTGAATCTATTTTCAGGATCCCCGGAGATTACTACCTTTGAGGTCCTACTTTTTAATCTCTCTTCTAACTCCCTAAACTCTGCCTGCAGGACCTTATCCCTCTTTTTTCCCGATGGTGGGAGGTGGGATTGGGATTCGGCTGGATAGCTCTTGGTCGGCCGACGTGGACACGATGGGCCGAAATGGCCTCCTTCCGTGCTGTAAATTTCTATGATTCTATGAAACCCCTTAATACTTCCTCTCTTGCTATATTTATTTCATCTAGAATTTCACACTCCACCTCCCTGATTGCCATGTCTGCATCATCCCTCTCTTTCGTGAGAACAGATGCAAAGTATTCATTGACAGTCATACCCACGTCTTCTACCTCCTTTATTAGAACCTATTAGGGATCTTTATCGTTCCTAATAAGCCCGCACAAGAGATTGGTGAGCAAAATCAAAGCGCATGGTATTGGGAGTAATGTACTGACGTGGATAGAGAACTGGTTGGCAGACAGGAAGCAGAGAGTCGGGATAAACTGGTCCGTTTCAGAATGGCAGGCAGTGACTAGTGGAGTGCCGCAGGGCTCAGTGCTGGGACCCCAGCTCTTTACAATATACATTAACGATTTGGATGAAGGAATTGAGTGTAATATCTCCAAGTTTGCAGATGACATTAAACTGGGTGGCGGTGTGAGCTGTGAGGGGGACGCTAAAAGACTGCAGGATGACTTGGACAGTTTAGGTGAGTGGGCAAATGCATGGCAGATGCAGTGTAATGTGGATAAATGCGAGAATATTATCTGAATGGGGGCAGATTAGGAAAAGGGGAGGTGTAACAAGACCTGGGTGTCATGGTTCATCAGTCATTGAAAGTTGGCATGCAGGCACAGCAGGCGGTGAAGAAGGTAAATGGTATTTTGGCCTTCATAGCTAGGGGATTTGAGTATATGAGCAGGGAGGTCTTACTGCAGTTGTACAGGGCCTTAGTGAGGCCTAACCGGGAATATGGTGTTCAGTTTTGGTCTTCTAATCTGAGGAAGAACGTTCTTGCTATTGAGGGAGTGCAGCGAAGGTTCACTAGACTAATTCCAGGGATGGCTGGACTGTCATATGAGGAGAGACTGGATCAACTGGGCCTTTATACACTGGGGTTTAGAAGGATGAGAGGGAATCTCATAGAAACGTATAAGATTCTGACGGGACTAGACAGGTTAGATGCGGGAAGAATGTTCCTGATGTTGGGGAAGTCCAGAACCAGGGGATACAGTCTTATGATAAAGGGGTAGGCGATTTAGGACTGAGATGAGGAGAAACTTCTTCACTCAGAGTTGTTAACCTGTGGAATTCCCTGCCGCAGAGAGTTATTGATGCCAGTTCATTGGATATATTCAAGAGGGAGTTAGATATGGCCCTTACGGCTAAGGGGATCAAGGGGTATGGAGAGAAAGCAGGAAAGGGGTACTGAGGGAATGATCAGCCAAGGTCTTATTGAATGGCGGTGCAGGCTCGAAGGGCCGAATGGCCTACTCCTGCACCTATTTTCGATGTTTCTATTTTCTATTTTCACCTTTTCTTTAGTTATCCTCTTGCTCTTAATGTATTTATAAAACATCTTTGGGTTTTCCTTGACTTTACTTAACAATATTTTTTCGTGCCCTCTCTTTGCTTTGTTATTTTCTTTTTATGCTTTCTTCCTCAGATTAGAAGACCAAAACTGAACACCATATTCCCGGTTAGGCCTCACTAAGGCCCTGTACAACTGCAGTAAGACCTCCCTGCTCATATACTCAAATCCCCTAGCTATGAAGGCCAAAATACCATTTACCTTCTTCACCGCCTGCTGTGCCTGCATGCCAACTTTCAATGACTGATGAACCATGACACCCAGGTCTTGTTACACCTCCCCTTTTCCTAATCTGCCCCCATTCAGATAATATTCTCGCATTTATCCACATTACACTGCATCTGCCATGCATTTGCCCACTCAGACTTTCTGCAGTATTGAGCCCTCGGTATCTGTGACAAGCTTCCCTTTTTTTCTTTATCCTACCCTGAATGCCCCTTGACATCCAGGGGGCTCTAGATTTGTTAGTCCCACATTTTTTCTTTAAGGAAACATACTTGCTCTGAATCCTCCTTGAATGCCTCCCATTTCTCTGACACTGATTTACCTTCAATTAGCTGTTTCCAGTCCACTTTGGCTAAATCACATCTCAGCTTAGTAAAATTAGCTTATCCTCAATTGAGAACTTTTATTCCTGGTCTATCGTTGTCCTTTTCCATAACTACCCTAAATCTAACTGAATTATGATCACTAACACCAAAATGCTCTCCCACTGATACCCTTTCCATCTGCCCGTGGGTCTGATGCTGTCTGCCGCAATCTTTCTCCCCAAAAATTCGACCTCTGGCACCAGGAAAACACACTTGGAGCGTTTCAGCCTGAGTCTCACTCTGTCCAGTTGCTTTAGAACCTCTTCCAGGTTGTGCAAGTGTTCGGTGATGTCACGACCAGTGATCAGGATGTCGTCTTGGACCACAACGGTGCGCGGAACCGATTTCAGCAGACACTCAGTGTTCCTCTGGAAGATGGCAGCAGCCGAGTGAATCCCAAAAGGGCATCTGTGGTATATGAACAGTCCTTTGTGCGTGTTGATGCACGTCAATCTTTTTGAAGATTCAGCCAACTCCTGTGTCATGTAAGCAGAGGTTTAGATCTAGCTTGGTGAACAGCTTCCCCCCTGCCAAATTTGTGAATAGGTCCTCTGCTTTGGGTAGTGGGTACTGGTCCTGTACTGAGACTCGGTTGATCGTTACTTTGTAGTCGCCACAGATTCTGACCATGCCATCGCTTTTCAACACCGGAACAATTGGACTGGCCCACTCGTTGAACTCGACTGGTGATATAATTCTCTCTCACTGAAGTCTGTCCAGTTCGATCTCGACTTTCTCCTGCATCATATGTGGAACCGCTCGGGCCTTGTGATGAACGGGCCGTGCATCAGGGACTAGATGGATCTGCACTTTGGCACCTGTGAAGTTGCCGATGCCTGGCTCAAATAGCGACAGAAATTTGTTTGGCACTTGAGCGCATGAGCGCATGAACTCAGCACTTTGATGTCATCCCAGTTCCATCGGATTTTTCTAGCCAGCTTCTGCCGAACAGCGTTGGGCCATCGCCTGGTACAATCCATAGTGATAAATCATGCTCAGCTCCATCGTACGATACCTTCACTGCCACACTGCCAATTACTGGCATGAGCTCTTTGGTGTAAGTGCGCAGCTTTGTATGAATCGGGCTTAGTTTTTGCCTTTGTGCCTTGTTGCCCCACAGTTTCTCAAACGCCTTCTGGCTCATAATTGACTGACTCGCCCCCGTGTCCAATCCCATGGAAACTGGAATGCCGTTTAATTTGACTTTCAACATTATCGGAGGGACTTTCGTGGTGAAAGTGTGTATCCCATACACTTCCTCGTCAGCCTCGGGTTGAGTTGCCTCTCTTACTCGTTCAACGGGGTAGGTGGCTCAACCGTGGCTAACAAGGGAAATTAAGGATAGTGTTAAATCCAAGGAAGAGGCAAATACATTGGTCAGAAAAAGCAGCAAACCTGAGGACTGGGAGAAATTTAGAATTCAGCAAAGGAGGACAAGGGTTTAATTAGGAAGGGGAAAATAGAGTATGAGAGGAATCTTGCCAGGAACATAAACACTGACTGCAAAAGCTTCTATAGATATGTGAAGAGAAAAGAATTAGTGAAGACAAACGTAGGTCCCTTGCAGTCAGATTCAGGTGAATTTATAATGGGGAACAAAGAAATGGCAGACCAGTTGAACAAATACTTTGGTTCTGTCTTCACAAAGGAAGACACAAATAACCTTCCGGAAGTACTAGGGGACCGAGGATCTAGTGAGAAGGAGGAACTGAAGGATATCCTTATTAGGCGGGAAATTGTGTTAGGGAAATTGATGGGATTCAAGGCCGATAAATCCCCGGGGCCTGATAGTCTGCATCCCAGAGTATTTAAGGAAGTGGCCCTCGAAATAGTGGATGCATTGGTGATCATTTTCCAACAGTCTATCGACTCTGGATCAGTCCCTATGGACTGGAGGGTAGCTAACGTAACACCACTTTAAAAAAGGAGGGAGAGAAAATGGGTAATTATAGACCGGTTAGCCTGACATCAATAGTGGGGAAAATGTTGGAATCAATTATTAAAGATGAAATCATAGCACATTTGGAAAGCAGTGACAGGATCGGTCCAAGTCAACATGGATTTAAGAAAAGGGAAATCATGCTTGACAAATCTTCTGGAATTTTTTGAGGATGTAACTAGTAGAATGGACAAGGGAGGACCAGTGGATATGGTGTATTTGGACTTTCAAAAGGCATTTGACAAGGTCCCACACAAGAGATTGGTGTGCAAAATTAAAGCACATGGCATTGGGGGTAATATACTGACATGGATAGAGAACTGGTTGGCAGACAGGAAGCAGAGAGTCGGGATAAACGGGTCCTTTTCAGAATGGCAGGCACTGACGAGTGGGATGCCGCAGGGCTCAGTGCTGGGACCCCAGCTCTTTACAATATACATTAATGATTTAGATGAAGGAATTGAGTGTAATATCTCCAAGTTTGCAGATGACACAAAACTGGGTGGTAGTGTGAGCTGTGAGGAGGATGCTAAGAGGCTGCTGGGTGACTTGAACAGGTTAGGTGAGTGGGCAAATGCATGGCAGATGCAGTATAATGTGGATAAATGTGAGGTTATCCACTTTGGGGGCAAAAACACGAAGGCAGACTATTATTTGAATGGCGGCAGATTAGGAAAAGGGGAGGTGCAACGAGACCTGGGTGTCATGGCACATCAGTCATTGAAAGTTGGCATACAGGTAAAGCAGGCGGTGAAGAAGGCAAATGGTATGTTGGCCTTCATAGCTAGGGATTTTGAGTAGAGGAGCAGGGAAGTCTTACTGCAGTTGTACAGGGCCTTGGTGAGGCCTCACCTGGAATATTGTGTTCAGTTTTGGTCTCCTAATCTGAGGAAGGACAGTCTTGCTATTGAGGGAGTGCAGTGAAGGTTCACCAGACTGATTCCCGGGATGGCTGGACTGACATATGAGGAGAGACTGGATCGACTGGGCCTTTATTCACTGGAGTTTAGAAGGATGAGAGGGGATCTCATAGAAACATATAAAATTCTGACGGGACTGTACAGGTTAGATGCAGGAAGAATGTTACCAATGTTGGGGAAGTCCAGAGACAGGGGGCACAGTCTAAGGATAAGAGATAAGCCATTTAGGGCTGAGATGAGGAGAAACTTCTTCACTCAGAGAGTTGTTAACCTGTGGAATTCCCTGCCGCAGAGAGTTGTTGATGCCAGTTCGTTGGATATACTCAAGAGGGAGTTAGATGTGGCCCTTACGGCTAAAGGGATCAAGGGGTATGGAGAGAAAGCAGCAAAGGGGTACTGAGGTGAATGATCAGCCATGATCTTATTGAATGGTGGTGCAGGCTCGAAGGGCCGAATGGCCTACTCCTGCACCTATTTTCTATGTTTCTATGATCCGCGCCGGATCGGTCATCTTCTGCCGACTCTGCCATGTGGTGAGTCGCAACACGTTTGCACGTTCGCTGGAGGTGATCCATTGTTCTGCAGCCTTTGCACACGTAGTGCTTGAATCGTCATTGATGGGCTCGATGATTACCCCCGCAGCGCCAACATAATGTTAATAGATTCGCATTCACGTCCCATAGCGGACTCTGAGTCATCCTAGGTCTGGCCACTGCCGGCCTGTAGGCCCTGCCATATACAGTCCTGCCTGCTGAAGGCGTTATTTTATGCACCGTACCTGCCGGTGAGCTTCGATGCTGCAAAGATATCTGTTTAGTGTTATCGTTCGTGGACATGAAAGCCTGGGTTATCATGATAGCCTTGCTCAGATCTAGGGAGTTGGCAGATAGCAGTTTGCGAAGAATGACCTCGTGACCGATTCCAAGCATGAAAAAGTCCCGCAACATTTTCCCCCAAAATCCGGCAAATTCACACGGTCCCGCAAGGCGTCTTAGGTCGGTGACATAGCTCGCCACGTTATGGCCCTTGGAGCGATGCTGCGTATAAAAGCGATATCTGGCCATTCAGATGCTCTCCTTCGGCTTGAGGTGTTCCCGAACCAGCGTACACAACTCTGCATATGTCGTGTCCGTTGGTTTCGTCGGTGCTAGCAGATTTGTGATGAGGCCATATATAGTGGACCCACAAATGGTGAGGAGAATCGCCCTGCGCTTGACCGCGTTACTGTCCGTATCTAGCTCATTGGCCACGAAGTACTGGTCAAAACGCTCAATGAAGGCTTCCCAATCATCACCCTCAACAAATCTCTCAAGAATACCAACGGCAGCCATAATCGTGTGAAGGTTCGTGATCTGTTACTCGTCACCAGTTGTTAAGTTCAGAATAACTCCACAAGACTGTATATTGCAAGCTCAAACTATTGTGACCTTGGTTTCTTTAATGTAACTCCAGAGTGAGGAAGCAGCATGGTGGACTGCCTTTTATACCTGCTTGCCCAGGATGTGCAGGTGACCCTTGGGTCTCCTACAGGTGCGCCCCCTGGTGACAAGTCTTACACACTAGTAAAGTTTACATACATAACACATATCATCCCTCCTCACAGCTGTAATTGTTTCTTTAATCAATATTACAACCCCCCTCCTTTTTTACCCCCCTTTCTTTTGTGTCTGAAAATCCTGTAACTAGGAATGTTGAGTTGCCATTCCTGCCCTTCTTTCAGCTATGTCTCAGTAATAGCTGTAATATCATACTCTCACGTGTCTATCTGTGCCCTCAGCTCATCTGCCTTATTCCCTAGACTCCTTGCATTAAAGTATATACCATTTAGCTCTGCCAGACTCCATTGTTGACTATTTCTAGCCTTTGTTTCCTCTGCCTTTCAAATTCGCTTACTAATTTGATGCCTTCCATTTTCAGCTTTTCTTCTCTCCCTTCTGAATCTACTCTCTGGTTCCCATCCTCCAGCCATGGCCTCATGATGATCATGTTGCTGTCTTGCTCCCTCTCACTTTTTTGCACCAGTTTTGTGTTTCTTTTGCTATTCTTTGCCACTTCTTTCATGCTCTTCTACTTCACTTCTCTTCTCTCAACTCTTTTTCCACTTTAATCTCTTATTCTTCAGTATTCTCACTTGCCCTCAGTTCTAGCTCCTCTTCTTCACCTATTAATATCTCATTCTCCTCATTCAGTTCTCAGCCAGCCAACCAAGTAGTACTTAGCGCAAGCAATCAAGTAGGTCAGTTGGAAAGCACTGGGGCTAGGGGTGAGCAAACAGCTGGGCCAGGAAATGACTGGGACAGGAGAGCAGGCAAGATGCAAAGCACTCTGGGTGGGTTGAGAAACACTTGGAATGAGAGGGCAGCAGGGTGGTTGGTCATGAAGAACTTGGAATAGGTGGACAAGCAGTTAGGGTGGGAAGCACTCAAAGTAGGTAAGCGAGCAGGTAGGCTGAAGGTAAAAGGGGTCAGGCCGGCCAGAGAATGACTTTCAAAGCTTTTCCTGACCAGACAGGATTCCACTGCC
Organism: Pristiophorus japonicus; assembly: GCF_044704955.1. Taxonomy (NCBI): domain Eukaryota; kingdom Metazoa; phylum Chordata; class Chondrichthyes; family Pristiophoridae; genus Pristiophorus; species Pristiophorus japonicus. The sequence goes on from NC_091981.1 coordinate 179,680,407, forward strand.
ACACTCTCACCCAAGTTGGTTCCTCTGAGCCTTTCCTCATGCATCTCAGGTGAAACAGAACTCTGTGACTAGGTAATTCTTTTGTCTAGTAGAGTAGTGTAGGAAAAGGAGACAAAGGGAGTCATCACAGGCAGTTCCTCGAAACGAGGGTGACTAGCTTCCACGCCGAAAGCGGATGAGTTCACAGGTGTTTCAATGATATTCCGGATACCGAACTACATCCTGAAGGGTGGAAGACACCTGTGCGTGGATTTTTTTATCATGTGGTGGCCGTTGCACCCCAGCCAGCATATGGGCTTGACAGAACTAGGTCTTGATCCAGTGGCAAAGATTAACCAAGACAACTGGAGACCAGCTCTGCTGCACGGACCGAGTACGCACACACATCGCAGTGTGGGCTGGCCCGTGCTGCCCCTGGGCCCTCGCCTCTTCTGGGCCCCGAACTCTCGAAACAAAGGGAGTAGACAGCAGGTGATTAACCTGCTTTCCTGAGATGGATACTGAATTTAAATAATGTAATGACACTGCCTGCCTCACATTTTACCTGTTTTAAATTTTACGTTGACCTGGGAAAACCGACTGCTGAAGGGAGACGAGATCGGCTGGATGAAACAGATTAAGTGTCTTTCCAGCACTGCTTGTGAGTCAGGAAGAGCAGGAGTGTTACCCCCGGCCTACCAAGCTTACCTGTAAACCACCCATGATCAGACCCCCGTAATCAGCCAACTCCCCCCACGATCGGACATGCCTCCCCCCACCCTTCCCGATGTCAGCTCCCCTCCTGATAGCGGACGGCAGCTGTGGTCTGGAGCCGCAGGCCTACCCACCCGATAGCCAGGGGAGGGATCGCCGGAGGCCAAAATCGATCAAAGAACCCGGCATGGCCAGGGACGTGGAGGCCCTGCCGATCTTAATGACAGGGTTTGGCCCCCAGTACTGGTAAGGGAGCATCAGCCCTGGTCAGCGATTAGAAAGGTTGGGGGGGATGCCGTTGATTGGGAGACCTTGGCGGGGGAGGGGGGGGGGGGGAGCTACCGGTTGGACGGGGAGGCAGGGAGGCCTGTGAGCGGGTGGGGTGGGGTGAAGCTGGAGATTGGAGCCAGTGGAGGCTCCTCCTGGTGACAAGGAGTGCTAAAAGAGCCACTTACCTTGGGGAGCCGGCAGCTCCCGCCTCAAATCAAGCACTGAGAATTCCAGTCGGGCCTCCCTCTCGTGTATTATTAAAATTAAGTTGTGTGCCGATTATGTCATCTGGTCGTGACTTTGGTATGTTAATTAGGCCCCATCTCCCTTTTATGGGAGCCCCATTCATGGCCTAATTTCTGCACTTTAAAATTTAAAGTGGTGGGAATGGGGTCGGGTTGCACGATCCTAATATTTTAAGCCCCCCCCCCTCTCTCGCCCATCGGGGGTGGGGTGGGGTGGGGGTTGGTAATAAAAATAGAGGCCATGGTCTGAGTCTTTGTGTAATTGATTGGTCTGCTTCAGCTACTTGCCAGCTTGGGATTTATGACTTTGAAAGAACAAAATTGAGCCATTTGATTGCTTTGTTTTGTGTTTAATTGTTAACTATTGGTAGCTACTTTTGACTTTCACAATTAATGTATCAGATATTAGGTAACTTAACAGATAAACCTTCACTTCATTTTACTTTATGCATGTGTGATGCCCTTAAGTGTGATACTTTCAGGTGTGATGCCTTTGAAAGGATTTGTGGCTACATGGAAGATTCTTTCTTTTTTGGTGTGTAAAATCAGTGGTAAATATCTCAAACCCTTGATGCTAAAAGAGCCATATATTATCAAGCTACTGTAATCGCACCATACGCAATTACAGAAAATCAATAATAGGAGCATACATTTCTCAGGGAATGTAATACTTCACCTGGGTTTCCACCTTCAGTGCAGCGTCCATCTGAGCTTTAATGATGTTGCTCTTCATCTGATCAGTGAGAGAAGAGGGCGATGCAGGAGAATGTAGGCCCTTTTCTAACAGCTTCTTTTCTTCACCCTGGTGGTTACAAACAGACCCCATTAATTTATAAGTTGACATTTGAATATTATGGTATGTACGTACGTTCTCACCTTATAAACAGAACCATTTTTTCATTATTTTTTTAATACATTTTTACAAATCAAATAAATAAAAAGTTTCAAACAGTAATTTTTTTGGTGCTCTCTGCTGTTTTCACATCCGAACATAACACTGAGGGGAATTCTTCAGATGTTCTACAAACAGTCTGCCGTGGTCTGACGATGTTCTGCCATTTATAATTATGAAACAATGGGCTCAATTTTCCCCAATGCCATTTTTTGCTGTTTAGCCAGAGTTAGGACCATTTCTTTTGGCCCTGATTACTCCAAAAAAAAGTAGCAAGATTTACTGTTCTATGTTTTGAAATTGGCGCCGCACAGCCTGTCCTTTAGCTTCGGTGGATGGATCCTAATGTCTGCGCCGAAAAAATGATGCCCCCCCATTCTGCGCATGGGCAAAAAAAAAGACCGTTTTGACATCATTGCTATGGGCATTCATGCCCAGTGCAGCTCCCGGTCTGCATTCAGCCATTTTTAAAGAGCCAGTTGTGTGAGAACTTTAATTCTCATTCGAAAAATTGGAGCTGCAATATAAGATGCAACGGGGCTCAAGGACCAAGAATTTCTCACAGGATGAAGTGGAGGCACTAGTTACTGTAATTGAGGCCAGATGGCACGAGCTGGACATCAGCAGAGGTAACATAAAAGTTTCACCAAAAGAAATCAAGAAACGCTGGAACTAACTTGCAGAAGATTACTGTGCAATGGTGACCACCCCGAGGTCTGGATACCAGTGTAAAAAGAAGTGGCAGGACCTTCATCAAGTAGTTAGTGTAAGTAATATTTTCATTTATTCAATGGAATTGCAATTGTATATGTCCCACCCAGCAGAAAGACATCCTCTCTAAAAAGTTACATTTTCATCTTTGCAGAGGAAGGAGTCACGGCCCCAAGTTTCCACATGATTTGCTTCTGATTTTTAGGAGCAACTGGTGTAGAACGGAGTATCTTAGAAATCGGAATTCTCGTCATTTAGTTTGCTCCAGTTCTAGTCAGTTAGAACAGTTTCACTTTGGAACAGAATTTTTTTTTCAAAAGGGGGCGTGTCCGGCCACTTACGCCTGATTTCAAAGTTTCGTGAGTGAAAACTTACTCCAAACTAACTTAGAATGGAGCAAGTGAAGATTTTTGTACGCTCGAAAAAACCTTGTCTACACTTTAGAAAATCAGGCGTAGGTTACAAATCAGGCGTAGGGAATGGTGGGGGGGGGGTTTAAAGGGAAGTTTACAAACATTAAACACTTCAGTTTTACAAATAAAGAGCCATCATCAATAATAAATGATAAATACATCAATAAATCAACCAATAAATCAATCAAAAAAAATTATTAAGAAATAATTTAAAAAAAACATTTTCTACTTACCGACTGCAGCACCGGGAGCCCTCCAACAGCGTGCTGGGATGTCCCCCCTAGTGTGTCTCTGTCAGTGTCTCTATCTCTCTGTCTGTCTGTGTGTGTCTCTCATCCTCTGTCTGTCAGTGTCTGTGTTTCTGACAGCGAGTGGAGGGGGGTAGAGGGAGAGAGGGGGGGAGCAGAGGGAGGGAAGGGGGAGGGATGGGGGAGATGGGGGAGAAAGGGGAGAAGGGGGGAGGGGGAGGGGGGATGGGGGGAAGGAGATGGGGAGGGGAAAGGAGATGGGGGGGGGAAAGGAGATGGGGGGGAAGGAGATTGGGGGGTAAGGAGATTGGGGGGGAAGGAGATTGGGGGGGAAGGAGATTGGGGGGGGAAGGAGATTGGGGGGGGAAGGAGATTGGGGGGGGGAAGGAGATTGGGGGGGGAAGGAGATTGGGGGGGGAAGGAGATTGGGGGGGGAAAGGAGATTGGGGGGGGAAAGGAAATTGGGGGGGGGGGGGAAGGAGAAGGGGGAGGGAGGCTGAACGGGCCGGGCCCGAGACTTACAGGTAGGTGGCGTTGGGTCGGGTCGGGGGGTGATGGGAGGGAGGTCGGTTCGGGGCGAGGGAGGGAGAGGGAGGTCAGGTCGGATCCAGTCCGGGGGCGGGGGGGGGGGAGCGGGAGTCGTGGTCGGGTCCGGGGGCGGGGGGGGGAGCGGGAGTCGGGTCGGGTTCGGGGGGGAAGCGGGAGTCAGGTCGGTGTCGGGTCGGGACGGGGGGGCGGGAGCGGGAGTCGGGTCGGGTCCGGGGGCGGGGGGGAAGCGGGAGTCAGGTCGGTGTCGGGTCCAGTCCAGGGGCGGGTGAAGCGGGAGTCAGGTCGGGGTCGCGTCCAGTCCGGAGGCGGGAAGCGGGAGTCGAGTCGGGTCGGGAGGAAGCAGGAGCTGGCCGTGGGAGGAGCCTTATTCATGCAGCCCCAGTGAGGCCATTCGGCCAGGGCTAGGGGCTGCGTGCTTCGGCCCCTCCCACACAGTTTCGGGCGTCTGGAGCTACTTCACTTGCGTGCCCACTGTAGCGCGCATGTGCAGAGGTCCCGGCACTGTTTTCAGCGCAGGGACCTGGCTCCGCCCCCTACAGCTCCTGCTGCGCTGCGCCGAGGGCCAGAGGACCTGCAGGGAGGTGGAGAATCTGAAGTTTTTTTTTTAGGCGCACTTTGTGGCGCGAAAAACTGGCGTCCAGGTCGGGACTGCGCCGTTCTAGGCGCGGCTCGAAACTTGGGCCCCACACAACTAAAGGGAAAGAACTCGAACAGGAGGAGGCCCGGCAAATCTTCACCCACTGACACCCTTGGAAGAGAGGGTCGCTGCTTTGATGGGTCCTGCCTGGAGAAAAGCAATCACCACTGTACAAGCTAGGCCCACACTCGAGGGAGAGGGTAAGTCCTGCAAATTCCAGTCTGGTTTTGCTAAATGTTAAGTACTGTGCGGACTAGCCATGCTTCGGTTCCTGGGGATGTCTCCATCAACTACGCTTTGGTTGATGCAATGTGCTATCATTCATCGTGGTCCTTCAAATGAACCTGCTGCCCACGCTGTGTGAGCCTACTCATGCCACCCACCCTCCCCCCTCTAAGCTGCTAACCATTTGTCTGTGTTCTGTTATATTTTGCAGTACTTGAGGCCAATCCTGACGATGCAGAAGATTCAGACGTGGACAAGCATGAAGAGGAGAACATCTTCCAATCCCACCTTCCAGACCAAGAAGCATGGGGGCGAGGAGGAGGGAGAAGGGAGAGGGGATGGATGAAGCCCCCACTGTTATACACACTTTGGGGGAAGTGCAGGTGCCACCCATTGCGGTGCCAGCCCCTTTCCTGAGTGGTACGAGTGTTGTTGGGGCATTCCATCATTTCCCACAGTCCGAGGCTGAGGATTCCAGCGGGATGCAGCGAGGCACACCCAGGGCCCTACCGTCCGAGGCTGCGGGTCCCAGCGGGGTGCAGTGAGGCACACCCAGGGCCCCACTGTCCGAGGCTGTGGGATGCAGCGAGCCACGCCCAGGGTGAGGAGGGGAAGGAGAGCTCAACCGCACTCTCCTGAGGTGCAGGATTTAATAGATGTAGTTCAGATGATGGCAATGAGTGCGGCAAGCATTGACCTTACACGATCACTCTTGGACACCATCAGTGGGGTGGGTGTTGAGGTATCGGGACTGTTGGGAGAAGTAGCAACACTCTCACAAGAAATGGAAACACTCTCCGGGAACATGAGGGAGGGAATGTCTCAGGCAGCACATACAATGTCAGTAAACATGAGTGAGGGAATGTTGCAGACAGTTGACACACTGTTGGTCAACATGAGGGAGGGAATGTCACAGGTAGCTGAGACACTGTTGGCGAACATGATGGAAGGAATGTTGGAGGTAGCTGAGACACTTTCAGGGCACATGCGGGAGAGAACGTCGCAGTTAGCTGCTGAAATAAGGGAACATGCCCAGACCCCGCGCCCATTGACGGAATCAACTGCCACTCACTCCAATTCCCAGACCAGCCTCTGAAGAGACCCAAGCGGGGCCTTCCACATTACCGCCTACTCCACCCGCCCCAGCCCCCCAATCAAGAAGTGCACATTATCCAAGATGTTCAAAAGAATAAGCTTGGTACCAACCCAAGAAATGCTGCGCCACCGCCTGCGGACAGGGGTGGAGTCACCAAGACCAAGCGCAGCGGGTGGTCTTTGAATAAGGTGGAGTAGAGATGGGTGCAGCTTTTCTTTGCTGTTGTTGTTGTTACTGTTCTCAAATTAAGTGTTTTGTAAGTTATGTAAATTTATAAGTTTAAAAGTTTGTAAGTGATCTTAAAGTTTTTAAGTGATCTTAGAGTTTGTATGTGATCTTAACTGAAAACTTTAACATCTGATACAAGAATATTTTTATTAAAGTTAAGTTAGGTACAAATAAGTGTTTGTTAAACAATTGAATAAAATATATTTTAAATTATAACTGAATCATTTCCATTATTTGTTCCATTATTAACAAAACTTTTTGAAGTAAAGAAGAATAATTTCCATTATTCGTTCCATTCACACAACACAAAATTACGGAACAGGTCCAAAGAGTAAACATGGTCCATTTTGAATAGTTGCCGCTGAGCCTTCAGGCAGCAAAGCATTCACGGATGAGCTGCTGGCGCAAGGCTTGAGCAATCGCTAAAGGGGCCTCCTCCGTGGTTGTACTCCGGGTTCATGTAGTTGCACGGCTTCCTCGCCTTCCTCCTAGTCATCTGCCTCTTCCTCATCATCAGCCACTCTCACCTCAAGTGGGTCTTCTGCTACCAGCTGCTGCTGCCTCATGATGGCTAAGTTATGCAGCATGCAGCACACAACAGTGAACTGACCGACAATCTCAGGGGAGTATTGCAAGTAGACTCCGGAATGGTCCATGCATCGGAAACGCTGTTTCAAGATGCCAATGGTCCTCTCTATTATGCTGCACATCGCAATGTGCAGCATAATAGAGAGGACAGCTTCCGTCCGGATTACGCATATGGGCGTCATGAGCCAGGTGGCGAGGCCATACCCTTTGTCTCCCAGTAGCCACCTCTGCCCTTCTGGCTGTGCATCCGAGAGGGGGCTGAGCACCTCGAGTCTCAACGCCGAGAGCATGCAGAAATCAAGCGCAGGTAGCAGAAAGAACGTGCGGCAAACCAGTCCCGCCCACCCCTTCCCTCAACGACTATCTGTCCCACCTGTGACAGAGTCTGTGGCTCTCGTATTGGACTGTTCAGCCATCAAAGAACTCACTTCAGGAGTGGAAGCAAGTCTTCCTCGATTCCGAGGGACTGCCTATGATGACGATGATCTGGCTGCCACTGAAACATGGCAGATATAGCACTCTCGCGTAGGATGAACGCATCAACTGACATGATGCGATGCATGTCGTCACACACGAGTTGCACATTACCAGAGTGGAAGCCTTTTCTGTTCCTGTACATCTCGGAATCCTCCAAAGGTGCTCACAAGGCGATGTGGGTACAATCAATGCAGCCCTGTACCTTTGGGAAGCCAGCAATGTTGGAGTAGCCCACAACCCTTTCATGCATTGCCTGGACGGTCATGGAGAGTTTATGTAGTCGTTCCTCCGGGCATATAGTCCAGCAGTCACCTGCCGAAAGGAGATATGTGTTTCATGTTGAGAAATGGCGCACACATCCCCAGTTGTGGCCCTCAACGATCCAGATGCACAGAATGAAAGTGCAGCTGTAACCTTCACTTCAACTGACAAAGCAGTCCTCCTGACTCTTTTAGGTTGCAGGTCTGCTTTTATTAACTCACAGACCTCGGTTACAACTTCTTTGTGGAAACGCAGCCTTCTCATACAGTCTGCATCACTCAGGTGCAGGTATGAACGCCTGTCTCGATATACCCGACGTGGGTAAGGCCTCCTGCCCATCATCCTATGTGCTCCGAGGTTCCTCATGTGATGACATCGAATAAATTGTCTCCTCCGCAGCACCATTATGCAGAAGGCGTGCACGAGGTATGGCATTGTCAGTATTGCCCCATGATTAAATTGTAACATTGCAAGAAGCTCAAAACAGCAGGCAGGACAAGCTTCTTTGTTGTCCCTCTCCCCAAGGTCGACACCTTAATATGGACCACACCCAGGTCAGAGCAGGCGCAATGGGCTTGCTCAGATCGGGAACATCACATCCCCCCCGGGCTTCATTTGATGCTGCATGCTGCATAGTGTAAGGGTTCTCTTCCCTTCAGTTCGGCTTCCACACACCCCAGGCCCCCCTGGGCTTCTTTTGAAGCTGAGCCCCAAGCCCCTGTGTCTGGGCGAGGGATCGATTCCGCTGGCCGACACTCCGACCCTCGAGCCCAGTTTGCAGATGTTTGTTGGTGGTGTGGCACTTTAAAAATAATCCAAAATTAAAGAATCGCATGAAACTTCCATTTTCTGCATTTTCAGTTGGAAAAAATTAAGCTTGATGTTGCATATTTAATGTGTTCTTGATTCCCTCCAAAACTTTGCATAAAAACAATGGCGTCTTTCTGCGGCGATTTTTTGATGTGCGCTGGTTTTTCTTAAGTGCCCAGAAGGTTTTTAGGGAGCGGTCACATACGCCGTCCGCAGAGAAATGTAAGTTGGCCAAACTTGCATAAATGTGAAAAACTGGCGCAGACATCAGGTGACGCAAAAAAAAACTCACCTAAAAAAATCGTAACTAACTGAGTTATGCTGGCGCACAATCTTTGGAGAAATTTGGATTTTTAAATCTAAGTCAAAAAAGAAGGTGCAAATCACTGAGGAAAATCAAGCCCAATAAATCCTGTGTTAAGATTATTCTGTATCTACATTGCATAGTGCTTGCTGCCCCTTGGCTCAGCCCCCTCTGAACAGAGGCAAATATTTCATTTTTAAGTGATTGCACTCCGCTCAAATCTCAACCAAATTCCCAGAAAAAGGTCTGAATATGGAATAAAATAACTGACTAACGAGCTTTAGTAACATACAAGCATGATGAACTACAGTACTAATACCTCCAACTGTCTAATATCTACAGTCAACTACATTGCTGAGTTTCATTATCCATTTCAGTAACATGATCCTTTTTCCAGACTGACATTATTATTCTTTTCTCATGGCTCTTCTTTCTCTGAATTTCAATGACATTTTTAATTACTAGTCAATCTCCCATGGCATTGCACATGGGTAACAAGACCAAGTGCTGTGTTCAGGGCCAAGAAGGGTTATATTATGTCTGTAATGCACTTATGAATGACTCCATGAGGCAATGTGTTGTACTCAAACTGTAGTGACCTTGGTCCTTTATTTGTAACTCCAGAGTAAGGCACAAGCATGGTGGGCAGCCTTTTATACTGGGCCCTGTAAACCTATGCAGGTGACCCTCAGGTCTCCCACCGCAGTGCCCTCTGGTGGACAGTCTCTGCCACAGGGGCAGAAAACCCTGGTCTCCACCAGTTGCACCCTCTAGTGGTGCCAGCATAGTATATACACAGTGTAAACCTTAGTGATAGTACATCAGGTAACAAGTCTCCATCTTATGCAACGATACAATGACTACACAGAGAGTATACCGATAGTCTGCATATATATATAAAACAGATTAGAGGGTGGGGGGGGAGGGATACTTGGATCAAGGTGAAACAAAGGGAAAAGAGAGGGTAGAAGCAAAGGAGGATAGGCAGAAAATATGGGCGAGGAGTGGGAGATGGAGGATGAAGGTAAGGGTGTGGGAGGCGGGGCGGGGGGGAATGAAGGGAAAGATGCAGGAAGGTAGGAGGGCAGGCTGGAGTCAGGGTGGCAAAAATGACTTCAGTGGCGGTGAGGTGGGGGAAGTGGGGAACGTATCTCAGCCGCGCGTTGGAAAATTACCCAAGCAGGGCATGATGGAGGGGGGGTGGGGGGGGGAGGGAAGCAGGAGAATTACCTCAGTGGGGTGGGGGGGGGGTACCTTAGCTACAGTGGGCAGTGGAAAAGTCGCTCAGCAGGAGATGGGAAGAAGACAATTTTTCCAATGTTAAAAAGATCCTAAATTTTAAAATGAATACAGGTCTCCATTTAATTCATTTTAACAGGCCCCTACTGTTTAACAATAAACAGGTCCTTTTTTTTCAGTGAGTTTGTTCCATTGTTTCAAATTTGCAGAGACCCCAATTTTCTTTTTAGTGGTCAGAGAAATGCATTAGCAAGATTTCTCTATTTAAAATATGGAACAAACTTCTACAGGCCTGTTCCGGAGATAAGGCACAACAGTGTTGCTAACATTAGCAAAGCTTAAAACTCTCAACACAACACCCTGTCCAGGCATAACATGTATTTCAGTTGAAAATGGCCACTTTCATAAAGGCCTTATCTATAGGACCAAGTTGGAGGAGGAGTTTTCAACGCATTTTGAAATAACATTTTGTGAAGCATCAACAATTTTTAAGATAGAATATTGTATTTACCCAATCAGCCTATTAACATTTTCTTTTCTTTAATTGTCTACATGATCTCGATCTCACTTTATATCAGTTTAAGATAAATCAAGTAGTCTGATTAAAATCGGTTGGAAGAGTGTAGCACTTTAGCAATTATTACTAATTTGTTCAGGACTCCAGTATTATAATACTTTTAGGGCTGGATTTTCCAGTCCTTTGCACTCTGGGTTTCGCCTTGGAGCAGCGTGAAAGGCGGCATTCAGGTCTCCTGCGCCCCTTCGCGATCCTCCGGTCGTTTTTGTGGCGGCGCTCAGCAGCACCGCCGGGAAGAGCTGAGCTGCGTGTGCAAAGCCTCTCGTTGCGACACCGGCAGTAGTTTGGCCACTTGCCCGATCCGTCCGCCCGGACGTACGCCCACAATGATCGACTGGAAAATCAGTGCGGCGGTGAAGGTAAAGTACTCTAAAGGTAAGTGCAAGTGTTTGTTCTTTTAATTTTTTTAGCGATTTGTGTTGTAGTGGCGTGGGCAATGTTTTGGGAATGTTTTTGTGGATTTTTGTTAAGGTTCCCCCACCCCCAGGCCTCTCTCGGAACGCACATGGACCGCCACTTTAGGTCGCGAGTTTCCCATTTTTTGCGCCTCAAAAATGTACAATGCCTCCCTTTGCGCTGCGCCCCCTGACGCAGGGCCCAGATGGCGAAAATTCTTTACCAAAGCGCAGACTATTCCCGGCCAGTAACTTCCCCGTCCTGCCTCCATTTTCGCCCCAAAAACAAGAAAAGCCTAAAATCCAGCCCCCATTTTCCAAAAGAGGGGAGGCCATCCCTCAAATAAAAGGGGTCCATAATCATAGTTTCTGATGAAATTAATCATTAAATCATGTTTACTTTCATCAGAAACTAGTATGAAGGTTGAATTAGCCTTTAAAGTTGAAAGCGGTTCTGTGCCAAAGGGTCACTGGGTGCAAGTTCCCACCTGGGACTCCTCACACAGACTCCCCACATCAAGTCTCCTCCAGGGAAGGCTGTCAGCAGAGGAGGAGAGGGTAGTTCAACCCCAGCTGCCCTCATTAGATCTGAAAGCATGTCACTACTCACCCTCTTCAGGTGACATCAAGAAAGTGGAAAAGATAAAAAATATTTTTACAATTAACATACCAAAACAAAATACAATGATCAAACTCGTATAACTTATTTGGTATTTAATTTTAAAACCGTAAGGAAAACACTAGCAATATGGTGGATATGTGTTGTTATATTATACAAAGGAGACAAGTCATCTTTATCATAACTTAATCTGAAGTGCTGACAGGAAATGTAAAGAATGAGTAATCACTTGCTAATTTTAAGGTTCCATATTAAATAAAATACCCAAGAATTCAAAACAACCAATGCTCATCATTTAGCTGGGGTTCTGGTTACGGATTCCATTAAGAACAGTACGCAAATGCCAATAATATTTAATGACCGTACCAACTGAGAACAAATATATGTTTTAATAGAAAGGAGGAATGGAGATTTCATTTGAATTGAATGGCTGATTCGAATCACACACCTTGAATGGTATCTACTGGTAGACCAAGGCCCCGAAATTGCCCTACGCCCCGATTGGGGGCGGTAACCTTTCGGGGCTGAGACTTCCTGCGCTCGTCGTGGAAGTCCCGCCCCCGTCGCGGAATTGGGTCGTGCACCCCTCAAGGGAAGCGGAGCGCTGTCTCCGGCGCTCCGCTTCCTTTCAGGGGTGCTCCCAGGGCAGCTATGCGTAAAGAGAGGGTTGCAACTTTTATTGTAGAGGTAGCTGAATTTTAATTTCCAACTTTATTGTGGACCCCAGAAATATTTCTGAACAATGAAAATGGTAATTTCAATAATCAACTGATTTGGCCTGATGCCAAGTTAGTAATGAGATAGCATGTTACTGTGATTGAGAAACTGGGTCAAAAATTGCGGTCGGAGGCGTACTTCCGGACTGCACTCCGACCAGCTAAAGAATTACGAAACTACCTGCCGGCGACAAGGCTGTGAAAACTTGCTGTCTCAGGCCTCGAGGCAGAGGGCAGCATAATGGCCCACGGATCCCAGGGATACCTGGAATCATGTGTGCTGGTCTTCCAATCACAAAGCAGAATTCCATTTTAATCATTTCCGAAGGGAATCCCCTAATAAGTTGTAATGGAATCCCAAAATCTAATCTAATTAAAAATTACAGAATTGGAAATTTATTCATAATTACCTTCATTCCACCAACCTCACTAACAATTTAATATTTTGCTAATCATTTTAGACATCATTAAAAGTGCAAACCAGGCCAATATTTATAGAAACTAATTTCATACGGGTTATGTGCCTAATTTACGATCTGAAAATGTTTAATTAATGCCCTGGAAAGCCCTTTACGCATGTTTGCATCAACCGTAACACTTCTGTGTGCAATTGCTGGCCAGTCGGTGGGTGAATAGCCCAACTCTGCGCCAGCGATTGCTTTTTCGTGGCCTGCGCAGATGGCCCGTCATCGCGTACGTTGACTCTGAGTACGCTGCTATACCGACGGCAATATCCAGGCCATTGTAACATTTTCTCAAAACTTATGCAAGCCATAGTGCCTGACAGTATTGGCAGTAGGGACACTGCTCTGTATTACTACTGTCTGATTTTCATCCAGTCCACAAGAAGGGATCAACGTTTGCTGCTTTCCACTTTGGTAAATTTTGAAAGTCGCGAAAGGCTCTATATAAATGTAAGTCTTTCTTTCTTTCAAATAATTATTTGCGACATCATTAACAATCAGTCCCCATAAAACACCATTGACACGCAGCTCTGCCTCTCCATTTCTGCCTTTAATTCCATGACCACTCCATGCCTGACTGATAGCAAACTCCTGGATAAGTCAGAGCTTTCTCCACTTCAACATCAGCAACACCAAAATCATAACGTTCAACTTCCACCAGAAACCAGATACTAATTTTATCTTGCTCTGTGTTTTCTGGCACAGACTGAACCTGCAGGTGTGAAACTTTGATACCCTGTTTCACCTTGAGCTGAGCTTACATAAGAACATAAGAAATAGGAGCAGGAGTAGGCCATACAGCCTGCTCTGTCATTCAATAAGATCTTTCCTTCCTTTTCTTCCCTTCCCTTCCTTCCCATCCCTTCTTTCCATTCCTTCCTTCCTTCTTTCCATTCTTTCTTTCGTTCAAGAATCTGTCTATCTCAGCCTTGAATTTATTCAATGACTCAGCCTCCACAGCTCTCTGGCGTAGAGAATTCGCGTGGAGTATGGATTAGCATGGATAGAGGATTGGTTAGCAGACAGAAAACAGAGAGTAGGGATAAACGGGTCTTTTTTAGATTGGCAGGTTGTAACTAATGGGGTGGTGCAAGGATCAGTGCTGGGGCCTCAGCTATTTACAATCTATATTAATGACCTGGATGAAGGAACCGACTGTAATGTATCCAAGTTTGCTGAGATACAAAGCTAGGTGGGATAGTAAGCTGTGAGGAGAACACAAAGCGTCTGCAAAGGGATATAGATAGACTAAGTGAGTGGGCAGCAAGTGGCAGATGGAGTATAATGTGGGGAAATGTGAGGTTATTCACTTTGGTAAGAAGAATAGAAAAACAATTGTTTTTTAAAATAGTGAGAAACTTTTAAATGTTGGTGCTCAGAGAGATTTGGATGTCCTTGTGCAAGAAACACAGAAACCTAGCATGCAAGTACAGCAAGCAATAAGGACGGCAAATGACATGTTGTCCTTTATTGTAAGGGGTATAAGAGTAAGGGAGTCTTGCTACAATTGTACAGGGCCTTGGTGAGTCCACACCTGGAGTACTGTGCACAATGTTGGTCTCCTTATCTAAGGAAGGATATACTTGCCTTGGAGGCGTTACAACGGAGGATCACTACATTGATTCCTGGGATAAGAGGGCTGTCTTATGATGAGAGATTGTGTAGAATGGGCATTTACTCTGGAGTTTAGAATGAGAGGTGATCTTATTGAACTATACAAGATTCTGAAGGGGATTGACAGAGTAGATGCTGAGAGGTTGTTTCCCCTGGCTGGAGAGTCTAGAACTAGGGGGCACAGGGTAAGGGGTAGGCCATTTAAGACACAGATGAGGAGGAATTTCTTCACTCAGAGGGTTGTGCATCTTTGAAATTCTCTGCCCCTGGGAGCTGTGGATGCTGAGTCTCTGAATATATTCAAGGCTGGGATAGATAGAGTTTTGGAGTCCAGGGGAATAAAGGGAAAATGGAGTTGAGGTCAATGATCAGCCATGATCTTATTGAATAGTGGTGCAGGCTTGAGGGGCCGTATGGCCTACTCATGCTCCCATTTCTTATGTTCTTATGTTCTAGAAGAAATTCCTCCTCATAGAATCATAGGGCGGTATTTTCGGTTTTCGGCGAAAACGGTAGTTTTACGCTAAACTTACCGTTTTCGCTGCGCTACTATTTTTAGGCCGAACTTTTGGCCTTTACGTCTGCGGTAAAGGAGGCGTTGCACGATGATTCGCGGCGCAAAACGCGAGTTTCGGCAACTTTAGTCCGGGCCCAGGAGCGCTGCGAGAGAGCCCTTGGGAGGGGGGAAAAACAAACAACAAAAAAAATTCCAAAAAACATTTACATGATCATTATGTATCGACTCGCTGAAAAAAAATTTTAAAATAAAAACTCTAACTTACCTTTTTTGCAGGTTTTCATACTTACCGCTGCTGGCAAGTTTGCTGCACCGATAAGTTTGACCAAATCATAGAAATTTACGGCACAGAAGGAGGCCATTTCGGCCCATTGTGTCTGCGCCGGCCAACCAAGAGCTATCCAGCCTAATCCCACTTTCCAGCTCTTGGTTTGTATCCCTGTAGGTTACGGCACTTTAAGTGCACATCCCAGTATTTTAAAAATGTGGTGAAGTTTTCTGCCTCTACCACCCTTTCAGGCAGCGAGTTCCAGACCCCCACTACCCTCTGGGTGAAGACATTTCTCCTCATATCTCCTCTAAACCTCCGCCCAATTACTTTAAATCTATGTCCCCTGGCTGTTGACCTCTCTGCCAAGGGAAACAGGTGCTTCCTATCCATTCTATCCAGGCTCCTCATAATTTTATACACCTCAATCAGGTCTTCCCTCAGCCTCCTCTGTTCCAAGGAAAACAGAACCAGCATCTCCAATCTTTCCTCATAGCCAAAATTGTCCAGTCCAGGCAACATTCTTGTAAATCTCCTCAGCACCCTTTCCAGTGCAATCACATCTTTCCGGTAATGTGGTGACCAGAACTGCACACAGTACTCCAGCAGCGGCCTAACCAATGTTTTATACAGTTCAAACAGAACCTCCTTGCTCTTGTATTCCATGCCTCGACTAATAAAGGCAAGTATTCCATATGCCTTCTTAACCACCTTATTTACCTGGCCTGCTACCTTTAGGGATCTGTGGACATGCACTCCAAGGTCCCTTTGTTCCTCTACACTTTTCAGTGTCGTACCATTTAATGTGTATTCCCTTGCCTTGTTAGACCTCCCCAAATGCATTACCTCACACATATCGGGATTGAATTCCATTTGTCACTGTTCCACCCACCTGAACAGTAGATTGATATATTCCTCCAATCCGCAGCTTTCTTCTTCATTATCAACCAGACAGCCTATTTTATTGTCATCTGCAAACTTCTTATTCATACGCCCAACATTCAAATCCAAGTCATTGATATATACCACAAAAAGCAAGGGACCCAGCACTGAGCACTGCGGAACCCCACTGGATACAGCCTTCCAGTCACAAATAAAACCATAAAGCATTACCCTTTGCTTCCTGCCTCTGAGCCATCCCTGTCTTAAATGGACAACCCCTTATTCTGAAACTATGCCTCCTAGTTCTAGATGCCCCCGAGGGGAAACATCCTCTCAGCATCTATCCTATCAAGCCAACTTAGAATTTTATATGATTCAATAAGATCACCTCTCATTCTTCTAAACTCCAAAAAAGGCCCAACCTTTCCTCATAAGACAACCCCTTCATCCCAGGAATCAACCTGTCCACCTTCTCTGAACTGCCTCCAATGAAAGTATATCCCTCCTTAAATAAGACCAAAACTGTACGCAGTACTCTAGGTGTGGTCTCACCAACGCATGTACAGTTGTAACAAGACTTCCCTACTTTTATACTCCATCCCCCTTTCAATAAAGGCCAACATTCCATCTGCCTTCCTAAATACTTGCTGTTCCTGCCTGCTAACTTTTTGTGTTTCATGTACGAGGACCCCCATATACCTCTGTACTGCAAAATTCTGTAGTCTCTCTCCATTTAAGTAATATTTTGCTTTTCTATTCTTCCTACCAAAGTGGATAACCTCACATTTTCCCACATCAGACTCCATCTGTCAGATGTTTGTCCACTCACTTAACCGATCTATATCCCTTTGTAAACTCTTTGGGGCCGAAATTGCTCTCTGCCCTGTTTGGGGTGAATAATACCAATTAAATGGCGACTTACTGCCAGAATCGATGGGGGGGGGGAACAGAGCGATTTTGGGCACCTTTGACTGCAAAAATGAACGGGGCGGTATTGGGGGCAAAAGTGGCCTCTGTGAAGCAGTGTGGGGGTGGGGTCACCGACTGAGGATCCAATTTCACCTGACTCACAACGAAGCAGCTGCCCCTCGCCTTCTTAAAGGGCAGATATTTCAGTAGGTACTGCTCATTTTGACCAGGGCGATTGCTGTGTTTGTTGTGTCTCATGTGGTAAAATGGCAAGTCAGAGAGGTAGCACGAGAGCAAGCAGATTCACAGATGCCCAAATTGAGACGCTGGTGCAAGCTGTGGAGGGAAGGAGGCGCTTTCTATTTTCAGAGTCTGACAGGCCCTCTCGGCAGGTCTTCTGCAATGCTTGGGCAAAGGTGGCTGCAGACATGTCGGCAACCCCAATATTGCAATACTGAACCGGACGGACATTCTGTACTGGAAGAGGTTCAACAACATCACTCTAGTGGGGAAAGCGAGTACATGCTCCCCCTACTACTGACCTTTGGCCTCTGAGCCTCGTCTTCCTGAATTCTTATTTACCTTCTATTTCTAGTCAGTAAAGCAGCATTTCAGTGGTGAGTCATCCATATGTCATGTGTGCATACTCACAGATGAGAACCCCTTACAGGTGCAGCTAATGAACGTGCACATCCATTATCTCCAGATGCCTATCTGGACTGCTACTCACCAATACTTCTTTGCTTTGTAGGCCAAGATGGCACATAACCGTAGGGAGCAGCAGAGGACTGGAGGTGGACAGGCCGAACTGAAGCAGCTGATCGATGTGGAGGAAAGGATACTGCGGCTAATGGGGCCACAGGTTGCCTGCCCAGTGGCCACAGGCACCATCTATCATGCTGAGCGCAGCATTGGTAAGTCAAGGCCTTCCTTTAAAGTCATCTGACCGCAACTGCACAAATGCCCATCAGTCAGGTGTGCACCTTGGTGGCTGCATGGTCCACCCCTCTCCCTCACCCTCACGCCATTTTGTCCCATTTATGCTCACAGATGATGGCCCGGAGGTGGATCAGCCTGAGCCAAGTGACGACAGCAACCAAATGTGAGAGGAGGTGGATGCCAAGGGAGAGACAGCTCCAAGCACTACTTCTTACGCTCACACGCACAAGCTCAGATACTGGGAGTACGCTTTCTTTGCAGCTTAGCTTAGGAGAGGGGTCTGCTCTGAGTGATGCACCGGGGCCTAGAGGACTGCAGCATGTCAAAGGACAAAGGGAAACTTGGGAGCCAGCTCTCCGGAGAACGAGTTTGCATGCGAGTTCAGCTGAAGAGGACTCGGATGAGCACCTCGATGTGGAGTGGTTCGAACAAAGAGTGCAGGCCATGCACTCGGAGATGCTAGGGACAATGGCAAGGGTGCCCGAGAGCCTATCGCAAGTGGTCAGGAGCATGGAAGAGTCTGCCTCCCGCATTGCAGACAGCTCAGCGCACACCATGGAGCCCAACATTGCAAGTGTATAGATGATGCTGGACTCCCAGAGTGACCGTGCAGATCCAGATCTCATGAAGCATGTCATGGGCGATGTGGCAGCTGCCATTACAGCACAGGCGGAAGCGACTCAACATCTTAGTGCTGTAATGGAGAGAATGGATGCTGACGTGGAAGCTCAGAATGCTCTCACGTAGTCTCAGCAAGAGGCCACGCAGCGTCTTATTGCTGTCATGCTATCAGTGTCTGGTGGCATCGAGTCAGTGTCTGCTCTCATGCGGTCTCAGCTCGAGCTCTGACTGCTGCCATTGCCGCTGGGGATATAACAGTGTCACAGAAGCCCAGATTGGTGGGGATGCTCAGGTGCTGCCGCAGGGGAATGGCACCGGATCATTGGAGCTGGAACGTGCTGTGCCCTCTCATGATCACAGCATTCCCGATCCCAGCCCTGCCACTCCGTCATTGGAACCAGCCATTCCAGACTGCTGGTGCCAAGGCTAAGGTGGGCCAGTCTGCAGCTGGTCCTTCCAGGGCCAGAGCTAGTCGAGGGCAACCTAGAAGGACATCTGTAGCATCTGGAGCTGAAACAGAGCAACCTTCCAACTGCCATGTGCAGCCACAGGGGAGACATTGCAGCGTAGTTGTAGAGTAGGTAGACGCAAGAGGGGTTATAAGGAAATGCACAAGTGTGATTGAGAATGTTAATGTTGTTGCCTCATGTTATTGTTGTCTAAATCTTTATTTGAAACTTCAATATCTGTTGCTGTCGCTCATTTCAGTGTGGGGAATGATGTGTGGAAGGGCTCATTTGTGTAGCCATGGGGATGCACAGATGAAACTGGAAGTGGCGACCAACTTAGTGAAAACGAGCAGCAATGAGAAGGTCTCAGACGTCGATTGCAGGGTCAGGATGGTGAACCCGCCTCCTGCGTGGTCACGGAGCCTCCTCCTGCACCTCCTCCTCCTGCACCTCCATCTCAGCTGCTACATCGTCGGCCAATGGCTGTGCCCTCATGATTGGCAGATTGTGAAGCATGCAGCAGACGACGACGAATAGGGTCACTCGGTCAGGCGAGTACTGCAGCACTCCTCCTGAGCAATCCAGGCATCGGAACCGCTGTTTCATGATTCCAATGGTCTGCTCAATGATGCCCCTGGTGGCCAAATGACACTCATTGTCAGATTGCTGCACAGGAGTGGTGTTGTGAAGGGGAACCAGGTGCACAGTGGGTATCCCTTGCCTCCTAGGAGCCAGCCGCGACCTTCATTTGGTGGCTGAAACAGACCTGGCACACCAGTCTGCGGCAGGATGAAGGCATCGTGGCTGCTGCCAAGATACTGGGCATCAATGACCATGATTTGGCGGTGGTGGTCGCACACCAGCCGGACATAGAGTGAGTGGTATCCCTTGCGATTTCGGAAGATCTCTGGATTGTTCTGCGGCGCCCTTAATGCCACATGGGTGCAGTCTTTGGTGCCCTGAACCCTGGGGAATGCCGCTATCCATAAGAAACTAGTAGAGCACTCCAACTGCTTCTCTCTGATCATTGGAAAGGAGATGTCGTCCCTCCTTCTCTTGTACAGAGCATCTATGACCTGACAGATGGAGCAATGCGTGGCATATTGGGAGAGGTTGGAGATGTCTGCTGTGGCTCCTTGGAAAGACCCAGTGGCATAGAAATTCAGGGAGATGGTGACCTTTGATGCCCCTGGTAGAGCTGTCCTCAACCTTGCAGGAGATGGCACAGCTCCATCACCATCTTTTCTGAATCGCAGTCTCCACAGACACTGGTCATCATTGAGGTCCATGTAGGAAAACTGTTGTCTGCAGACCCTTGGACCATAGGGCTTTCTGCCACCACATCTGTATCTGCGTCTTGATCTGCCACCTTCCTCATCCCCTTCTACATTCTGGTCATGCTGCTCCTGAGCCTCTGCATCCTGGTGCTAAGAGCATATCTGCCTGCTGATGATGCTGCCTTTTCCTCTCCATGGCCCTCTCCCTCTGGCACTGGGTGTCCGCGTCACTGACCCTCCACCTCACTGCATGCCATTCTTCACGTCCTTCTCTACATATAGATATGTGGCCATCTCCATCTCGGTATCCCATTCTATCTCTGTCTTTCTCCCGCTGCCTCTGCATCTGTAGTTGCCGGCGCCACTCTCTTCTGCGAGCCACCATGTCATGCACAATGTGCAGGGGGCGGTTCACTGCCAGGACTGAACCCATTATTTGCAAGCAGTGACCTACTCTGCTAATGCTAGGTCTTGAAGCAAGGTTCGGTATTGGAGGCTGTGCAAAGTAAGGCCCAGTAATCATTGATGCCCGAGATAGAGGCAAAACGTTAAAAGCCTCAACCCAGAATAAAAATTCGGCCAACAATGGTGCGAGCCGCAGCACGCCTTTAAATACTGCTGGCGGTTTTGATTGCAGAGTTGACTGCGACAGAAAAACCTGTCGCTGGCACCGACAAGTGATCGATTGCCGATTTCAGGGCAATGTCGTTTCTAGGGCGGGAACCAGGCGGTGCGCTATGATGATGTCTTTATCACCGTGCGCAAAGGAGCGAGGCGGTCACCTACTCTACCTGAAGAAATCACGAGGGCAATGTCCCGAACACCGGGGAGGCTGCCCCAACTGGACGGAAACTCATTTCTGCCCCTTTGAGGCGGTAACGGCTCTTAAAAAAAAGGGGGGCAACTTCGGCCACTTTGTGTCCTCCTCACAACATGCTTTCCCACCTATCTTTGTATCGTCAGCAAATCTGGCTACCACTAATCTTTGCAACATTATATGCCTTTTCTTTCAATTTGATACCATCCTTAACTTCCTTAGTTAGCCACGGATGGTTCATCCTTCTTGTAGAATCTTTCTTTCTCAATGGAATATATATGTTTTTGAGAATTATGAAATATCTCCTTTAATGTCTGCCACTGCTTTTCTACCATCTTACCTTTTAATCTATTTTCCCAGTCCATTTTAGCCAACTCTGTCTTCATACCTTTGTAATTGTCTTTATTTAGGTTTAAGGCACGAGTTTCAGACCCAAGTTTCTCATCCTCAAACTGAATGTGAAATTCTTAATGCTATGATCACTCTTCCGCAGAGGATTTTTTACTATAGCATCATTAATTAATCCTGTCTCATTGCACATTACCAGATCTAAAATAGTCTGTTCCCTGATTGGTTACACAACGTATGTTCTAAGAAACTGTCCCAAATACACTCTATGAACTCGTCCTCAAGGTTATCTTTTCCAATTTGATTTATCCAATCTATATGAAGATTAAAGTCCCCCACGATTATTGCCGTGCCTTTCTTACAAGCCCCCATTATTACTTGATTTATACTCTGTCCTACAGTGCCACTACAGGTAGGGGGCCTATAGACTACACCCACCAGTGACTTCTTTCCCTTACTATTTCTTATCTCCACCCAAATTGATTCTACATCTTGATCTTCCGAGCCAAGATCATTTCTCATGACTGTACTAATCTCATCCTTTATTAATAGAGCGACCCCACCTCCTTTTCCTTTCTGCCTATCCTTCCAAAATGTCAAGTACCCCTGAATATTCAGTTCCCAGCATTGGTCACCTTGCAACCATGTTTCTGTAATGGCTATCAGATCATACCCATTTATTTCTATTTGTGCCATCAATTCATCTATCTTGTTACGAATGCTGTGTGCATTCAGATAAAAGAACCTTAAATTTAGTCTTTTTACCATTTTTCTCTACTCTGACCCTATTTGCTGGTGCACTCTTGTTTGTACACTCTGTCCCTTCCTGTCACACTCTGGTTATCATTACACATATCGCTACCCTGCACTATTGGCTTGCCCTTTCTCTTGAACTTTCTAAATTTCTCCTCACTTGAACACCCCCCCACCCCTCACTATTTAGTTTAAAGTCTTAACTACAGCCCCAGTTATTCGATTCGCCAAGACACTGATCCCAGCTCCGTTCCAGTAATGCCCGTCCTAATGGAAGTGGGAAATCTTTCCCCAGTACTGGTGCTAGTGCCCCATGAATTGAATCCATTTCTCCCACACCAATCTTTGAGACACGCATTCAATTCTCTGATCTTATTGACCCTATGCCAATTTGCTCGTGGCTCAGGTAGAAATCCAGAGATTATTTATCTTTGTGGTTCTGCTTTTTAATTTAGCCCCTATGTGCTCATACTCCCTCAGTAGAACCTCTTTCTTTGTCCTATCTATGTCGTTGGTACCCACGTGGATCACGACAGCTGGATCTTTCCCCTCCTATTCCAAGTTCCTCTCCAGCCCCGAGGAGATATCCTTAACCCTGGCACCGGGCAGGCAAAACTGCCTTCGGGAGTCACGCTCTAGGCTGCAGAGAACAGTATCTATCCCCCTAAATAAATTGTACCCTAACACTTTTTACTCCCCCAACTTGAATGGCTCCCTGTACCACGGTGCTGTGGTCAGTTTGCTCATCCTCCCTTCAGTCCCTGCCCTCGTCCACACAGGCTGCAAGAATCTCGTACCTGTTGGACAAATACAAGTGCTGAGGCTACTTCAATGCTACCTTCTGGATTCCTGTACCTGCCTCACTCGTAGTCACACCCTCTTGTCCCGAACCACGGACAAATCTGCAGTAGTTAACCTAAGGGGTGTGACTGCCTCCTGGAACAGAGTGTCCAGGTAACTTTCTCCCTCCCTGAAGCTCAGATTCCAGCTCATCAACTCTGAGCCCAAGTTCCTTGAGCTGCAGATACTTACTGCAGATGTGGTTGCTGTGGATCACACTGGTGTCCACCAGCTCCCACATGCTACAGCTGCAACACATCACCTGCCCTGCCATCTCTATTGTATTTTATTTAACTAATTAGGTTTTCAAGTTTTGAAATATCAATTGTCTATTGTATTTAATCTAGGTAATAACCTTGTTTAATTTATTACATTTAGTTATATGCTTTAGGTGCTTTACTGTAACTTAGCCCACAGTCCTAATTTAACCCTATTTGTTGATATTTATTTTTTATATATCAAGCAGCACCTTACCCCCACCTCACCGAATGACCACACTTGCCAAATTCCCTTGCACTCTGGTGGAATCTGCACTCAGGTGAAGCTGCTCTGTGCTAATACTGTACTCTGAATATTAATTCAATTACTGTTTTACTTACCCCAGTTGAAAATTTTAATTTCCCGTCTTGAGCTTCGGGCTTTATTGAAGCGCTTCGCTGTCACTGGTTTCCTCACAGATCCGTCCGCTCCCGCTGCTGCTCCCAACTAGCTCAAAACTGACATCCAGTCCATCATCAAGACTGACATCCAGTGCACCTCCAGAAAAATCAACCTTTTAAGTCCTACCCTTTCCCCTTCGCTACTCAAATACATGCATTCATCACCCCAAGGCTTGATTTTTCCAACACAGTCTGTATTATCCTCCACAACACTGTACACAAACTTAAAATTTATTCAGAACATTGCTACCCATAGCCTATGCTGCATACTCCACCACTGTTCTTCTTTTCTTCTCCACTGGCTCTCTGTGCATGAACCTTAAAAAGCTAATTGTTACCTGTAAGGTTCTTTATAGCATCATTCTTTTCTAATTTCATGATCTTTCCACTTTCAGCTAGAATCCTTCATTATTCCAACTCTAAGGGTTGGAGATCGGAAGCTTCGTGATGGAGGTTAGAAGCCATGGGCGGGAGAGATCAGGAGGAGATCGGAAGGGTTGGGGGCAATGTTCCCTGTAAATTCTTTTATGTGCGCAGTTCCTTTCATTGGCTGCGTGGCCCTTCAAATTTTGGAGCATTCGGGTTTCTTCCGTATAAAAGCTGGTGAGCGGCCTGCACAGGTCCTCCAGACTGCCGCACAGCTTAGCGGGAACATTGGTCGGGGGGGGTGGGGAGAAAGTATTCGATCATGGGGGTTGGTAAGGCAGGAACGCTGGATCCAGCAGGTAAGTGGAAAGGCACTTAGGTCCTGGATTCAGCTGTCCTTGCCTCCCTTTAACCACTGGGTTTCCCAAGACCTGGGAGAAACTCGGCCTGCCAGTGTTAAATTTGAAATACTGGATAAATATGAGGCTTGCAGCTTCATTATATTTAAATTGCTAACCCGCTCCTAGAGTTGGGATTCAGATTTTTAACACTTTAACCTCCCACCTGACAGTCTTTTGGGGTTATAATTCACTCCTAGCTTTCAAAATGTTTTCCGCCACTTCTGCTCCACCCTCAGTCTATTTTTGAAGTTATGAAAACTGCACAGAATTACAAACAATATTCCAAATATGGCCATGCTAATGCTTTATACATGTTTAAAATAATCTATCATCCTCCACGTGCATCCTAGTGCTTAATTATCCACAACAACAACAGCCTCAAATTATCTGGTTACCTTAATGAATGATCGATAATTACACCTAAATTCTTTTTCATCTTTGGTCATGGGCATTCTGTGTATATGTCATGAGCTTACATTTACCTACATTAATATCCATTTGTTATTTCTCAGTCCATCAACTTAATTTGTTGAGGTTGCTTTAAATGTTATTAATCTCCATTATACTATGTGGTTTTCATTTCAAACCAACAAAAGAAGCAAACTTTGTTCAGGAAATGTAATCACTCCTCTGGAAGATTAGACTTGTGCTGTGAAATCTCAGTCATGCACAGTAATACTACTCGAAACATGATTAATGACAATATAAAGACCAAATCAATCACTGTCTATCCCTATCCCCAGGTATGTGTAAGAAGTTAACCAATAAATTGTTCAGTTGATCAACTGAGATATGTACTACCTGTAGGGAAGCAAATAATTAAGAACAGCTGATATATACTGTGAGCAAGGAATCAATAAAAGCAAGTAAAGTTACAGTGTAATGAATTACCTTGTTATTCATGTTGATATGTAATGAAGGCCACTGTCCAGCTACCTTACTGGATTCAACTTCCAACTTCTTAAAACACACTCCAACCTCCTCATAGTGTGGAAGAACAGCTGAGCTCAACTCTAAAAAAATAAATAAATAAATAAATAAACCAAACACAAAATGACAGCATAATATATTGTGCAAGCTTTGTAAATACCATGGGAATAATAAAAAAAATTCTGAGATCAGTTAATAATTTTAGCTCTGAAGAAAACTTGAGTCAGGGAAAAGAAGTTTAAAAATGGTGACCACTTTTCTAAAAAAAACATCTGGCGAGTCATTTAAATGCAACGCTAGGGAAATTAAAGTTCATCTGATGACGGCAAAGAAAGGTTGCTGATTAAAATATCAATATGTAAAAGTGTCTTTTCAAGATCCAAAGCCAGAAAGTAATTTTCTGGGAAAAGTTACTGTTTGCTCTACTTACAAGTTACGTAACCTTTAAAGACCCAGCGGGCGAAATTGCCCCTTTTTATAGCCCTTCTAGCAGCTCCAGGGACACTAACAAGGCGCAAGACAGTTTTCGCCTGGAGAGGGAATTGCCCGGGAGTTTGCGGAGGCGCTGCCATCCCACGGTTAGTACCCTGAGCCACCGCGCAACTGGCAATGACATGATCGCTGTGTGTGGCGACCCCTCGTCGACCCCTTACCACCCCGTGGGGTAAATTGTCCCGTGAGCTAAGAGACTGGCGCGAGCGGATGTTAACCGACATCCACTCTCGGGGCGGTGCTGAAAGGGGAGGGCACCAGCACCACGGGCTGCCAGTGCCAGGGACTTCCATCTTTTTTTGCCGCCCGACTCTTGGGTCGGCTTGACGATGGCGGCCCTAGCGTGGTCTGGGCCACCATCGTGCAGCCCGGCACTCTGTCTTGGGTGCCTGGCTGCTGGCCCAGTCGCACGCTGCCCTGGTGGTCCAGTGGAGGCCATCTGAGGCCATGTAGAGTGCGCAGTGGCCCTCCCCCTTAAGCGAATGGGAGGGGCATTGAAGCGCAACACTGCTACGTGGAGCATCCACATAGCGCTTGACTCCATGCCCCAGTAGCGTCCTAGTTACCATCCCCAAAGGAAGCGGAGCGCGGGAGATTGTGCTCTGCTTCCTTTCAGGGGTGTCAAGGGCTATTCCGCGCCGGGCACTAACCAAGTCCCGGACACAGAAGGTTACCGCCCCCAATCGGGGCGCAGGGCAAATTCACCCACTCAGGACTGAGGAGAGACTTGCCCAGATATGTGAGCAATGATTCAGACAAATAGCTAGAGCTCCACCAGCAAGGAGTCTGTCAAGGACCAGTTTAAACTAGAGCACATGGTCCACAATGCTACATGCTGAATACAACTATTGAAATTTACATGTTCCTATCAAGAGGAATACGTCACTGGTGTAAGCCGAAAGCACTAACTTCCCATCCAGACAGGATACAGCCACTCCTTACATCCTTTGATGTAGATTCAGGAATGGCTCCAAGCAGAATACAGTGTGTCTGCAGGAGGATTTGCTCTGTCGAATGCCTTCTCCTGATCTAGAAACAAGAAGATGCATGACAGACCAGCCCTCTGGGAACAATGAATGAAGTCCTAGAGCAGATGCGACAGAATTCACAACTTGCATTTATATCATTATGTTCAATTAGAAAAACCTCCCAAGGTGCTTCACACAGGCATAATCAGAAAAACACAGGCACCGAGCCAAAAACAAAATATTAATAGGGGTGATCAAAGCTCGATTAAAGATATATGGCGCAAAATTCAGAACCGTAGCGTCTGTTTTTTGAGCGCAACGAGTGCCCTTACAGCTCCGCGTGCGCACCTAATGCCCACCAGCAGTATGCAGAGCAGTCAGATCATGAAGTCCATCACGTGCAATGCTGATTTGACGCAAGCACGGCCATTTTGCCCTCTCTTAACCTCACACAGCTGAACATGCTAAAGGGATCAACTACTTACAGGTTATTTGCTGGTTGATTTCTTCTGGTTGTTTGTTCTGATTCTACAAGTGTTTGGTGTTTTCTATAGTTGTTTCAAGTTGCAAAGGTCTACAGGGTGCTAAAGGACTTTTTCCTGATTTAAGGCTTCTGCACAAACTACTTGCTGCCAGACTTTGGTGCACTAGTAGGCATTCCCCTTGGAATACAGCATGACTTGGAGAATGAATAGAGGCCACACAGAGCAGAACAAGCTGCTGGAAGAAGAAGGATCAGGAAGAGGAGGAAGAGAAGAGCTCTCAGCAGGAGGAATATCTGCCCAGGGTGTTAAGGGAGCAATTCTTCTCCTGAACCTCAGTGAGGAACAGTGTGTGGGGCGTCTGCTCTTCAGTAAGGATGTCCTCACTGAAATCTGCCACCTGCTGCAGCCACAACTGCAACCTCAGAGCAGGGTAGGAACCGTATTGCCAGTGGCTGTGAAGGTGGCCGTGGTGAAGAACTTTAATACTACTGCCTCCTTCCAGGCTGGAGCTGGAGCTATTTGCAACATCTCGCAGTTTGTTGTCCACTGTTGAGTAAAGCAAGTCACTGAGGCTCTCTATTCAAAGAGAACAGACTACATTTCATTTTTTCTCACCAGAGAGCAGCAGGCGAAGCAAGCATGCGGCTTCGCTCGGATTGTAGGCTTCCCCAAGATTCATGGTGTCACTGACTGCACACACATCGCTTTGCAAGCACCGCATGTCAACTGTGCCCTATAGCAGAATCGAAAGAGATTCTATTCCCTCAACAGCCAGCTGGTGTGTGACCATAAGCAGTGAATCAAGCAGATCAGTACCTGATTTCCTGGTAACAGTCATATGCCTTCCTTCTGTGGCAGTCC
Source organism: Pristiophorus japonicus (assembly GCF_044704955.1). Classification (NCBI taxonomy): domain Eukaryota; kingdom Metazoa; phylum Chordata; class Chondrichthyes; family Pristiophoridae; genus Pristiophorus; species Pristiophorus japonicus. Next base: position 179,708,460 of record NC_091981.1, read on the forward strand.
ACTGTGCAAATTGCATTTGAGCCATGGCAGCAAACCAAACAGTGGCTACTGGGTGACAAGGGCTATCCACGGACAACATGGTTGATGATTCCAGTGTGCAACCCATGGACACATATGCAACACGCATACAATGAAAGCCAAGCTGCATTTAAATAGGGAGCATGAAAATTTTTAATTGAAGTCATTGAGGGACTGGGGGCCAATGTAGGTCAGCAAGGACAGGGGTGATAGCTAAGCATGTGTAAATAAGATATGGGCAGCAGAGTTTTGGATGAGCTAGAATTTGCAAAGGGTACAGGATGGGAGGCCAGCCAGGAGAGCATTGGAACAATTGATTCTGGAGATGATAACGGCATGAAGGTTTCAGCATCAGATAGGCTGAGGTAGAACCGAGATCCGCAATGTTATGGAAGTTGAAGGAGATGGTATTTGTGATGGAGAGGGTCGGAAGCTTAGCCTGGCTCAAATAGGATGCCAAGATTGTGAACAGTTTGGTTCAGCCTGAGATCATGTCTAGGGCAGAGGATAGAATGGGTGGCAATGGTTTGGAGGCTTAAGAAAATAGCTTTGGTCTTCCCAATGTTTATCTGGAGGAAAATGCAGCTCTTCCAAGACTGGATGTTGGACAAACAGTCTGAAAACAGTTGAGAGAGCTGGTGGGTGTCTTCAACAAGTTCAGAGGGAAAGTGAAAAAGAAAATAAGAGGTGCAAAGAGAGAGCATGAGAATAGATTGGCAGCTAACATAAAAGGAAATTCAAAAATCTTCTATAGGCATATGAATAATAAACGGGTAGTAAGAGGAGGGGGTGGGACCAATTCATGACCAAAAAGGAGACCTATGCATGGAGGCAAAGGGCATGGCTGAGGTACTAAATGAGTATTTTGCATCTGTCTTCACCAAGGAAAATGATGCTGTCAAAATTATAGTGAAAGAGGAGGTCGTGGAGATACTGGATAAGATAAAAATTGATAAAGAGGAGGTACTAGAGAGGCTGTCTGTACGTAAAGTTGGTAAGTCCCCAGGATCGGAGGGGTGCATCCTAGAATGCTGAGGGAGATTAAGGAGGAAATCGCGGAGGTACTGGCCATAATCTTCCAATCCTCCTTAGATACGGGGGTGGTGCCAGAAGACTGGAGAATTGCAAATGTTACACCATTGTCCACAAAAGGGAGTAAGGATAAACCCAGCAGTTACAGGCCAGTCAGTTTAACCTCGGTAGTGGGGAAGCTTTTAAAAACAATAATCAGGGACAAAGTTAACAGTCACTTGGACAAGTATGGATTAATTAAGGAAAGTCTGTGCAGATTTGTTAATGGCAAATCGTGTTTATTTAACTTGATTGAGTTTTTTGATGAGGCAACAGAGAGGATTGATGAGGGTAATACGGTTGACGTGATGTATATGGACTTCCAAAAGATGTTTGATAAATTGGTCCATAATAAGCTTTCCAGCAAAATTGAAACCCATGGAATAAAAGTGGCAGCATGGATATGAAATTGGTTAAGTGACAGGAAACAGAGATTAGCAGTGATCAGTTGTTTTTCGGACTGGAGGAAAGTATACAGTGATGTTCCCCACTGCTTTCCTTGATAAATATTAATGATTTTGAATTGGGGGTACAGGGCACAATTTCAAAATGTGTAGATGACACAAAACTTGGAAGTATAGTGAACAGTGAGGAGGATAGTGATAGACTTCAAGAAGTCATAGACAGGCTGGTGAAATGGGTGGACACATGGCAGATGAAATTTAACGCAGAAAAGTACGAAGTGATACATTTTGATAGACTGGAGAAGTTGGGGTTGTTTTTGTCATGTATGTAGACCATGTATACTAACTGTATAGTCACATAAGGTATGCCACCAGAGGACACTGCGGTGGGAGACCTGAGGATCATCTGCATAGGTGTGCAGGGCCCAGTATAAAAGGCTGCCCACCATGCTTGTGCCTCACTCTGGAGTTACAATAAATGGGACTAGGGTCACAACAGCTCAAGTACAATGCAAGACCTCGTGGAGTCATTCATAAGTGTATTAAAGACATAACAACTGGCGATGAAATTACGAACTTTCACGCAAAAATAACTAACGTTGGTGCATTAGAAAAGTTTTCAGAGGGTGAAGATTGGGAAGCCTTTATGGAGCGGCTCGACCAATATTTCGTAGCAAACGACCTGGTAGACGATGATCCGGCCACGCTGGCAGATAAGCGCAGAGCTATCCTGTTGACCAGTTGTGGGCCCGCAGTCTACGGCCTCGTCAGGGACTTGCTTGCACCAGAGAAAACAATGACCAAGTCATACGAGGAGCTGAAAGTGCTCAATCGGGACCAATTCAAACCGAAGGAGAGCATCCTCATGGCCAGGCATCGATTTTATACACACCGCCGCCCCGAAGGCCAGGAAATCACGAAGTATGTTGCCGACCTCAGGAGGCTGGCAGGACCGTGTGAATTCAGCGCATCCCTCGCCGATGCATTGCGGGGCGTCTTCGTAATTGGCATCGGTCATGAGGCCCTTCTTCACAGGCTACTGTCTGCCGAAACCACTGTCACTCTGCAGAAGGCCATCAGCATCAGCCAGGCGTTCATGACCTCAAGTTGCAGCTCCAAGCAGATGATGACTCACTCTCAGGACTCAAACCCGGCAAGTGCTGTAAATAGAATGGCACCTTTCACAGGCAGAACTGTTGAACGTGAATCTGCCCAGGGTGGAGTGTACAGGCCCCCGAGTCCTTTAACTCAGAGTCCGCGGAGGGGACGTAAGTCGAGTAGCACTATGCTGGCACTGCGGAGATAATCACAGGGCTCATCAGTGTCGGTTCAGAGACTAAGTGCAAAGGCCGCAGAACAAAAGGCCACCTCCAGCGAATGTGCAAAAGAGCTGTGACTCACCACGTGGAAGAGGAGTCAGCAGATGACTGTGAATCCAGCGCGGATTACAAGGAGATGGCTAGAGAGGCAGCTCAGTCCCAGGACGAAGTGTATGGAGTGTATACCTGCACCACAGATTGTCCTCCAGTGATAATGGAAGTCGAGATAAATGGCGTTCTAGTCTTCATGGAAGTGGACACGTGGGTGAGTCAGTCAGTAATGAGCCAGGAAGCCTTTGAGAAGCTATGGAACGATCAAGCTGAACGACCCAAGCTGGTCCCGGTTCAGGCAAAGCTGCACACCTACACCAAGGAACTGGTATCAGTTGTTGGTAGTGCGGATGTAAGTGTATCCCATGATGGTGTGGTGCACAATTTACCATTGTGGATTGTTTCAGGTGATGGACCAACGCTACTTGGAAGAAGATGGATAGGGAAGATTCATTGGAACTGGGAAGATTTCATCCCTCCAGCGATTGACGCCCCCCGTGCTCAGAGGCAGAGCAAGCCCCCACCTTTGGTTGGACCAGGCACCGGAGAGCAGATCTACGCAGCCTCCGAGGCACAGACCGCTCATCACGACTGTGTGGAGATGATCTGGCCGAGACGAACCAAACGCACCTTCCCGGTTTCAGTGGCAGGACTCCTGGGGAGGAAGATTGGATCCGAGGGTGCCTTCCCAGCTTCAGTGGCAGAATCCCTGGGAAAGAAGATCGCGGCAGTCGACATCTTGGACAGAAAAAAGATGGCGTCCAAACCACGAAGTGCAGTGCTAATGAAGCAACGACACATGGTTCTATGCAAGGAAGACGATTGGGGTAAAAGTAGTAAGGCCATTTTAAAGGAGGCCAGCAACCCGCCATTTTTGAATGAACTGCATGAAATTGGCAACCAATGTAAAAGTCCAGCTGTAACGAGCAAAATGTTGTTGAGCGATGTTGGGTGCAAATTGCAATCAGCCAATGTAGCGGGCGAACACCTAACGGTCGTATACAGGTCCAGCGGGCTACCCAATGCTGTAGCCTGCGTCCCCGGGACCAGAACGATGTATCATAAAGTGTCACCACAGCTGACAGAAGTAGACAAGCCACAGAGCAAACGATCCCCGGAGAGCAGAGGCGCTGGTAGCGATACCCTGCCTCAGATCGGTTTAACATTGCAAGCACCCGATGGCATGAACCGTCACGGGCCAGAAACAGTAAACTGCGCCTATGCTCGCAGTCGGCTACCGTCGCCCACCACCCGGGTGGAAAAGGCGCAGCCCACAAACTCACTCGCCACCACGGCATTGCCCAAGAGTGAAGGGTCACCCGCAACGGCTCCTCCGAACGGGACCTGGACCAGCCAGGATCCCAAACTAGAGAGTGCTCACAACGGTGCCCTCAAGGAAAGCGAGTCAGCAGTCCCCTGCGAATTGCTGGACAAGACGAGGCAGCTCCACCGTCGCTTACACGAAATGCTCACTCACTCAGACCGCTTCGCAGGGAGCAGCAGCGACACTGTGCAAATGAAAAGGACAGGGAGGTCACAGACACATCAGCTGTCTTTGGGCCTGCCCGACACTAGGAGTAACGTCAAGAGCCCTGAGCTCTGGCAACTCGAGCAAAATGAGCTCAACTCGCCCACAGACCCACGGATCTCATTTGGTCATGCTGGAACTAGACTGTCCTTGTGTACCTGTACTGATATACCTGTACTGATCATGTAAATGTACCACACAAAAAGAAACGCAACTGTAATTCACCCAACAAATGTACCAAGATGTAAATGTAAAACCCATATGATGAACTTGATTGCAACTTGCATGTAACGAGCTATTAGCATGATCTCTGTGTGGGAGGGGAGAATGGAGTAGTCATGGACTCGCAAGCAGAAACCACGGGGACCTCCACTGGCAACAAATCTCACTACCAACCCACCCAAGCTAGAAGTGACCCTCCAATGGTCAACCAGGAAGAGCAAAGCCCAGGTCACCGTCAATGTACGAGTCAATTTGCATTAAAGACTTGGGGGGACGTGATGTCATGTATGTAGACCATGTATACTAACTGTATAGTCACATAAGGTGTGCTACCAGAGGGCACTGCGGTGGGAGACCTGAGGGTCAACTTCATAGGTGTGCAGGGCCCAGTATAAAAGGCTGCCCAACATGCATGTGCCTCACTCTGGAGTTACAATAAATGGGACTAAAGCCACAACAGCTCAAGTACAATACTAGACCTCATGGAGTCATTCATGATTATTAAAGACGTAACAGTTTTCCTTAGAGCAGAGAAAATTGAGAGGAGATTTGATAAGAGATGTTCAAAATCTTGAGGGGTCTAGACAGAGTAGATGGAGAGAAACTGTTCCCATTGGTGGAAAGAACCAGAGAACACAGATTTAAGGCAATTGGCAAAAGAACCAAAGGCGTCATGAGGAAAATCTTTTTTACGCAGCGAGTGGTTAGGATCTGGAATGCACTGCCTGAAAGGGTGGTGGAGGCAGACTGAATCGTAGCTTACAAAAGGGAATTAAATAAATACCGGAAGGAAAAAAAATTGCAGGATGACAGGGAAAGGGCAGGGAGTGGAACTAGCTCAAGTGCTCTTGCAGAGAGCAGGCATGGGCTCAACAGGCCAAAAGCCTCCTTCTGTGCTGTAACCATTCTATTTGCTGGGTCTTCCGGTTCTGTCCACCTCGGAGGGGCGGCAATGGCAGCGGTGAGCTCTTCCGGGTGGGCAGCCAGCTTCCAGCATCCGCCGGGGTTTTTGGGGCTGGTCTCGGCGGAGCAATACCACCCAGAAAAGGCCAGCCGGTGTGCAACGCCCCTGGTCAGTTTTTGAGTCCCGCTCGACCCGTAACGCACCCTGCTGGGATCGCCTGTGAAAATGGGCGGTCCAACCTATACCAGCTGCAGTGAGGTAAGTAACGCCCACCTCAGGTAGTGTAATTGTTTTTTATTTTTTTTGGCAATTTATATTGTGGTGGCGTGGGCTATGTATTAGGAATGTTTTTTTTCAGGTTTTGTTTTTCTCCGCAGGCCTCTCTCAGAATGCTGCCAGGCCGGCTGTTTAGCTCGGGATTTTCGCATGCTCAGCCGGCCTAGTGCCCTAAGAGAGGTGTGCAACGCCTCCCTTAGCGCTCCGCCCCACACTCAGGGTCCAGCAGCCTAATTTTGCTGACTGAGGTACAAATATTTCCGGACGCAAACTATACCGCCCTGCCGTCATTACCACCCCGAAATGAGCAAAGCCAAAAATCCAGCCCGATTCTTTGACATACTTAGAATCATAGAAATTTACAGAATGGCAGGAGGCCATTTTGGCCCATCGTGTCCATGCTGGCTGACCAGGAGCTATCCAGCCTAATCCCACTTTCCAGCTCTTGGTCAGTACCCCTGTAGTTACAGCAATTTAAGTGCACATCCAAGTATTTTTTAAATGTGGTGAGGGTTTCTACCTCTACCACCCTTTCAGACAGTGAGTTCCAGACCCCCACTACCCTCTGGGTGAAGAAATTTACCATCATATCTCCTCTAAACCTTCCCCCATTACTTTAAATCTATGTCCCCTGGTTGTTGACCTCCTCTGCCAAGGGAAACAGGTCCTTCCTATCCACTCTATCCAGGCCCTACATAATTTTATACACCTCAATCAGGTCTCCCCTCAGCCTCCTCTGCTCCAAAGAAAATAGACCCAGCATCTTCAGTCTTGCACACAGTACTCCAGGTGCAGTCTAACCAGTGTTTTATACAGTTCAAGCATAACGTCCTTGCTCTTGTATTCCATACCTTGACTAATAAAGGCAAGTATTCCAATGTGCCTTCTAAACCACCTTATTTACCTGGCTGCTACCTTTAGGGATGCATGGACATGCACTTAAAGGTCCCTTTGTTCCTCTACACTTTTCAGTGTTGTACCAGTTAATGTGTATCCCCTTGCCTTGTTAGACCTCCCCAAATGCATTACCTCACACTTATCCAGATTGAATTCCAATTGCCACTGTTCCGCCCACCTGACCAGTACATTGATATCGTCCTCCAAGCCGCAGCTTTCTTCTTCATTAATAACCACACAGCCTATTTTAGTGTCATCTGCAAACTTCTTAATCATACTCCCAACATTCAAGTCCAAGTCATTGATATCTACCACAAAAAGCAAGGGATCCAGTACTGAGCCTTGCAGAACCGCACTTGAAACAGCTTTCCAGTCACAAAAACAACCACCAACCATTACCCTTTGCTTCTTGCCTCTGAGCCAATTTTGGATCCAACTTGCCACTTCGCCCTGGATCCCACGGGCTTTTACTTGTGGAAGCTGACTTGTCTGTCTGTGAATGATGTTGTCAGGGGCCTTATGTAGATGAGGAAGAGAGGATCAAGGATAGGTTATTGAATAGATCCAGAGGAAACAGTGCAGAGCAGAGCAGGAAGGGAAGCCATTGTTGGTGATGCTCTGGCTACAATTGGATAGGTAAAAGTAGAACCAAGAGTTGGATGTGGAGGATATGGTCGACAGGGACGGATTAAAGGTAAGGGTAAACAGTATTGACATAAGTGACGTAGCAAGAACGGAGTGAAGCTGCGAGGGCTCAGGAGCATGTTACTCTTGACTTAATGTAAACAGACTCTAGATGCCATTTTTCTAGAGATGCATTCTACACACAGAGGTGAAAAAAAGGAAAGAGCACCAGATACGTGAGGAACAAAAGAGACGGGAAGTAGCTAAACTGCTTACACTGGATAATTGTTTCCAACTAAAAACTCAAGATCATGAAGATGAAGGCCAAGACAACACTGTGCAGTCAACTTCAACAACAAAACCACTAGTGACACTGGACCCGGAGTTGGCCGAATTGGAGCTCCAAGTCCAAAATATTGAAAATGAAAACCAAGTGGAGAAAATCGGAAAAACAGAAGAGGCCAGAACTGGTGGAGCGCAAAGATCTCAGATGGTTATAGGGCTGGACAAAGATACAGAGATAGGGAGGGGTGAGCCCATGGAGGGATTTGAAAACAAGGATGAGAATTTTAAAATCGAGGTGTTGACGGAACAAAGTATTTACAGCACAGAAACAAGCCATTTGGCCCATCAGGTCCATACCAATGTTTACGCGCCACACGAGCCTCCTTCCGCCCTTCTTTATCTAACCCCATCAACATAACCTTCTATTCCTTTCTCCCTCATGTGCTTATCTAGCTTCTCCTTAAATGCATAACTGCATCTATGTTATTTGCCTCAACCATACCATATGGCAGCGGGTTCCATATTCTAAACACTCTCTAGGTAAAGAAGTTTCTCTTGAATTCTGTATTGGATATATTATTGACTATCTTATTTCTATGGCCTGCAAGTGGAAACATCTTCTCTACGTCTACCCTATCAAACCCTTTCATAGTACTGAAGATCTGTATCAGGTCACACCTCAGTCTTTTTTTTCTAGAGAAAAGAGCCCTAGCTTGTTCAATCTTTTCTGATAGGTTTAACCTCTCAGTTCTGGTGATAGATGAATGGAACTTTGTGCAAGTTAGAATACTGGCAGCAAAGTTTGGGATGAGCTTAAGTTTATGGAGGGTGCAAGGTGGGAGGCCAACCAGGGGAGCATTGGAATAATCGAGTCTAGAGGCAACAAAGGCATCGATGAGTGTTTCAGCAGCAGATGAGCTGCAATGTTACCGAGGTGGAAGTAGACGGTCTTGGTGATGGAGAGGATATGGAGTCAGAGCTCAGCTCAGCGTTCAGCCTTAGACAGTGGCCAGGGAGGGATGGAGTCGGTGGCTAGGGAACGGAGTTTGTGGCGGGGACCGAAGACAGTGGGTTTGGTCTTCCAAATATTTAATTGGAGGAAATGTCTGCTTATCCAATACTGGATGTCAGACAAGCAGCATGACAAATCGGAGGCAGTGGAGGGGTCAAGAAAGGTGGTGTTGAGGCACAACTTGCTTGTCATCTCCAGGGGCAAGAGCTTTGTGAGATAAAAATGAAGTCTAATAAAAATTCAGTTATTGTATCCAATGCCTCACAGAAAAAATGTGTCATTCTGTAAGAGAGCTGACTTTTGCAGTATTGAGGTCAATCTTGTCTATAGAGATGGATTCGTCACTTGTCTCCACTCTTCTAGTCTGATAGTTGTATGAAATATTTTACTGCAACAACGTCAGTGGTGTCCATCTTAGAACTATTATTTAAATCAGTGCTCTTCAGTGTATCCCTGCACTTTTACTTGTTTTATGTAGAGGATTAGAATCTCATGCTTTGGGCAAACAGCTTTGAGGCCAGATGAATATTGTCAGTCACAACATATCTTTGGACAATAAGTGAACATTTTAATGGAAATAATCAGAAAATGTCAGGTCTGTTGTTTGGAAAACTTGTTAAGGAATATAAATCTATTTTGCTAATTTTGTCAATGGTGCAATCTGATACATTAGAGGGTGAAAATCTCCAGAATAGTACTTGGTGTGAAAAAATTAAATGCTGAAGCTCTTGAATCCCATTTCTAAAATCAAATAATAAAAGAAAATTAGAAAGCACATTGTTAATCTTTGTCCTTTGCATTGTCCATTCTGTTTATGATTGCTTATTGGTAATAAGTGAATTTGTCCTGCTAATTCTAAGTTTTTTTGCATTAAAAATGTGAATTATCCAACAATTCAAATTTATGCAATGTATATAACATAGGAGTGCACGAATTTAGTACTCAAACAAATGCTGAATAATCAGATCATTGTAATTAAGTAACTTTAAATTAAGAGGAGTAGACTTTCTTGAGGTCTACCCATGGCATTAATCACTAAATGTGAGGTCAAGCAAGTAATCTGTCTCTTGGACCTTTCCCTTTGCTGTCCAGAAAGCTGCCAGGGAGTTGTGGGAGGAGCATGGGGTGACTCTACTTTCTGATTTTTTTTTTCAGAGTGACTATTTGCACTAGATTTTTCTGTGTTCTTCTGCGCATGTGTGCATTGGACTCCACCCCCTTTTTGAGCATGGGCCCTTGATTCAGTCACGTACGCGCAGTGCAACATACGAGGAAGCCGGAAGTCAGAAGTGGGGCCACAAGCCGCATGGAGCTGCCGCTGGACCTACTTTTCGTTTATTGATTATTTGGAACATTTTCGCGACTTTCTTTGAGAGAGTAAACATCAGAGGTAGTGGAAGAGAGACAGAGAGACTGGGGGAGCGGGGTAAGAGAGAGATTTGGGAGAGAGAGAGAGAGAGACTGGCGAGGGAGGGCGAGAGAGAGAGACTGGGGGGATACACTGAAAAGTGTAGAGGAACCAAGGGCCCTTGGAGTGCAGGTCCACAGATCCCTGAAGGTAGCAGGTCAGGTAGATAAGGTGGTTAAGAAGGCATATGGAATACTTGCCTTTATTAGTCGAGTCATGGAATACAAGAGCAGGGAGGTTATGCTTGAACTGTATAAAACATTGGTTAGGCCGCAGCTGGAGTACTGCGTGCAGTTCTGGTCACTGCATTACAGGAAAAATGTGATTGCACTGGAATGGATACAGAAGAAATTTACAAGAATGTTGCTTGGACTGGAGAATTTTGGGCTTGAAGATTCGGGATCTGTTTTCTTTGGAACAGAGACGACCTGATTGAGGTGTATAAAATTATGAGGGGCCTGGATAGAGTGGATAGGAAGGACCTGTTCCCCTTGGCAGAGGGGTCAACAACCAGGGGGCATAGATTTAAAGTAATTGGGGGGATTTATAGAGGAGTATGAGGGGCAATTTCTTTACCCAGAGGGTGGTGGGGTTCTGGAGCTCACTGCCTGAAAGGGTGGTAAAGGGAGAAAGCCTCATCACATTTGAAAAATACTTGGATGTGAACTTAAAGTGCTGTAATCTATAGGGTTACGGACCAAGAGTTGGAAAGTGGGATTAGGCTGTTTAGCTCTTGGTCGGCTGTCTGGCCAAAATGTCCTCCTTCCACGCTGTAAATTTCTATGATTCTATGACTGTGGGAGGTAAGGAGACTGTGTGTGTGTGTGTGTGGGGGGGGGGAGGGGAGAGAGGGAGAAACTGTGTGGGGAGGAAGGGAGAAGGGAGACTGGGAGGTGCGAGACTGGGAGGGTGGGGAGGAGAGAGATTGGGGGGGGGAGGAGAGAGACTGGGGGGGGTGGAGGAGAGAGACTGGGGGAGAGAGAGAGACTGGGGGGGAGAGAGAGAGACTGGGGGGAAGAGAGAGAGAGACTGGGTGGGTGAGAGTGAGAGACTGGGGGGGGGGAGAGAGAGAGACTGGGGGGGAGAGAGCGAGACTGGGGGGGAGGGAGAGAGAGAGTCTGGGGGGGGAGAGAGAGAGACTGGGGGGGGAGAGAGAGAGAGACTGGGGGGGGAGAGAGAGAGAGACTGGGGGGGGAGAGAGAGAGACTGGGGGGGGAGAGAGAGAGACTGGGGGGGGAGAGAGAGAGACTGGGGGGGGAGAGAGAGAGACTGGGGGGGGAGAGAGAGAGACTGGGGGGGGAGAGAGAGACTGGGGGGGGGAGAGAGAGACTGGGGGGGGGGAAGAGAGAGAGACTGGGGGGGGGGAAGAGAGAGAGACTGGGGGGGGGACAGTGAGAGACTGGGGGGGAGAGAGACTGGGGGAGAGAGAGACTGGGGGAGAGAGAGACTGGGGGAGAGAGAGACTGGGGGAGAGAGAGACTGGGGGAGAGAGAGACTGGGGGAGAGAGAGACTGGGGGAGAGAGAGACTGGGGGGGAGAGAGACTGGGGGGGAGAGAGACTGGGGGGGAGAGAGACTGGGGGGGAGAGAGACTGGGGGGGAGAGAGACTGGGGGGGAGAGAGACTGGGGGGGAGAGAGACTGGGGGGGAGAGAGACTGGGGGGGAGAGAGACTGGGGGGGAGAGAGACTGGGGGGGAGAGAGAGAGACTGGGAGGGGGGGAAAGAGAGAGAGAGACTGGGTGGGTGAGAGTGAGAGACTGGGGGGGAGAGAGAGAGAGACTGGGGGGGAGAGAGAGAGACTGGGGGGGAGGGAGAGAGAGAGTCTGGGGGGGGAGAGAGAGAGACTGGGGGGGGAGAGAGACTGGGGGGGGAGAGAGAGAGACTGGGGGGGGAGAGAGAGAGACTGTGGGGGGTGAGAGACTTGGGGGGGGGGGGGAGAGAGAGAGACTGGGGGGTGGGAGAGAGAGAGACTGGGGGGGAGAGAGAGACTGGGGGGGAGAGAGAGAGGCTGGGGGGGAGAGAGAGAGGCTGGGGGGGGAGAGAGAGAGGCTGGGGGGGGAGAGAGAGAGACTGGGGGGGGGGAGAGAGAGAGACTGGGGGGAGAGGAGAGAGACTGGGGAGAGAGGAGAGAGACTGGGGGGAGAGGAGAGAGACTGGGGGGAGAGGAGAGAGACTGGGGGGGGGAGGAGAGAGAGAGAGACTGGGGGGGTGGAGAGAGAGAGAGACTGGGGGGGGGGTGGAGAGAGAGAGACTGGGGGGGGGAGAGAGAGAGACTGGGGGGGGAAGAGAGAGAGACTGGGGGGGGGAGAGAGAGAGACTGGGGGGGGGGAGAGAGAGAGACTGGCGGGGGGGGGGAGAGAGAGAGACTGGGGGGGGGAGAGAGAGAGAGAGACTGGGGGGTAGAGAGAGAGAGACTGGGGGGGAGAGAGAGAGAGCCTGGGGGAAGAGGAGAGAGACCGGCGGGGGGAGGAGAGAGACTGGGGGGGGGGGGGGGGAGGAGAGAGACTGGGGGGGACAAGAGAGACTGGGGGGGAGGAGAGAGACTGGGGGGGGAGGAGAGAGACTGGGTGGGGAGGAGAGAGTCTGGGGGGGTGCGTGGAGAGAGACTGGGGGGGGGGGGGCGTGGAGAGAGAGAGACTGGGAGGGGGAGAGAGAGAGAGACTGGGGGGGGGAGTGAGAGAGAGACTGGGGGGGAGAGAGAGAGACTGCGGGGGGGGAGAGAGAGAGACTGGGGGGGAGAGAGAGAGAGAGACTGGGGGGGGAGAGTGAGAGAGAGACTGGAGGGGGGGGAGAAGAGAGAGAGACTGGGGGGGGGGGAAAGAGAGAGAGACTAGGGGGGGGAAGAGAGAGAGACTGGGGGGGGGGGGAAGAGAGAGAGAGACTGGGGGGGGAAGAGAGAGAGACTGGGGGAGGGAGAGCGAGAGAGACTGGGGCGGGGGGAGAGCGAGAGAGACTGGGGGGAGGAGAGCAAGAGACTGGGGGAGGAGAGAGAGACAGGAGGGAGAGCGAGAGAGACTGGAAGGGGAGAGAGTCTGGAGGGAGAGAGAGACTGGGGGAGAAAGAGGGGAAGCAGGAGAGGGGATCGGAGGGGAAAGAGGGAACTCAGGGAAGATAAATCATGTTCTTCCAACCCCCTTAACACCCATATCTGACTGCTCAGAAAGCTCGGTGCATGTGTGACAAGGGACATTTTGGAGTGGATGAAATCTGGAAGTCACGAAACCCACCCACTTCATACCCAATAAACCTGTTAACAATCCGTGACCCACACATAATTCCCCATCTATGGTGGGGCGGGGGGGGTTACGGTCAGGAACTTGGGCTGGGATGGGGTTAGGAATTTGGGCTGTGTGGGTGGGGTAAGGAACATCGGCTGGGGGAGGCATTAATTTAGGCTGGGGGGACATGAACTTGGCCTGGAGGGGAGAAGTAAGGAACCTTGGCCGGGGGAGGCATGAACTTGGACTGGGGGACGGGGGGGGCGTCAGAAGCTTGGGCTGGGGTTGTCAGGAACTTAGGTTGGGGGAGGCATGAACTTAGGCTGGGGGAGGCATGAACTTAGGCTGGGGGGGGCATGAACTTAGGCTGGGGGAGGCATGAACTTGGACTGTGGAACGGGGGGGGGGTCAGAAGCTTGGGCTGGGGTTGTCAGGAACTTACGCTGGGGGAGGCATGAACTTAAGCTGGGGGAGGCATGAACTTGGACTGGGGGAGTGGTGGGGTTTCAGAAGCTTGGGCTGGGGTTGTCAGGAACTTGGGATGGGGGAGGCATGAACTTGGGATGGGGGAGGCATGAACTTGAGATGGGGGAGGCATGAACTTGGGATGGGGGAGGCATGAACTTGGGATGGGAGGGCAGGAACTTGGGCTGGGATGGGGGAGCTCTAGCCTGTCTGGGGTCTGAAGTCAGAATGGCTTGAATTATACTTTGCAAAGTCACTCCAAACTTGGGTTGAGCAGTTCCAAATACACATTCCAGAAAACTTCTGGGTGTGGCTTATCCTCCAGGGGACCAATCAGCAATCATGTCATGTGATCATGGAGAGCCTATCAGAGCATTTTCGAGTGCAAATAGCTATGTCCATTTTTCTGATCACATTTATAAGCGCTTCATTATATCCTTACATTCTTAATGGTATGGCTGAGATCAGAACCCCGCCATATCGGATACAATGGGTATAATACACACAATAGCACTATTTGACACAGTGTGGAATTACTCCTCCCTGGCATGTATGGTTCAGTGCCACATTATGCATTACGTTTACCCACCAAGTCATCATAAAGCACATACAGTTTTTTACCTCATGCGAGATGTTCAGTCATGATGTGTCAATTCAATGTCCAAATAATAACTTTTTTTGTGGTAACTGACTGTTAGTGGGAACACAAGTGCTTTGGCAGAGGCTCTGCCAGCTACTGATACTGTCGTTGGAGTTAGCATGGTGGACTTCTCACTAATCGAGTATCATTACTGAGCCCATCATCATCGAAGTGCAGCCTTACAGTGCCACTGAGGGAAATGTACTGGAGCTAATTCCAAGTGAAGCAGTAACAACTGATCGAGTAGTTAGTAAAGCAACAGGAACTGATAGAAAAGAGTAAAACGTAAGTGGCTCAAATGTTTAAAATTGACCACCAATAGCAGCTATAACACATTCGGCTTGTGCAGTGCGTGAGGCTGAAAGATGAAGTACAGCAAGTTATCATACATATCACTCAGTTGCAAGGGTGGAGAGCGAGAATTTGTTGAGAATAGAAAATCCTTTTGGGGTTGGGGAGCAGAAAAGTGAAAATTGTTGTGGAGGGTGGGAGGGAAAGAGAAGACACAACTGCTATTGGGGGTTAGTATAAAATAGTGTATCCTATTTATCCTGTCGTAGCCAGAGAATAACCTGCAATGGCTCCAGCACCATTACCTCTGGAGTCTCCCTAGGATCTATCCTTGGCCCCCTCCCATTTGTCATCTACATGCTGCCCATTGGCGACATCATCCAAAAACAGAATGCTAGGTTCCGCATGTACGATGATGAACACCCAGCTCTACCTCACCACCACCTCTCTCGACCCCTCCACTGCCTCTGAATGGTCACACTCCTTGTCCGACATCCAGTACTGGACAAGCAGAAATTTCCTCCGACTAAATATTGGGAAGACCGAAGGCATTGTCTTCAGTTCCCGCCACAAATTCCAGTCCCTAGCCACCGACTCCATCCCTCTCCCTAGCATCCATCTGTGGCTGAGCCAGATCATTCACAATTTTGGTTTTGTATTTGACCCCTACTTCCACCTCGACAACATCGCCCGACTCCACCCTGCCTCAGCTCATAGGCTGCTGAAACCCTTATCCTTGCCTTTGTTACTTCTAGATTTAACTGTTCCAATGCTTTTCTGGCTGGCCTTCCATCTTCTACTGTATATAAACTTGAGCTCATCCAAAATTCTGCTGCCTGTATCCTAACTAACATAAGAACATAAGAATTAGTAGGCCATCTAGCCCCTCGAGCCTGCTCCGCCATGCAATAAGATCAAGGCTGATCTGGCCGTGGACTCAGCTCCACTTACCCGCCCGCTCCCCGTAACCCTTAATTCCCTTATTGGTTAAAAATCTATCGATCTGTGACTTGAATATATTCAATGAGCTAGCCTCAACTGCTTCCTTGGGCAGAGAATTCCTCAGATTCACAACCCTCTGGGAGAAGAAATTCCTTCTCAACTCGGCTCCCCCGTATTTTCAGGCTGTGCCCACTAGTTCTAGTCTCCCCTACCAGTGGAAACAACCTCTCTGCCTCTATCTTGTCTATCCCTTTCATGATTTTAAATGTTTCTATAAGATCACCCCTCATCCTTCTGAACTCCAACGAGTAAAGACCCAGTCTACTCAATCTATCATCATAAGGTAACCCCCTCATCTCCGGAATCAGCCTAGTGAATCGTCTCTGTACCCCGTCCAAAGCCAGTATATCCTTCCTTAAGTAAGGTGACCAAAATTGCACGCAGTACTCCAGGTGCGGCCTTACCAATAACCTATACAGTTGCAGCAGGACCTCCCTGCTTTTGTACTACATCCCTCTCGCAATGAAGGCCAACATTCCATTCGCCTTCCTGATTACCTGCTGCACCTGCAAACTAACTTTTTGGGATTCATGCACAAGGACCCCCAGGTCCCTCTGCATCTCAGCATGTTGTAATTTCTCCCCATTCAAATAATATTCCCTTTTACTGTTTTTTTTCCCCAAGGTGGATGACCTCACACTTTCCGACACTGTATTCCATCTGCCAAACCTTAGCCCATTCGCTTAACCTATCCAAATCTCTTTGCAGCCTCTTTATGTCCTCTACACAACCCGCTTTCCCACTAATCTTTGTGTCATCTGCAAATTTTGTTACACTACACTCTGTCCTCTCTTCCAGGTCATCTGTGTATATTGTAAACAGTTGTGGTCCCAGCACCGATCCCTGTGGCACACCACCAACCACTGATTTCCAACCCGAAAAGGACCCATTTATCCCGACTCTCTGCTTTCTGTTCGCCAGCCAATTCTCGATCCATGCTAATACATTTCCTCTGACTCCGCGTACCTCTATCTTCTGCAGTAACCTTTTGTGTGGCACCTTATCGAATGCCTTTTGGAAATCTAAATACACCACATCCATCGGTACACCTCTATCCACCATGCTCGTTATATCCTCAAAGAATTCCAGTAAGTTAGTTAAACATGATTTCCCCTTCATGAATCCATGCTGCGTCTGATAGATTGCACTATTCCTATCTAGATGTCCTGCTATTTCTTCCTTAATGACAGTTTCAAGCATTTTCCCAACTACAGACGTTAAACTAACCGGCCTATAGTTACCTGCCTTTTGTCTGCCCCTTTTTTAAACAGAGGCGTTACATTACCTGCTTTCCAATCCGCTGGCACCTCCCCAGAGTCCAGAGAATTTTGGTAGATTATAACGAATGCATCTGCTATAACTTCCGCCATCTCTTTTAATACCCTGGGATGCATTTCATCAGGACCAGGGGACTTGTCTACCTTGAGTCCCATTATCCTGTCCAGCACTACCCGCCTAGTGATAGTGATTGTCTCAAGGTACTCCCTTCCCACATTCCCGTGACCAGCAATTTTTGGCATGGTTTTTGTGTCTTCCACTGTGAAGACCGAAGCAAAATAATTGTTTAAGGTCTCAGCCATTTCCACATTTCCCATTATTAAATCCCCCTTCTCATCTTCTAAGGGACCAACATTTACTTTAGTCACTCTTTTCCATTTTATAGATCTGTAAAAGCTTTTACTATCTGTTTTTATGTTTTGCGCAAGTTTACCTTCGAAATCTATCTTTCCTTTCTTTATTGCTTTTTTAGTCATTCTTTGCTGTTGTTTAAAATTTTCCCAATCCTATAGTTTCCCACTAACCTTGGCCACCTTATACGCATTGGTCTATGATTTGATACTCTCCTTTATTTCCTTGGTTATCCACGGCTGGTTATCCCTTCTCTTACCGCCCTACTTGTTCACTGGAATATATTTTTGTTGCGCACAATGAAAGAGTTCCTTAAAAGTCCTCCACTGTTCCTCAATTGTGCCACCGTTTAGTCTGTGTTTCCAGTCTACTTTAGCCAACTCTGCCCTCATCCCACTGTAGTCCCCTTTGTTTAAGCATAGTATGCTCGTTTCTGACACAACTTCCTCACCCTCAATCAATATTACAAATTCAACCATACTGTGATCACTCATTCCGAGAGGATCTTTTACTAGATCATCGTTTATTTTTACTGTCAAATTACACAGGACCAGATCTAAGATAGCTTGCTCCCTTGTAGGTTCTGTTACATACTGTTCTAAGAAACAATCCCGTATGCATTCTATGAATTCCTCCTCCAGGCTACCCCGTGCGATTTGAGTTGACCAATCGATATGTAGGTTAAAATCCCCCATGATTACTGCCGTTCCTTTTTCACATGCCTCCATTATTCCCTTGATTATTGCCCGCCCCACCGTGAAGTTATTATTTGGGGGCCTATAAACTACGCCCACCAGTGTCTTTTTCCCCTTACTATCTTTAATCTCCACCCACAATGATTCAACATGTTGTTCATTAGAGCCAATATCGTTTCTCACAACTGCCCTGATATCATCCTTTATTAACAGAGCTACCCCACCTCCTCTTTCCCTTCTTGTCTATCTTTCCGAATCGTCAGATACCCCTGTATGTTTAATTCCCAGTCTTGGCCACCCTGCAACCATGTTTCTGTAATGGCCACCAAATCATACCCATTTACAATGATTTGTGCCGTCAACTCATTTACTTTATTTCGAATGCTGCGTGCATTTAGGTAGAGTGTTTTAATCCTAGTTTTTAAACCATGATTTTTAGTTTTGACCCCTCCTGCAGCCCCTTTATATTCAGTGGCCCTTTTTGTTTGTGCCTTGGGTTTCTCTGCCCTCCACTTTTACTCATCTCCTTTCTGTCTTTTGCTTTTGTCTCCTTTTTGTTTCCCTCTGTCTCCCTGCATTGGTTACAATCCCCTGCCATATTAGTTTAACTCCTCCCCAACAGCACTAGCAAACACTCCCCCGAGGACATTGGTTTCGGTCCTGCCCAAGTGCAGACCGTCCAGTTTGTACTGGTCCCACCTCCCCCAGAACCAGTTCCAATGCCCCAGGAATTTGAATCCCTCCCTGCTGCACCACTGCTCAAGCCACGTATTCATCTGCGCCATCCTGCGATTCCTACTCTGACTAGCACGTGGCACTGGTAGCAATCCCGAGATTACTACTTTTGAGGTCCTACTCCTAGCTCCTAGCTCCTTAAATTCGTCTCGTCGGACCTCATCCCTTTTTTTTACCTATGTCGTTGGTACCAATGTGCACCACGACAACTGGCTGTTCACCCTCCCTTTTTAGAATGTCCTGCACCCGCTCCGAGACATCCTTGACCCTTGCACCAGGGAGGCAACATACCATCCTGGAGTCTCGGTTGCGGCCGCAGAAACGCCTATCTATTCCCCTTACAATTGAATCCCCTATCACTATCGCTCTCCTACTCTTTTTCCTGCCCTCCTGTGCAACAGAGCCAGCCACGGTGCCATGAATTTGGCTGCTGCTGCCCTCTCCTGATGAGTCATCCCCCTCAACAGTACTCAAAGCAGTGTATCTGTTTTGCAGGGGGATGACCGCAGGGGACCCCTGCACTACGTTCCTTGCACTGCTCTTCCTGCGGGTCTTCCATTCCCTAGCTGGCTGTGGATCCTTCACCTGCGATAAGACCAACTCGCTACACGTGCTACTCATGTCATTCTCAGCATCGTGGATGGTCCAGAGTGAATCCACCCTCAGCTCCAATTCCGCAACGCGGTCCGTGAGGAGCTGGAGGCGGATACACTTCCCGCACACGTAGTCGTCAGGGACACTGGAAGTGTCCCTTAGTTCCAACATGGTACAGGAGGAGCATATCACGTGACCGAGCTCTCCTGCCATGACTTAACCCTTCGATACCCTTAAATTGACAACAACAATGTTAACAGGTTACTTACTGATATAAAAAAGAAAAAGAAAAGCTACTCACCAATCACCAGCCAATCACTTACCCCCTTGGCTGTGACGTCACCTTTTGATTTCTTTCTACTTCTTTTTTGCCTTCTCTCCCCGCTACAGCTGCACAAGTTCGCCTCTCGCTGCCGCTGGGCCTTTTATAGGCCTCACCAAACATGAACTCCCGCCTCTCGGACTGCCGCCGTCTCTCGCTGCCGCTGGGCTTTTATAGGCCTCACCAAACACGAACTCCCGCCTCTCGGACTGCCGCCGCCGGGCCTTTTATAGGCCTCAACAAACACGAACTCCCGCCTCTCGGACTGCCACCGCCTCTCGCTGCCGCTGGGCCTTTTATAGGCTTCACCAACCACGAACTCCCGCCTCTCGGACTAACTCATACCAAGTCCCATTCACCCATCACTCCAGTGCTCGCTGACTTACATTGGCTCCTGGTCCTGCAATGCCTCGCTTTTAAAATTCTCATGCTTGTTTTCAAATCATTCCGTGGCCTTGCCTCTCCCATCTCTGTAACCTCCTCCAGCCCTACAATCCTCCAAGATCTCTATGCTCCTCCAATTCTAGCCTCATGCACATACCTGATTTTAATCGCACCACCATTGGCAGCCGTGCCTTCAGCTGCCTAGGTCCTAAACTCTGGAATTCCCTCTTAAATCTCTCCTCCTCTCTCTCCTCCTTTAAGGTTCTTCTTTATACCTGCCTCTTTGACCAAGCTGTCTGTCCTAATATCTCCTTATGTGGCTCAGTGTCAGATTTTGTTTGATAACACTCCCGTGAAGTGCCTTGGGACATGTTACTACGTTAAAAATGCATATTGTTATAACATAATAGGAGTAGGAGTAGGCCATACGGCCCGTCGAGCCTGCTCCACCATTTAATACGATCATGGCTGATACGATCATGGACTCAGGTCTACTTCCCTACCCGTTCCCCATAACCCCTTATTCCCTTATTGGTTAAGAAACTGTCCATCTCTGTCTTAAATTTATTCAATGTCCCAGCTTCCACAGCTCCCTGAGGCAGCAAATTCCACAGATTTACAAATTCCTCGACGACCCCCGCTCCTCACCAACCTCCGGGCCTCCCGCTCATCGCCGACCTCCCGCTCCTCACCAACCTCCGGGCCTCCCGCTCCTCACCAACCTCCGGGCCTCCTGCTCCTCACCAACCTCCGGGCCTCCCGCTCCTCACCAACCTCCGGGCCTCCCGCTCCTCACCAACCTCCGGGCCTCCCGCTCCTCACCAACCTCCGGGCCTCCCGCTCCTCACCAACCTCCGGGCCTCCCGCTCCTCACCAACCTCCGGGCCTCCCGCTCCTCACCAACCTCCGGGCCTCCCGCTCCTCACCAACCTCCGGGCCTCCCGCTCCTCACCAACCTCCGGGCCTCCCGCTCCTCACCAACCTCCGGGCCTCCCGCTCCTCACCAACCTCCGGGCCTCCCGCTCCTCGCCGGCCTCCCACTCCTCACCAATGGCCGGCCTCCGGCCTCCCGCTCCTCACCGACTTCCGGACCTCCCGCAGCAGTTATAATGGGTGACTTTAATATGCACATAGATTGGGCTAACCAAACTGGAAGCAATACGGTGGAGGAGGATTTCCTGGAGTGCATCAGGGATGGTTTTCTAGACCAATATGTCGAGGAACCAACTAGAGGGGAGGCCATCTTAGACTGGGTGTTGTGTAATTAGAGAGGATTAATTAGCAATCTCGTTGTGCGAGGCCCCTTGGGGAAGAGTGACCATAATATGGTGGAATTCTACATTAGGATGGAGAATGAAACAGCTAATTCAAAGACCATGGTCCAGAACTTAAAGAAGGGTAACTTTGAAGGTATGAGGCGTGAATTGGCTAGGATAGATTGGCGAATGATACTTAAGGGGTTGACTGTGGATGGGCAATGGCAGACATTTAGAGACCGCATGGATGAACGACAACAATTGTACATCCCTGTCTGGCGTAAAAATAAAAAAGGGAAGGTGGCTCAACCGTGGCTATCAAGGGAAATCAGGGATAGTATTAAAGCCAAGGAAGTGGCATATAAATTGGCCAGAAATAGCAGTGAACCCGGGGACTGGGAGAAATTTAGAACTCAGCAGAGGAGTACAAAGCGTTTGATTAGGGCAGGGAAAATAGAGTATGAGAGGAAGCTTGCAGGGAACATTAAAATGGACTGCAAAAGCTTCTATAGATATGGAAAGAGTGAAAGGTTAGTAAAGACAAACATAGGTCCCCTGCAGTCAGAATCAGGGGAAGTCATAACTGGGAACAAAGAAATGGCAGACCAATTGAACAAGTACTTTGGTTCGTATTCACTAAGGAGGACACAAACAACCTTCCGGAAATAAAAGGGGTCAGAGGGTCTAGTAAGAAGGAGGAACTGAGGGAAATCCTTATTAGTCTGGAAATTGTGTTGGGGAAATTGATGGGATTGAAGGCCGATAAATCCCCAGGGCCTGATGGACTGCATCCCAGAGTACTTAAGGAGGTGGCCTTGGAAATAGCGGATGCATTGTCATTTTCCAACATTCCATAGACTCTGGATCAGTTCCTATGGAGTGGAGGGTAGCCAATGTAACCCCACTTTTTAAAAAAGGAGGGAGAGAGAAAACAGGGAATTATAGACCGGTCAGCCTGACATCGGTAGTGGGTAAAATGATGGAATCAATTATTAAGGATGTCATAGCAGCGCATTTGGAAAGAGGTGACATGATAGGTCCAAGTCAGCATGGATTTGTGAAAGGGAAATCATGCTTGACAAATCTTCTGGAATTTTTTGAGGATGTTTTCAGTAGAGTGAACAAGGGAGAACCAGTTGATGTGGTGTATTTGGACTTTCAGAAGGCCTTCGACAAGGTCCTACACAAGAGATTAATGTGCAAAATTAAAGCACATGGGATTGGGGGTAGTGTGCTGACATGGATTGAGAACTGGTTGGCAGACAGGAAGCAAAGAGTAGGAGTAAATAGGTACTTTTCAGAATGGCAGGCAGTGACTAGAGGGGTACTGCAAGGTTCTGTACTGGGGCCCCAGCTGTTTACATTGTACATTAATGATTTAGACGAGGGGATTAAATGTAGTATCTCCAAATTTGCGGATGACACCAAGTTGGGTGGCAGCGTGAGGCTGCAGAGTGACTTGGATAGGTTAGGTGAGTGGGCAAATGCACGGCAGATGAAGTATAATGTGGATAAATGTGAGGTTATCCACTTTGGTGGTAAAAACCGAGAGACAAACTATTATCTGAATGGTGACAGATTAGGAAAAGGGGAGGTGCAACGAGACCTGGGTGTCATGGTACATCAGTCATTGAAGGTTGGCATGCAGGTACAGCAGGCGGTTAAGAAAGCAAATGGCATGTTGGCCTTCATTGCGAGGGGATTTGAGTACAGGGGCAGGGAGGTGTTACTACAGTTGTACAGGGCCTTTGGTGAGGCCACACCTGGAGTATTGTGTACAGTTTTGGTCTCATAACTTGAGGAAGGACATTCTTGCTATTGAGGGAGTGCAGCGAAGGTTCACCAGACTGATTCCCGGGATGGCGGGACTGACATATCAAGAAAGACTGGATCAACTGGGCTTGTATTCACTGGAGTTCAGAAGAATGAGAGGGGATCTCATAGAAACGTTTAAAATTCTGACGGGTTTAGACAGGTTAGATGCAGGAAGAATGTTCCCAATGTTGGGGAAGTCCAGAACCAGGGGTCACAGTCTAAGGATCAGGGGTAAGCCATTTAGGACTGAGATGAGGAGAAACTTCTTCACCCAGAGAGTGGTGAACCTGTGGAATTCTCTACCACAGGAAGTTGTTGAGGCCAATTCACTAAATATATTCAAAAAGGAGTTAGATATAGTCCTTACTACTAGGGGGATCAAGAGATATGGCGAGAAAGCAGGAATGAGGTACTGAAGTTGTATGTTCAGCCATGAACTCATTGAATGGCGGTGCAGACTCGAAGGGCCGAATGGCCTACTCTTGCACATATTTTCTATGCCGACCTCCGGGCCTCCAGCTCCTTGCCGGCCTCCGAGCCTCCTGCTGCCGAGAGTGTTACTCCTCTGCACCCCGCTGATTTCAGATTCGGCTCCAAACTGTGCTTCCGACCTCTGCTCACGGCCCTCATCCGAGCAGGTAAGTGATTGGCTGGTTGATTGATAAGTATCTCTCTTTCTCTTTTATAACAGACAAGTCTAATTAGAGGGATGGCATGGCAGCTCAGTCATGTGGAAAGTCCTGGACGCTTCGCGCAGCCTAGACAACCATGTGTGCAGGAGGTGTCTCCAGCTTCAACTGCTCGAGCTTCACGTTTTGGAGGTTGAGCAGCGACTGGAGTTGCTACGGTGCATCTGCGAGGCTGAGAACTACGTGGATAGCACGTTTCAGGAGGTGGTCACCGTGCAGCTTAAAAGCGTGCAGGCATAGAAGTGGGTTACCACCAGACGGAGGAAGAACGCTAGGCAGGTAGTGCAGGTAGTGCAGGAGTCCCCCCCCCCCACCCCCCGCCACCCCGAGTCCATCTCGCATTCCAACCGATATTCTCTGCTGAGCACCGGTGAGGGCAATGGTGCCTCTGGGGAGTGCAGCCAAAATCAAGTCCAAAGCACCACGGTGGTTCAGTTGCACAGGGGGGAGGGACAAAGAATAAAAGAGCTTAAGTGGTACGGGATTCAATAGTTAGGGCAGTAGAGAGGCGTTTCTGCAGCCATAGACTTGACTCCAGGATGGTATGGTGCCTCCCTGGTGCCAGGGTCAAGGATGTCACAGAGCGGACAGGGCATTCTGTGGGGGGGGTGGGGGGGGGGGGGAGGGTTAACAGCCAGGGGTCGTGGTCCATATCAGGACCAATGGCATACATAGAAAGAGGGATGAGGTCCTGCAGGCAGAACTTAGGGAGCTAGGAGAAAAATTAAAGGATAGGACCTCAAAGGGCGGGGGGTGGGGGGGGGGGGGCGGTCGTGGTATTGATTAAAGAAACTATTACATCTGTGAGGAGGGATAATATGTTCAAGGGATCATCAAATGAGGTCATATGGGTCAAACTGAAAAATCAAAAAGGGGCGATCACACTGCTGGGCGTGTATTATAGACCCCCAAACAGTGGGAGGGAGCTAGAAGAGCAAATATGTAGCCAAATTTCTGTGAAGTCCAAAAACTATCGGGCAGTAATAGTAGGGGATTTGAACTATCCTAATATTGATTGGGACAAATATAGTGTGAAGGGTATAGAGGGTACGGAATTCCTAAAATGCATACAAGACAACTTTTTTAGTCAGTATGTAACAAGCCCAACACGGGAGGGGGCGGTCCTGGATTAGTTTTGGGGAATGAAGCTGGGCAGGTGGAAGGGTATTAGTGGGACAGCACTTGGGTGCCAGTGACCATAGTTCAGTCAGATTCGAGGTAGTTATGGATAAGGATGAGGATGGACCAGGAATAAAAGTTCCAAATTGGGGAAAAGCTCACTTTGCTAAATTGAGAAGTGATTTGGCCACAGTGGACTGGAAACAGCTACTTGAAGGTAAATCAGTGACGGAACAGTGGAAGGCATTCAAGGAGGAGATCCAGAGGGCTCAGGCCAAACATGTGCCCTTAAAGAAAAAGGGTGGGACTAACAATTCTATCTAGGGACTTACAGGGGAGGATAAAGAAAAAAAGGGAAGCTTATGTCATGTACTGATGAATAAATACTGTAGAATCTCTGGAGGAATATAGAAAGTTCAGAGGTGAAATTAAAAAGGATATTAGGAATGCTAAGAGAGAGCATGAAAAATTCTTAGCAAGTAAAATCAAGGAAAACCCGAAGATGTTCTATAAATATATTAAGAGCAAGAGGATAACTAAACAAAGGGTGAGGCCTATTAGAAACCATGAGAGTAATCTGTGTGTGGAGGTGGAAGATGTTGGTATGGTTCTTAACGAATACTTGGTACATGTTTTCATAAAGGAAAAGGACAATGCAGATACTACTATCGAGGAGGAGTGTGAAATTCTGGATGAAATAAACAGTGAGAGAGGAGGTATTAAGGTGTTTACCAGATTTGAAAGTGGATAAGTCCCCAGGCCCAGATGAAATGCATCCCAGGCTGTTGAGCGAAGCAAAAGAGGAAACAGCAGAGGCCTTGACCATCATTTTCCAGTCCTCTTTGGATTTAGGAGGACTGGAGGACTGATAATGTGGTACCCTTGTTTAAGAAGGGAGAAAGGGATTGGCCCAGTAATTACAGGCCTATCAGCCTAACCTCAGTGGTGGGAAAATTATTGGAAACAATCCTTGGAAAAAATCCTGATTGACAGCATAAAACTACATTTAGATTGGCAAAGATTAATCAAGGACAGTCAACACGGATTTGTTAAGGGAACATTGTTTTTAACTAACCTGATTGAATTTTCCGAGGAGGTAACCAGGAAGGTCGATGTGGGTAGTGAGTACAATGTAGTGTAAATGGACTTTAGCAAAGCTTTTGATAAGGTCCCACATGGCAGACTAGTCACTGTGAATGTAAAAGCCCATGGTATCTAGGGCAAAGTGGCAAGTTGGATCCAAAATTGGCTTAGAGGTAGGAAGCAAAGGGTAATGGTTGATGGATGTTTTTGTGAATAAAAGGATTTTTCCAGTGAGGTTCCGCAGGGCTCACTACTGGGTCCCTTGCTTTTTGTCATATACATCAATGATCTAGGTTTGAATATAGTGGGTATGATTAAGAAGTTTGCAGATGACACTAACATTCGCTGTGTGGTTGATAATGAAGAGGAAAGTCATGGGCTGCAGGAGGATATCAATCTACTGGTCAGGTGGGCAGAACAGTGGCAAATAGAATTTAATTCGGAGAAGTGTGAGGTAATGCACTTGAGGAGGGCTAATAAAGAAAGGGCATAAACATTAAATGGTAGGCCACTTAGAAGTATAGATGAACAATGGGACCTTGGAGTGCTCGTCCACAGATCCCTGAAAGTAGCAGGCCAGATGGATAAAGTGGTTAAGAAGGCATATGGAATGCTTGCGTTTATTGGCCAAGGCATAGAATACAAGAGCAGAGAGGTTATGCTTAAATTGTATAATACACTGGTTAGGCCACAGCTGGAATACTGTGTGCAGTTCTGGTCGATGTATTATAGAAACATAGAAAATAGATGCAGCAGTAGGCCATTCGGCCCTTCGAGCCGGCACCACCATTCAATAAAATCATGGCTGATCATTCCCTCAGTACCCCTTTCCTGCTTTCTCTCCATACCCCTTGATCCCCCTAGCCATAAGGGCCATATCTAACTCCCTCTTGAATATATCCAATGAACTGGAATCAACAACTCTCTGCGGCAGGGAATTCCACAGATTGACAATTCTCTGAGTGAAGAAGTTTCTCCTCATCTCAGTCCTAAATGGCCTATCCCTTATCCCAAGACTGTGTCCCCTGGTTCTGGACTTCCCCAACAACGGGAACATTCTTCCCGCATCTAACTTCTCCAGTCCCGTCAAAATCCTATATGTTTCTATGAGATCCCCTCTCATCCTTCTAAAGTCCAGTGTATAAAGGCCCAGTTGATCCAGACTCTCCTCATATGTCAGTCCAGCCATCCCGGGAATCAGTCTGGTGAACCTTCGCTGCACTCCCTCAATAGCAAGAACGTCCTTCCTCAGATCAGGAGACCAAAACTGAACACAATATTCCAGGTGAGGCCTCACCAAGGCCCTGTACAACTGCAGTAAGACCTCCCTGCTCCTATACTCAAATCCCCTAGCTATGAAGGCCACATACCATTTGCCTTCTTTACTGCCTGCTGCACCTGCATGCCAACTTTCAATGACTG
This sequence comes from Pristiophorus japonicus, assembly GCF_044704955.1. Lineage (NCBI taxonomy): Eukaryota > Metazoa > Chordata > Chondrichthyes > Pristiophoridae > Pristiophorus > Pristiophorus japonicus. The sequence continues at coordinate 179,735,838 of NC_091981.1, forward strand.
ATGAACCATGACACCCAGGTCTCGTTGCACCTCCCCTTTTCCTAATCTGCCACCATTCAGATAATATTCTGCCTTCGTGTTTTTTCCCCCATAGTGGATAACCTCACATTTATCCACATTATGCTGCATCTGCCATGCATTTGCCCACTCACCTAACCTGTCCAAGTCACCCTGCAGCCTCTTAGCATCCTCCTCACAGCTCATACCGCCCCCCCCCCCAGTTTAGTGTCATCTGAAAACTTGGAGATATTACACTCAATTCCTTCATCTAAATCATTAATGTATATTGTAAAGAGCTGGGGTCCCAGCACTGAGCCCTGCGACACTACACTAATCACTGCCTGCCATTCTGAAAAGGACCTGTTTGTCCCAACTCTCTGCTTCCTGCCTGCCAACCAGTACTCTATCTACGTCAGTACATTATCCCCAATACCATGTATTTTGATTTTGCACACCAATCTCTTGTGTGGGACCTTGTCAAAAGCCTTTTGAAAGTCCAAATATACCACATCCATTGGTTCTCCCTTGTCCACTCTACTAGTTACATCCTCAAAAAATTCCAGAAGATTTGTCAATCAAGATTTCCCTTTCATAAATCCATGCTGACTTAGACCGATCCTGTCACTGCTTTCCAGATGCACTGCTATTTCATCCTTATTAATTGATTCCAACATTTTCCCCACTACTGATATCAGACTAACTGGTCTATAATTACCTGTTTTCTCTCTCCCTTCCTTTTTAAAAAGTGGTGTTACATTAGCTACCCTCTAGTCCATAGGAACTGATCCAGAGTTGATAGACTGTTGGAAAATGATCACCAATGCATCCACTATTTCTAGGGCCACTTCCTTAAGTACTCTGAGATGCAGACTATCAGCCCCCGGGGATTTATTGGCCTTCAATCCCATCAATTTCCCTAACACAATTTCCCACCTAATAAGGATATCCTTCAGTTCCTCCTTCTCACTAGACCCTCGGTCCCCTGGTACTTCCGGAAGATTATTTGTGTCTTCCTTAGTGAAGACAGAACCAAAGTATTTGTTCAATTGGTCTGCCATTTCTTTGTTCTCCATTATAAATCCGACTGCAAGGGACCTACATTTGTCTATTCTAATCTTTTTCTCTTCACATATATATATAAAAGCTTTTGCAGTCAGTTTTTATGTTCTCGGCAAGCTTCCTTTCATACTCTATTTCCCCCCTCTTAATTAAACTCTTTGTCCTCCTCTGTTGAATTCTAAATTTCTCCCAGTCCTCAGGTTTGCTGCTTTTTCTGTCCAATTTATATGCCTCTTCCTTGGATTTAACACTATCCTTAATTTCCCTTGTTAGCCACGGTTAAGCCACCTTCCTCGTTTTATTTTTAAACCAGACAGGGATGTACAATTGTTGAAGTTCATCCATGTGATCTTTAAATGTTTGCCATTGCCTATCCACCGTCAACCCTTTAAGTATCATTTGCCAGTCAATTCTGGCCAATTCACACCTCATACCATCGAAGTTACCTTTCCTTAAGTTCAGGACCCTAGTTTCTGAATTAACTTGGAAAGACATGATTGCATTGGAGAGGGTGCAGAGGAAATTAACAAGGATGCTGCCTGGAATGGGGAATCTTAGCTATGAGGACAGATTGGATAGGCTGGATTAGTTCTCCTTGGAACAGAGGAGGCTGAGGGGAGACCTCATTGAGGTGTATAAAATTGTGAGGGGCCTGGATATAGTGGCTAGCAAGAGCCTATTTCCCTTGGTGGAGGGGTCAATTACGAAGGGGCATAGGTTTAAGGTGGTTGGTGGAATGTTTAGAGGGGATTTGAGGGGAAGCTTCTTCACACAGAGAGTTGTGGGAGTCTGGAACTCACTGCTTGGAAAGGTGGTAGAGGCAGAAACCCTCACCAGATTTAAAAGATGCTTGGATGGGCACTTGAAGTGCCGTAACTTGCAGGTTATGGACCTAGAGCTGGCAAGTGGGATTAGACTGGATAACCTCTTGTTGGCTGACAGTTACGATGGTAAGTACTTCAGGGTATCTAATATGACCAGAATGATCTCCTGGACTGGTTTCGATTGCCTGGATGGGTCAGAGAGGAATTTTCCCAGATTTCTTTCCCCAATTGGCCTGGGTTTTTATCTGTTTTTTTGCCTCTCCCAGGAGATTGCATGGCTCCAGGTGGGGTGTAGTGTAAAATGTTGGGATACATGGAGTATCGCAGTTGTGTGACGTGGACTGGTTGGGCTGGATGCTCTTTACCTGTCCACCATTGTTCATTGGGTTATATGTAACCTTCAGGGCTGCTGACCGAGGGCCGTGTAGCTCTTTGTCAGCCAGCGCGGACATGATGGACCAAAATGGCCTCCTTCTGTGCTGTAAATTTCTATGTTTCTATGTTTCTAAAAGACAGGAGAGCAACACAGTAACATCCAGCAGCAAGGCAAGCATCACTCGATGACACAACAGACAATCCAAAGACAACAAGAACTATAACCATATTTTCCACACATGTACCACTAAAAAGTAACACCTTCAATCTCAATAATTCCCTTTCCCACCAATCCAAGCAACAAACCACCTACCATCAGAAACAAAAGAAAACCAAAAGAGGATACATGCAGAGAAGGAAACATGAACACAAACATGGTGCACATAGGTAAAAGCTACATCAAGCCTCCGGCTTACTGGGACAACATCATGGGAAATCTAGTGCACGCACACAGACACAAGACATAGATTATATATGTAGCCATAAAAGTTTTAGTATGGTGCGCACTTCCAGTACATATCTCTGTCAACCTTGACGATGGTGAAAATCTTATGTCAGCATTTGCCTGTAACACTCTAATTTCAGGGCTTTCAAAAGTAGGTGACACAGTTTCATCTCGCCAATCATACTTTCCACTTACCGTACTCAGGGACAGATTAAGTGGAGGAGGAGGTAGTGGCAAGGGGACAGTCGCCCAGGGCCCAAGCCTAGAGTGGGGCCCATACAGGGTCGGATTAAGAGCAAGGGTAAACAGTATTGACATAAGTGACGTAGCAAGAGCAGAGCAAAGCCGCGAGGGCTCAGGTGCATGTTATTCTCGACTTGATGTAAACTGACTCTAGATGCCCTTTTTCTAGAGATGCATTCTACACAAAAATCGGAGGTGAAAAAATAGAGCACCAGCTACGCGAAGAGCAAGAGAGACGAGAAGTAGCTAAACTGCTTAAACTAGATAATTTTTCCAACTAAAAACTCAAGATCATGAAGATGAAGGCCAAGTCGACACTGTGCAGTCAACTTCAACAACAAAACCACTAGCGGCACTGGATCCGGAGCTGGCCGAGTTGGAGCTCCAAGTCTAAAAAGTTGAAGATGAAAACCAACTGTCGCATGCTGAGCGCAAATTACGGGTGACACTGAGCTGTAGGGAGATAATATCTCAGAAGACATGCAAAGCCATTGGATTGCAAAAGGTAATGAGGATTGTCGAAACTGTGATAAAGACTTCCAAAACCCCGGCATGATTCATGCCAAGGATGTCGCTGATACTGCTCGAAGTCCTTCTTCACACGTGAGCACCCACTGACAGGAGAACTTGTGGAGCGAACTTGGCTCTGTTATTCACCTTCAAATGGTAGAGTATACTGCTTTGCTTGCAAGGTCACAGCATGAACAAGTAGCCACTTTACTCATGGGTTTAATGACTGGAAGCATAGAGATGAGAGGATTTCATCTAATTAAAACAGCCACCACCATAGAGAAGCCATGGTAGTAATGTGCACTAGACAAGCAGGCACTGGTTGTGTGGATGGTCATATTGTCTTCCAGTTTGAAAATGAACGGCAGTACTAGCGCAAGGTGCTAGAGTGGGCTGCCTATGTGATAACGTTTCTCTGTGAACGAGGTCTTTCATTGCGAGGCAGAGACTAAATCGTTGGGACTCCAAGTAATTGTAATTATCTGGGTGTGTTGGAGGTTTTCGCAAACTACGATGCATTTCTTGCTGAGCACATCAAGCGGTTTGCCAACAAAGGCAAGGGGCATACCTCATACTTGTCTTCCACCACTTGTGAAGAACTGATTAGTCTGATGGATGGCAAAGTACTTGAGACGATTATCCAGGCATTGAAATCAGTGAAGTTCTATTCAATATCTGTTGATTCAACGGCAGATGTCACATACTCAGATCAGCTGACATTTGTCATCTGCTATGTTCCACCAACTAATCCTGAGGAAAGGTTCCTAAAGTTCTTGCCAATAATCGGTCATACTGGACAAGAAATAGCAGAAATAATACTGACCTTTCTGGATGAGAATGGGATCGACATACAAAATTGTCGCGGACAATCTTATGATAATGCTTCAAATATGAGTGGGATATACAGTGCTCTTTGATAGTTTGTACACCAATGTCCATATGCGAAGTATATGCCATGCACAACGCACTCACTCAACCTTGTAGGGAAAAACAGTAGCGAATGCAGCCCAGTGATCGTCAGATTTTTTGACATTGTATAAAACTTGTACATTTTTCTCTCTGCATCGATGTATCCCTGGCAACTGCTTTATGAATAACTCAAGCCTTTAGGGCTGTCTGTCATCAAACAGCTTTCTGCTACTCGGTGGTCAGCAAGGTATGAAGCAGTGTCAGCCCTGCTCAAAGGTTACACTCCCATATGCGAAATGTTGGAATCCCTGACAACCAACATGGAACAGAAAGTTGAATGCTCAGTTGATCCTTGACAAACTGGGCAAACTGGATTCAGCTATTCTCATTGTTATTTGGGACATAGTCTGGAAGAGCTTTCACCTGACCAATCTCTTGCTTCAAGAGACCAGCTTGAATCTGAATGTCATGGTGTCCTTACTAGAGTCCCTTATCGATTTTGTCAATACTCAGCGGACAGAGTTTGAGGACTTCGAAGACCTAGGGATTAAACTGTGTGGCCACAACGAGTACAATTCAGCTCAGAGGTGTGTCAGGGTACACAACCGCCGCCATGACGATGGAGATGCTGAAAACACTGTGCTGTTACCCAAGGAGAAATTCAAAACTGAAGTGTTCCTTGTCATCATTGATCAACTGATCAGTACCGTGAAACACCGCCTTGAAGCATACAAGTAAATTAACTGTAAGTTTGGATTCCTGTCCAAGCTAGCCACTCTCTCGACTCATGAGATCAAGCAAGCCGCAGCAAATCTTACCCGCTCCTAACCCAAAGATCTGGAACCTATGATTGAAAGTAAATTCATCAGTTTTCTAGCTTGGTGACATCCTCAACAGGGCTTCAAACCTCAATTTTTGTCAAAAAAACTAAGTCAGCAGAGCTGAGAATGTATCAATTCCTCCATACACACGCCCTCACCCAAACATTTTCTAACATTGAAATAGCTCTTCGGATATATCTGTCGATGATGGTATCAAATTGCAGTGGTGAGCAGTACTTCTCAAAACTAAAACGTATCAAGAATGAGGTCATGAGCTGAATGGGATAAGATCGACTTAATAGTCTTTCAATCATGAGCATCGAGAGCAAAGTACTGAGAGGATTTGGCTGCTCGAAAATCATTGACGAATTTAGCCAACAAAAATCTAGGAAAAGACAAGTGTAATGTTCTTCTTGCAGTTGCCTCTGTGGAGAAAATGGAATGCAAATGACAAATGACAAATGATGGTCTTCCAAAAAAATTGGGCTGTCTAAATTGTTGTCATTGTCGATTTAGTTTCAAAATGTTATTAAAGCGTTGTTGTTTACGGTTTATACAGAATTTCATCAGTTTAATTGTTTGGAAACATAATAAAATATTAAATGAGTGTCATCATAGTATCAATGAGAACATAACCTTAGCTATAGACCTGACCTTGACCTGATGCATACTCAGAATAGTGCCCTGTGACTTAGCTCACTAATGTCATTTACTGTAGGATGTGAATGAGAGTAGGGGGTCCATGGCTGGGGTATTGTCTGAGGCACTCTTAATCCGTCCCTGACTGTACCTATGCTACAACACAAGCTGTTCTGCCCCACTCTGACGGCCATATTCTTTAAGATGCATGTCTCTCCTCGGTTGCTTGGGTCATGTTCTTGGTCTTTGCTCCAGTTTCTACGCTGCTCTGCTTCACTTATGCTCGCCTCTTTCTGACCACACTTATCATTGGCTGCTTTAGTTCCAAAATTTTTCACCCAAAACAAAAGCGGCAAAATTAAATGCAAACACAGAAAGAGGCCCTATCTCTTTCCCGTCAGAGGGTGGGGTATGGGGTCAAAGTTAGATTGTGGTGGATGGGAAACAGCAACAACTTGGTAGAGACAGGAGAGAATTAGGAGAAGACTTAATAAACACTCTGAACTGGATCAATCGCTCTGATATCAATGTCAGAAAACTGATTTTGTCCATGTGAATTCTCATGTTTTAATTCTCCCAACCTTCACAATGATTGAATGTAGTAGAAATGGAGGATAAATACTGGCTTTTTTTTTAAATAAAAAATTACCAAACTCAACTGGGATAAGTATTTGCCATTTACCCCTTGCATTAGCAAACAGAAAAAGGGTTAAAATAAAGTATGAGAGATGGACAGCATCTGATATTTTCTGACGAGTCACTGCCCATTAGTGAGAAGTAAAAAGCCTCTCAAATAATAGAGATTTGATTTTAAAAGGGCAATTACTGATCCCTGGCAGTCCCATGAAACAACAGCTGTTAGAAGAGTGGTGCACTCAATAGGAAATGTCAGTGAGGAGGGGGAGAAGGATCAAATCTGAAGCACTAACAGACTTTAAATGAAGCAGCACAATAAGCACTTATCCAACATGAGGCACAAAACGTGTAAAAATGAATTGTGTAAAATATCACTCCATATCACCACATTTTTGGTATTATTTTACCTAAGTTTTAAATCTGCACTATGAAGTAAAGCTAGACTGTTAAATAAAGCCTCCAATTTGATATGTTCAATCTCAGTTGATATTTTACATATTCCATTCCTTGTATGTACATCATTTGCTCGCAGCTACATTTCAGAAATTGGCTTTCATCCTCAAGTGTAGCTGGCATAATGAGCACCAATGATGTTAATTCCATAAAGGAATTTTGCCACTGTTCATCCAACTGACATCTCGGGATATTATACACCAACTGACTCTACCACTGACAAGCAGGGCTCAGGATTAAAGCATTATACAACATCATTAAATGCTTACAGATCAGATAGTTTAGCAGTTTAGCCTCACTTTACATTCCAGATCGGCAGTTTCAATTAAGAGGAGTTTTGTCCAATTTCTGGAATCTATCACATCAGGCGCAGGAAAACAGTCATGGTGTTAGATCACCTTGCTGCAAGCACACTCGTTGATGCTTAATTATACAGCAGCATTGGGAGAGCCTGCAAGCTGCACTTGGCCAGCCCTGCTTAAGCTGGGGATAAGATTTGTAAAACCCCACTACCTGCATTTATACAGAACCTTATCAAGTCTAGGCATCTTAAAAGATCTTCAAATAATGAATTACTTTTGAAATTGTGACCGTCATGTAGGAAAAAGTGGAAGCAATGCTGTACCAGCAACGTCCCACAAAGTGCAATGAGATGAACAACCAGTTTTGCTGGAGGTGTTGGTCAAAGGAGGACTGTTGGCCAAGACAGCAGAATAGTCGCTTGACATCTTTAACCTCCCACTGAATAGGCAGTTTAACTTATCAGCCAAAGGATGGGATGTATGCAGTGACAGTGAATGAACAGAAGTCAACAAAATCCTGCATCAGTAAATTGTTATAAACATCACAACATGCTAAAATGTCAGATTAGCAACATGGTGAAACCCCTGGTATACTCACACTGATGGTAAAAATTTTAACTGAGTCCTTTAATGCCTCAATTTAAAATTTCAGCTTAAAGATTCTGTCCAGCATAATGCCATGTTTAAACTCAGTTTAAAAACCATTTAGCTTTGCAGCTGCGGGGTTAGCGTGTTTTAAAATTTCAAAGAACTGATTTTTACTTACACATTAATGAACTGTTGGGCATAATAAACAAGTTGTGCATATATTGAGTGCTAAATATGCCCATGAATGTTTTAACATGATGCAAAGGGTGGATAAAGGGGAACCAGTGGATGTGGTGTATTTGGACTGCCAGAAGGCATTTGACAAGGTACCACATAAAAGGTTACTGCACAAGATAAAAGTTCACGGGGTTGGGGATAATTAGCATGGATACAGGATTGGCTAACTAACAGAAAACAGAAAGTTGGGATAAATGGTTCATTCTCGGGTTGGCAATCAGTAACTAGTGCGGTGCCGCAGGGATCAGTGCTCGGACCCCATCTATTTACAATCTATATTAACGACTTGGAAGAAGGGTCAGAGTGTAACCAAGTTTGCTGACGATACAAAGATGGGAGAAAAAGCAATGTGTGAGGAGGACACAAAAAATCTGCAAAAGGATATAGACAGGCTAAGTGAGTGGGCAAAAATTTGGCAGATGGAGTATAATGTTGAAAAGTGTGAGGTCATGCCCTTTGGCATAAAAAAATCAAAGAGCAAGTTATTATTTAAATGGAGAAAGATTGCAAAGTGCTGCAGTACAGCAGGACCTAGAGGTACTTGTGCTTGAAACACAAAAGATTAGTATGCAGGTACAGCAAGTGATCAGGAAGGTTAATGGAATCTTGGCCTTTATTGCAAAGGGGATGGAGTATAAAAGCAGGGAATCTTGCTACAGTTATACAGAGTATTGGTGAGACCACACCTGGAATACTGCGTACAGTTTTGGTTTTCATATTTACAAATGGATATACTTGCTTTGGAGGCAGTTCAGATAAGGTTGACTCGGGGTTGACTTATGAGGAAAGGTTGAGGAGGTTGGGCCTCTACTCATTGGAATTCAGAAGAATGAGAGGTGATCTTATTGAAACGTATAAGATTATGAGGGGGCTTGACAAGGTGGATGCAGAGAGGATGTTTCCACTGATAGGGGAGACTAGAACTAGAGGGCATAATCTTAGAATAAGGGGCCGCCCATTTAAAACTGAGATGAATTTAAGATAGAAATAGACAGTTTCTTAAACGATAAGGGAATAAGGGGTTATGAAGAGCGGGCAGGGAAGTGGACCTGAGTCCATGATCGGATCAGCCATGACCGTATTAAATGGCGGAGCAGGCTCGAGGGGCTATATGGCTTACTCCTGCTCTTATTTCTTATGTTCTTATGCAAAGCCCAAGTGCTTACTCACTAATGTGACAAAACTGTGCACCCACATTCTCGTGCATTACCTCCTCGGGAATTCTTTGCCGAGGGTTTTTGATTATATTTTAAATTGTGATTTAATTTTTCATAATTGAAGTTATTTTGCTTTTTAAAAAATTCATTCACAGGATGTGGGGGTTGCTTGCAGGGCCAGCATTTATTCTCCATCCCTAATTGCCCTCAAGAAGATGGTGGTAAGCCACCTTCTTGAACCGCTGCAGTCCGTGTGGTGACGGTACTCCCCGAACTTCATTTTGAAGGGTGGAAGATGCCTGTTTATGAGTTCTTTTAATGTGGGATGGACGTTGCACACCGGCTAAGCAGAGCAAGGTATTGGGCCAGTGGCAAGGGGGTCCGAGACGATTGGAGATCCAGCTCCAGACTGAGGTACTCAGGGCCCGCTGGAAGGAGCACTTTGAAGATCTCCTTAACCGAAACTCTGCTTTGACGCGAGTGTCCTCGACTCCATCCCACAGCATGCTACCGGCCACTACCACCCCAGCCCTGCACGAGGTAGAAAAGGCCATCCTTCAGCTCAAGAACAAAAAAGCATCAGGAGCAGATGCAATACCTGCCAAGGCACTAAAGTGTGGCGGAGAAGCACTATTGGCACAAATGCATGACCTCATCCCTCTTATCTGGAAGGAGGAGAGCATGCCAGGAGATCTCAGAGATGCCATAATCATGACCATCTTCAAAAAAGGGGACAAGTCCAACTGCGTTAACTACAGAGGAATCTCCCTGCTGTTGGCCACGGGGAAAGTCATTGCTAGAATCCTCCTCAATCGTCTTCTACCCGTGGTTGAAGAGATCCTGCCAAATTCGTAATGCAGATTCCATCCACTACGGGGTACAACGGACATGATCTTCACCACGCGACAACTACAAGAGAAATGCAGGGAACAGCATCAACCCTTGTACATGGCCTACTTTGACCTCACAAAGGCCATTGACACTGTCAACCGTGAGGGACTATGGAGCATCCTCCTCCATTTCGGCTGTCCCCAAAAGTTTGTCACCATCCTCTGCCTGCTCCACGATGACATGCAAGCTGTGATCCTGACCAATGGATCCACTACAGACCCAATCCATATCCAGATCCGGGTCAAGCAGGACTGCATTATCGCACCAACGCTTTTCTTGATCTTCCTTCCTGCAATGCTCCATGTCACTCTCAACAAGTTCTCCGCTGGAGGTGAACTAAACTATAGAACCAATGGGAACCTGTTCAACTCTCGCCGCCTCCAGGCTAGATCCAAGGTCATCCCATCCTCTGTCATCGAACTACAGTATGTGCATGGCGTTTGTGTCTGCACACAGTCAGAGGCCGAACTACAAGCCATCGTCAACACCTTTATCAAGATGTACGAAAGCATGAGCCTTACACTAAACATCTGTAAGAGAAAGGCCCTCTACCAACCTGACCCCGCCACACAGCATTGCCCCCCCAGTCATCATAATCCAAGGCGCGCCATTGGACAACATGGACCACTTTCCATACCTCGGGAGCCTACTATCAGCAAGGGCAGATATCAGTGATGAGGTCCAACACTGCCTCCAGTGTGCCAGTACAGCCTTCGGTCGCCTGAGGAAGTGTTTGAAGACGAGGAGTTATACAAGCAACATTTAGATTGCTTATGCAATTGGTCAGACGCATTGCAGACAAAATGGTAACATTAACTTTAAGCGTGCTGAAAATACAGTTGAACAGTTAGAACAGAAAGACAAATGTCAGTGTGCCAAATGGCCTTTTCATGCCCTTGACTTCGATTTCTAACAAAGATTGAAAAAATGTAGGACATAATTATACAACAAATGGGATTGAATTAGCATGGAGATTTAGAAACGCACCTGGGAATAATTTCAACATCCAGCCAATAAACCATAGCAATTAAAAACAGCTAATCCCAAGTGTAAAAAGAATGAGCTTTGAGGAATCAATGGGAAATGTTAACCTTCGTATCAAGCTGGCTCAGTTAATATAGGCTGACACTTCAGTGTAGTACAGAGGGAGTGCTGCATTGTTAGGGGTGCTGGCTTTCAGACGTGATGTTAAACTTAGGCTTCATTTGCTTGAGCACATCGATGTAAAATATAAAGGAGAGAAGCAGGATGTTCTCCTGGTGTCCTGTCCAACTACCACCAAAGAGAGATAATTGATCATTTATCTGATTTACTATTTGTGGGCCCTTGTGTGCAAATCGGCTGCAATGCTGACTTGTGACAACACTTCAAAAGTAATTTGTTGTCTAAAGTGCTTCGAGATGTCCTGAGGATTTGAACAGCACTATATAAATGCAAATTCTTTCTGCACTGTGTAGAAAGGTGGTGATTAATGTGGAATCATATTAAAATGTAGAGCCAGAGAACAGAAGAAAACCAGTGATAAGTAAATTTAGAACATATCCGGGTAAACTCTTTACTAAAAGAATGATCAAAATTTTGAACAATTTACTAATAAAGTTAATAGGAGGCAAAAACAGTGAACTATTTAAAAGACAATTAGATACCAAGATGGGAGAGTTTAGCTACTTGGGATGAGGTTTCAAGGGCCAAATAGGTATCAATAAATATTACTAAAATGACTGCACATGATAATTCAATGCTCAATCCTATATTAAAATAAAGCCCTGTACAAACTTTGTAGATTAGCCAAAATTACTCATAACTCGTAAAATCTTGTCTTTTTGTCAAAGGTTCTGGTGTTTGAATTTCTTGGGTCAGAACAGATTTTATTAATTTCCTTTAAATGTCCTCTCCAAAGAGTTCATGGTATGTGATCTCAAGAATTTAAATCACAAGGAAAAATTAACTTGGGCTTGTTCTTGTTGCCTAATAGATGAGACTTTGAGAGGGCCCAATATAAGTTTTCAAAATTACAAAGGGCATTAATAGTTACTTCCAGACAAATTGTCTACATGACAAAGGTTGAAAACCCAGGAGAAAATTATTTAAAATTAAGAATAAATGGGAATTCAAATAGAACTATTGCAGACAAATTGTAGGAGGCATACATATGTACATTAGAAAAGATCACTGCTACCAACAGTATAACTAGGTTCAAGAAACAACTAGATGTCTGACTGAAGAAGCTATAAATTGAAGGATACGATGAGAAGAAGGAAAACCAAAATATATCAGGCTCATTCGGTCATCCTTGGACATTCTTTTATGGCTCTTTGTAATCAATAACGAAATAAAAACGGAACAACATACAGGAGTAGTCAGCAACTCAGTCTCTGCTTAAAATATTCCATCTTGGAGACCCTGGCTGAAATCTGGATCAAAAACAGGTTGCTTACTTGGAAGATTTTCAACTATTGATTACGAAGCAAACATCTCTAAGTTGCATTCTCAAATCAATGTGAAACGCAGACACTTACTGAATTAGGGGAATGTCTAGAAATGCTCAAACTAATACTGCATCACATCAGTTCCTGTTTTTGAAAGCCAAAAATTGCAGCATCTTAGATCTGTGAATGATGCTGCTTTATTAATGATTGCATGAATTCCTTATATTTTGGATAAATTGACTGGATTTGAATCATGTTAATAAGGGTACTGGCAACTCTCGATTATCCGCACACAGATCTAACGGAGAACCCGCTGCAACGGCACCTTTAAAAACTGTGATTCTGTCCCGTGTACAGCTGCACACCATTAAGCCCACCCCACACAGTCCTGCACTGACACACAGCATTATCACTACACACAGAGGAAGGGCTTTATTTTATAATAAAGTTTAATGCTGTCTCGACCTTAAAGGAATCCTTGTAGAGCAATCAAATTAACTCAGATCTGGACAGTCTGTCCGCTCATACTGCAACCCATCCTCACGTTATCAGATCGAAGACATTGCTCCCAACTCCGCTCTTTAGGGCACTGCCCAGATCATCACGCTGGAAGCAAGTTCAGAGGGGCAAAAGATTTATCCAACTCTTCCTCGCTTCCCTGCCATCTTTCCGTTTTCTGATCTTGGTGAATGTACTCTTGTGCAGTCTGGTATATCACTGAGGGTGCTGCCTCGGGGGTAAGTAAAGCTGAGTCTCATTCGACCTCCAGCGGTTGAAGCTTTAGACTGGCCATTTTAAGAAAATGTAGACACAGTATAACATGGGTCTCTTCACTTTATATTAAAATGAATAGGTGGTCAATCCCATCCTGGAGTGCACAGAAGCAGAAAAGCATAAAAGTACTGTATAAATTTGGGACCCAAACTTTCTCGACAAGTACCTGCACTCGCCCTAGCGGCAAAATCGTTTACCTGGAATAGCCCAATCCCCGAGGGCCCCGAATAATCGAGAGTTGCCTGTATACGATTTATCCGGATCAAAAATGTCACATTTATGTACAACAATTTTTTCTCACAAATAGAACATTTATAAGTCATGATCCAAAATTAATACTACTTCCAGTTAATGTGATTGAAGAAACTGTTGCAACAGAACACTGCAAGAACCATAGGAATTGATGTACCCAAAAGGTAAATGAATTAAATCACCCACTTCATAAAACCTGAACAAACAAGTGAACCTGAAGTTCTGACAATACCAGCTTTGTTTTGAGGTAAGTCTTAACGACATTTTCAACTTATTCACAATAAATAGATGAATGGGGCTGCCCATAATTGCTCAAAGGTCTAAATGAAAACCTTAACAGGGTGTGAAAGGAACAGCAACTCCATCTCATTTTTTCAGTATTGGGCTGCTTGCTCAATGTTTTGCAAGCCTCACGCCCATTTACACAACTCGAGTGGCAATGTGTGAGCAAGAGCCGATTCATGGAGACTGCTCACCAGGCTGCTGGCTTCTTTAAGTCACAGTTAAGCGATGGGAGCTATATAGGAAAGTGGGGTCACCACAAGAAAGCAGCAGATTTCCTATGGTGATGCCAAGTCTTCCTCCTTCCGCACTCACCACCTCCTCCTGCCCCATTCGCCACTCCCCACGCCTTTCATTATACAGTAGCTGAATTGATGTCCATCTTTTCATTTTGAAGGATAGACTGCACTGCCCCAGAGGCACTACTGGAAACCATTAACTGCTGTGTTGCTCACTGCCTTGAACTTCCACCAATGGTTTTATACTAACTTGCTGCCAACTTCAGCAGTGCCATTAGCAGCAAACCTGTAGTACAAGTAAAGTATTAGAAAACAATATGCAACGGTTCTTGTATCAATGCATATGTTGATAATATTATTTCATTAAAACCATCTTCTCTACTCATCTTTCAACTTAACTTTAAGATGGTATTTGAAACTTACTGCTCGGACTTGGCATCCCAGGGTAAGCGTCTGTGTCTTCCAACTCTAAAGTGATCAGACCACGGTTAGGTAGATGATGCCTTCCAGCGGTTGTCCCAGTAAATGGTGTTCCCCCATTCTCTTCTACACTGAATTGCTGTAGATCATTGCTGTTTAATAATGGTGCTACCAAAGGATGGCTGCAACGTTATGTACATTAAAGTCAAGAAAACTTAATGAGAAATCAAACAGAACTCAATTAGTCATTTGCCTAAAAATTTTTTTAAAGCTGGCTATAGCCATATAAAACATTCAAGACATTCTTTGCAAGCCTATGAACCAAGCCTTTCGGTTTATACCAGTTTGTTTTAATTATATTGCCTGTGAGCAGTAGTTACTCGAGCAAAAGCATTCATAGGGTAGGAATAAGCCCAAATTGCAAAAAACCTAATGCTGAGTCATCTCCAATATAACTGAGGAACAGTTCTGGAAAAGCATGGTATGGAGATGCAACCATTCACAAGATATGAAATGGTGGTGGCAGGTTTCAAACTCATGCAGATTTATTGATTTGATCAATTTAAATTGTCAAGCATTATAAAAAATCTTTGTAGTACAGTATTATAAAAACATTCAAGAGATTGTATTTAGAATGTGCATTAAAATTCCTCCTCCTACATTATTCAACAATTTATTTTTGAACCATGATGTTGCACATAGAAAGAAAGAATTTACATTTATATAGCACCTTTCACAACCTTAGGATGTCCCAGTATGTTTCAAAGCCAATGAAGCACTTTTGAAATATAGGGCCCAAGTTTCCACATGATTTGCGCCTGATTTTTAGGAGCAACTGGTGGAGAACGGACTATCTTAGAAATCGCAATTCTCCACATTTTTTTTTCTGCAGTTCTAGTGAGGTAAAACAGTTCTACTTTGGAACAGAATTTTTTCTTCAAAAGGGGGCGTGTCCGGCCACTGACGCCTGATTTCAAAGTTTCCACAGTGAAAACGTATTCCAAATTAAAGTAGAATGGAGCAAGTGAAGATTTTTGTAGAACTGAAAAAACCTGTTCTACAGATTGAAAAATCAGGCGCAGGTTACAAATTAGGCGTCCAGAACGAGGTGGGGGGCAGGGGGGGGGGAAGGGAAGTCATTAAATTCTACAATAAATCCTTATTTATACTTCTACAAATATTATACAAATAAATCCAACCTGAATAAACATTTATAAGCAAAGAAAAGATTAAATAAACCATCTTCCTACCTGTGTGAAAGTGCTTCAGCCATCGTTCGTTCCCGCGGGAGGAAACCGCCGTTTGTTGCCGTGGAGGGGAGGGAGGGGAAGGAGACAGCGGTTTGTTGCCGTGGAGGGGAGGGAGGGGGAGGAAACCGCTGTTTGTTGCCGTGGAGGGGAGGGAGGGGAAGGAGACAGCGGTTTGTTGCCGTGGAGGGTGGGGAGGGGAAGGAGACAGCGGTTTGTTGCCGTGGAGGGGAGGGAGGGGGAGGAAACCGCCGTTTGTTGCCGTGGAGGGGAGGGAGGGGAAGGAGACAGCGGTTTGTTGCCGTGGAGGGGAGGGAGGGGAAGGAAACCGCCGTTTGTTGCCGTGGAGGGTGGGGAGGGGAAGGAGACAGCGGTTTGTTGCCGTGGAGGGGAGGGAGGGGAAGGAGACAGCGGTTTGTTGCCGTGGAGGGGAGGGAGGGGAAGGAGACAGTGAGAAGGGTAGCCTCAGTGCTGATGTGCTGATGGCAATGTGCTTTTATTAAAAAATGTTCAAAAATTAAACAGCTACAAAGAACTACAAAAATGGCCGAGTGCCAATGTTTCCTTCACACTGCGCGTGCGTGAATGCTCCAACGCGCACGCGCAGCGTTGCCGGCAGGAAAAAAACTAATTTACATAGTACCCGCCCCCTCCCACTTACAAAATCGGCGCGAGTGTCGGCTCCGCCCCCCTGGGCGCCGTGTCAAACAGACAAGGAGCTGCAAAGCGCTCGAGAATAGCGCGTTTTTTTTCTGCCGCCGTTTTAGGCGCGAAAAACGGGCGCCCAGCTCGGAGGGGCGCCCGTTTTTTATCCTGTGGAAACTTGGGCCTAAAGTCACTGATATAATGTAGGAAGCACAGCAGCTAATTTGAGCACAGCAATGAGATAATGACTAAATAATCATTTTTTTGTTTAATGATGTTGGTTGAGGGAATATAGGATGAATATACATGTCAAATCACTGATTCTGTGTTGATTGCATCAGCAAAGACTGCAACAGTGCACCCAGTGGAGGAGCAAAGTATCACTGACAGCAACTTCTGGATTTCCACATTTAATTCTGTATGTGCGAATGCCAGAAGTTGCTGTCAGTTTTACACAGTAATGGTGGTGATCGCTGACAGTTTTGCTGTCATTACAACTACAAATTCTGGGCCATTAATGCAGAAAACTGAGAACTAACCATAGAATTATACAGCACAGAAGGAGGCCATCTGGTCCATCAAGCCTGTGCCGGCTCTTTGAAAGAGGTATCCAATTAGCCCCACTCCACTGTTCTTTTCCTATAACCCTGCAATTTTTTCCCTTTTCAAGTATATATCCAATTTGCTTTTGAAAGTTATTATTGAATCTGTGTCCTCCACCCTTTCAAGCAGAGCATTCCAGATCATAACAAATCACTGTGTAAAAAAACAATTTGTCTCATCTCCTCTCTAGTTCTTTTGCTAATCACCTTAAATCTGTGTCTTGTTTACTGACCCTTCTGTTACTGGAAACAGTTCACCTTTATTTACTCTATCAAAACCCTTCAAGATTTTGAACACCTCTATCAATTCTCCTCTTATCCTTCTCTGCTCCAAGGAGAATAACCTCAGTTCCTCTAATCATGTAACTAAAGTCTTTCATCCTTGGTAACATTCTAATAAATCTTCTCTGCTCCCTCTCCAAGGTGTTGACATCCTTACTAAAGTGTGCTGTGCAGAATTGGCCACAATACTCCAGCTGGGGCCGAATCAGTGTTGTATAAAGGTTTAGCATAACTTCCTTGCTTTTGAACTCTATGGGCCCAAGTTTCAGCCTCAGTTGCTCCTGATTTTTTGGAGCAACTGGTGTAGACGGAGTATCTTAGAAATTCAAATTCTCGGCATTTAGTTTGCTCCAGTTCTAGTCAGTTAGAACAGTTTCACTTTGGAACAGAATTTTTTTTTCCAAAAGGGGGCGTGTCCTCCGGCCACTTACGCCTGTTTTCAAAGTTTCGGCAGTGAAAACTTACTCCAAACTAACTTAGAATGGAGTAAGTGAAGATTTTTGTACGCTCGAAAAAACCTTGTCTACACTTTAGAAAATCAGGCGTAGGTTACAAATCAGGCGTAGGGAATGGGGGGGGGGGTTTAAAGGGAAGTTTACAAACATTAAACACTTCAGTTTTACAAATAAAGAGCCATCATCAATAATAAATTATAAAAACATCAATAAATCAACCAATAAATCAATCAAAAAAAATTAATAAGAAATAATTTTTTAAAAAATCAATAAATAAAACATTTTCTACTTACCGACTGCAGCACCGGGAGCCCTCCAACAGCGTGCTGGGATGCCCCCCCACCCCACTCCCCACAGTGTGTCTCTGTCAGTGTCTCTATCTCTCTGTCTGTCTGTCTGTGTGTGTCTCTCACTCTCTGTCTGTGTTTCTGACAGTGAGGGAAGGGGGAGGAGGGGGGTAGAGGGAGAGAGGGGGGGGCAGGGGGAGGGGAAGGAGGGAGGCAGAGGGGGAGGGAGGGAAGGGGGAGGGGAAGGGGGGAGGAGGTGAAGGGGGGGAGGAGGAGAAAGGGGGGGAGGAGGAGAAAGGGGAAGGGGGAGAGGAGGAGAAGGGGAAAGGGGGAGAGGAGGAGAAGGGGAAAGGGGGGAGAGGAGGAGAAGAGGAAAGGGGGGAGAGGAGGAGAAGGGGAAAGGAGAAGGGGGGGGAAAGGAGAAGGCGGGGGGAGGCTGAACGGGCCGGGCCCGGCGGCCGGGCCCAAGACTTCGGGCAGGACCCGTCCCCAGCACCAGATTTACAGATAGGTGGCGTTGGGTCGGGTCGGGAGGAGCACGGGTCGGGGTCGGGAGCGCGGGTCGGGGCCGGTGCGGGGGGGGGGGGGGGGGGGGGGGCGGTCGGGAGCACGGGTCGGGTCGGGAGGGGTGGGGGGGAGGAGGGAGGTCGGTTCGTGTCGGGGGCAGGGGGAGGGAGGTCAGGTTGGGTCCGGGTGGGGGGGTCAGGTCGGGGGGGTGGTGGGAGGGAGGTCGGTTCGGGTCGGTGGGGGGGGGGGGGGAGCGCGGGTCGGGTCCAGTTCGGGGGGGTCGGGTCGGGTCCGGGGGAGCGGGAGTCGACTCGGGTCGGGAGGAAGCAGGAGCTGGGCGTGGGAGGCAGCCTTATCCAAGCAGCCCCAGTGAGGCCATTCGGCCAGGGCTAAGGGCTGCATTCTTCGGGCCCCTCCCACACAGTTTTGGGCACCTGGAGCTACTGCACATGCCCGCCCACTGTAGCGTGCATGTGCAAAGGTCCCGGCACTGTTTTCAGCGCAGGGACCTAGCTCCGCCCCCCACAGCTCGTGCTGCACCGCACCGAAGGCCAGAGGACCAGCAGGGAGCCGGAGAATCTGGAAGTTTTTTTTAGGCGCGAAAAACGATCGTCCAGGTCGGGGCTGCGCCGTTCTCGGCGCGGCCCGAAACTTGGGCCCTTTGCCTCTATTAATAAAGCCATTTTTAACAGCCTTCTCAATTGGTCCTGGCACTCAATTGCTTCAAAGATTTGTGTACATGCATCCCCAGTTCTCTGTTCCTGCACTGTCTTTAAAATTGTACCATTTAGTCTATTTTGCCTTTTCTCATTCTTCCTATCAAAATGTATTACTTCACACTTTTATGCATTAAATTTCATTTGCCATGCGTCTGCCTATGTTACCAGTCTATATCCTCTTGAGGTTTGTTATTATCCTTCCCACTGTTTACTACATTTCCGAGTTTAGTGTCATCTGCAAACTTTGAGATTATGCCTTGTATACTCAAGTCCAGGTCATTAATACATATCAGAAAAAGCAGTGATCCCAACAGCGACCCTGGGGGGCACCACTGCACACTTCCCTCCAATCTGAAAAGCAATCGTTCACTACTACTCTCTGCTTTCTCTCCCTTAACCAATTTTGTAACCTGGCAACCACTACCCATTTAATCCCATGAGCTTCAATTTTGCTAATAAGTCTTATCAAATGCCATTTGAAAGTCCATATACACATCATCAACCGCACTAGTCTCATCAATCCTCTCTGTTACTTCAAAGAACTCAATCAAGTTAGCCAAACATGATTTGCCTATAAAAATCCGTGCTGGCTTTCAGAAACTTAACTGAACCAGCCACATAAACAATGTGGCTACAAGCGCAGGTCACAGGCTGGATATTCTGCAGCGAGTATGTCATCTTCCGACTCCCCACAACCTTTCAACCATCTATAAAGGCACAAGTCAGGAATGTGATGGAATATTCTCACTTGCCTGAATGAGTGCAGCTCCAACAACACTCAAGAAGCTCAGCATCATCCAGAACAAAGCAGCCCGCTTGATTGATACCCCATTAACCAGCTTATACATGCACTCCATCCACCTCTGGTACACCATGGCTGCGGTGCGTACCAGCTACAAGATGCACTGCAACAACTTGACAACGCTTCTGCGACAGCATCTCCGAAACCCATGACCCCTAGAAAGACAAGGACAGCAGGTGCATGGGAACACCACCACCTGCAAGTTCCCCTCCAAGTCACACACCATCCTGACTTGGAAATATAACTCCGTTGCTTCATCGTCGCTGGGTCAAAATCCTGGAACTCCCTACCTAACAGCATTGTGGGAGAACCTTCACCTCATGGACTGCAGCAGTTCAAGAAGGTGGCTCACCACCACCTTCTCATGGGCAATTAGGGATGGGCAATAACTGCTGGCCTTGCCAGTGACGCTCACATCCCATGAATACATTTAAAAAAAAATTATTAATCCATATTATTCCAAGTGACAATAAATTTTGTCCCAGATCAATGTCCCTAGAAGATTCTCCACCACCAACTTGAGGCTGACTTAACATAAGAACCTAAGAAATAGGAGCAGGAGTAGGCCATTGGCCCCTCGAGCCTGCTCCGCCATTTAATAAGATCATGACTGATCTGATCATGGGCTCAGCTCCATTTCCCTGCCCGCTCCCCACAACCCTTTATTCCCTTATTGCTCAAAAATCTTTCTATCTCCGCGTTAAATATATTCAATGACCCAGCCTCCACAGCTCTCTGGGGCAGAGAATTCCACAGATTTACAACCCTCAGAGAAGAAATTCCTCCTCATCTCAGTTTTAAATGGGCGACCCCTTATTCTGAGACTATGCCCCCTAGTTTTAGTTCCCCCTATTAATGGAAACATCCTCTCTGCATCTACCTTGTCGATCCCTGTAATTGCCAGGTTTATCCCCCTCCCCTCATTTGAACAGGGATGTAAACATTTGAATTCTCCATTCCTGTGACTCATCTCCCATATCTAAGGAGGATTGGAAGATTGTGGCCAGAGCCTCTGCAATTTCCATCTTACTTCCCTCAGCACCCTAGGGTAGATCCCATCTGGACCGATGACTTTTCTATTTTGAGCGTTACCAACCTTTTAAGTACCTTCTCTTTAATTATTTTTATCCTATCCAATTTCTCTACTACCTCCTTCTTTACTGTGACATTGGCAGCATAGTCTTCTTTAATGAAGACAGATGCAAAGTAAGAACATAAGAAATAGGAGCAGGAATAGGCCATACGGTCCTTTGAGCCTGGTTTGCCATGGCTGATCTTCGCCTGATCCCCATATTGTCCGATTCCCCTAGAGTCCAAAAATCTATCTATCTCAGTCTTGAATAAACTCAACAACTGAGCATTCACAGCCCTCTGGGGTAAATTCCAAAGATTCACAACACTCTTTGAGTGAAGAAAGACCTCCTCATCTCAGTCTTAAATGGGCAACCCCTTATCCTGAGACTATGCCCCTTAGTTCTAGACTCTCCTGCCAGAGGAAACAACCTCTCAGTATCTACCCTTTCAAGCCCCCTCAGAATCTTGTATGTTTCAATGAGATCACCTCTCATTCTTCTCAACTCCAGAAAGTATAAGCCCATTCTACCCAATCTTTCCTCATAGGACAGCTTTCTCATCCCAGGCAAGTAGATAAGGGGACCAAAAATGTGCACAGTAATCCAGGTGTACAATTGTAGCAAGACTTCCTTACTCTTGTACTCCAACTGTCTTGCAATAAAGGCCAACATCCCATTTGTTTTCCTAACTGCTTGTTGTACCTGCATGCTAACTTTCTGGGTTTCTTGTACTAGGCCATGCAAATCTCTCTGTACACCAACTTTTAAAAGTTTCTCACCATTTAAAAATTATAGGGCCCGAGTTTGGTGAAACATAAGTTCCGTCCAAGTACTGTCCAAAGGAATGCTAAGATCCTGACGGCGCTTAGAACATAAGAACATAAGAACTAGGAGCAGGAGTAGGCCACCTGGCCCCTCGAGCCTGCTCCGCCATTTAATAAGATCATGGCTGATCTGAGATTGGGCGGAAGTTTCACGAAAAAATGTGGGAACGATAGCTCGGTGGCAAAAATGGGCATTGCATGCCAATTCTGGACAGCAGCGGTTGGTAGCTCCCATTCTGGGCGGCAAATGCGATCCTCGGCAAAGTACCGCCGAGGATAGAGTTGGGCCCAGGGAGGGGGGAAACTGATAAAATAAAAAGTTTTCAAACTAATAAAAAAAAACACCATAAATCCTTCAGGGGACCCCATCCACCTAAATCCCTGCAAAAGAAATAAAGAAACGAAGTGCACTAACTTTTTTTTTTGCAGGTTTTCATATTTACTGTTGAGGTAAGACCTGCCTCCATGCAGCGGTCTTTTCCCCTGCTGGAGCGGAGGATCGCTCGGACCAAACTGGGAACGCAGCAGGCGGGAGGATTCTTGTGGGCGTTGCACGCTGGCGCATGCCAGCAGACGGTCCCCAGCGGTCTCTCCCTGCCGGCGTGAGGACCTGACGAAACTTGCTCGGAGGGGAGAGCCAAAAACCATCGCGACCTCCGAGAAAACACGGCGGCAGGCGACATTAAGTCGACTAGACTCGGGCCCATACTGTTTTCCTATTCTTCCTACTGAAGTGATTAACTGCACATTTCCCCACATTATACTCCATCTGCCAGCTTATTGCTCACTCACTTAACCTGTCTATATCCCTTTGTAGACGCTAGAGGGCTGGATTTTCAGCTTTTTTGGATTTCACCGTTTCCGGGCACAATTCGCGGCGGATTCAAAAATTTAGCGCCCGGTTAGTTCGCGTCAGAGCAAGCACCTTTCGCTAAATGAAAGTTCACGAGGAGCGTTAGCACTAACTCCAGCGTTGCACCACACAATTTGTGCGCCAGAGCCAAAAGTCCAGCGCTAACAAAATCGGCCGTTCTGCGCATAAGCAATTTTTTTTTCTTATAAGAACATAAGAATTAGGAACAGGAGTAGGCCATCTAGCCCCTCGAGCCTGCTCCGCCATTCAACAAGATCATGGCTGATCTGGCCGTGGACTCAGCTCCACTTACCCGCCCGCTCCCCATAACCCTTAATTCCCTTATTGGTTAAAAATCTATCTATCTGTGACTTGAATACATTCAATGAGCTAGCCTCAACTGCTTCCTTGGGCAGAGAATTCCACAGATTCACAACCCTCTGGGAGAAGAAATTCCCTCTCAACTCGGTTTTCTGGTCTGCTGTCCGGTCGCAAACGCAGGGCGTGACCGCGCACATGCACAGTACACCCGAGGCTGAATCAACCATTTTAAAATTGGATTTTGATCGTGGAGGACGAGGAGTCAAGACAGCATGCCAGCCAATTCAGCCAGGAGGCTAACGAAGCTCTAGTAGGGGCTGTGAAGTGAAGATGGCAGGGGTTACATCGGAGTGATGGATCTAGACCCCTGCCATCCATTTTTAATCGTATATGGAGTGAAATCGCTGACACTGTGCCTCAGACACAATGGTCAGGAGTGGCAAACAATGTCGAAAAAAGTTCAATGATCTTTCGAGGGTCATTAGAGTGAGTACAATTTTTATTCATGCACTCCTTCATTACTTCAATTCTAAATCTGACACATTATTTGTTCTCATGCTTTGGGTGCCTGTCAGCAGTCTGTGGGTGTTCACATGCTTTTGCTGTCTGTGAGCACTGTGTGGGTTGCCTCCTAAAATGCATGACACATAGATAGCCTTGGTTTGGCACCCTATTTGCCATGAATGATATTTACACATTATTAAGATTGCTTTCTGAGATCTCATAAGATGTCTCTGCACTTCGATGTCCTCCTGATGAACCACGTGCAACTTCCAAAGCCATTAAACAGAGGACTATATTACATTCAGACAGTATGGTATAAGTGCTTTGGTGGCTGTGTGTAACCATTCCCATTTTCATCTTTGCAAGCAAAGAAGTCCCATAATCAGCACGAGCAGATGAGGACAGGCGGCGGTCTGCCTCAGACCCTGCCACTCATGTACATCGAGGAGAGAGTGGAAGGCCTCATCGGCGTCTCAGGTCGGGCAACTACCACTGGGGGTGCTGCCCCCCGCTCGGAAACTGATGGCAAGTCCTGGGCTGGGTTGGGGCAATGTCATGCAGTGTCTGTGGACTAGATATAATGGAGTAGCGGCAGTCCTTCAAATGAGCCTGTGCTATGCGACCTTCCTCATGTCACCCTGCCCCCTCCATTCGTCTGTTGCTTTCTACTTTCAGATGGCCAGCCACAGCTGCAGCATCCCTCGGATCAACCCTCCCAGTTAGGCCATTGTGTGGAGGAGGAGAATGTGGAAGAGGACCAATTTGCAGATTACCCGACTCTGGGGCAGATGCAATCCACCCCTTTTTTAACGCTGGCACTCACCTCGTCTGAGGACAATGACCTAACTTACTCGGGGTTCGTCAACTCAGACTCCTGGGACTAGTGGCATGCAGCAACGCAGTACTGAGGTCGAATTCCGTATGCCATCTCTCCAGAGGGTGAGTTGGCAAAGTCGGTCTGCTGACAGACAGACAGAAGTGGAACTGGTCATGGTGGGACTGTCCAGGGAGAGCATCCACCTCACCCGTCAACTCCTTGATGTCTTGGGTACGATTCCCACGACCATCGAGACTCTCACTGCGACCATTACGGAGGTAAGCTCGCAGATTTTCGGTGCTCACATGAGGCCGGTGGCCTCCAGCAGTGACACTGGAGTCCCGGAGAGTGTGGCGTGAAGCCTCGCGGAATATGGTGCATCTCAGGTACAAGCTCTGCTTGAGCTTAGGCAGGTGATGCAGTCTATAAACCCTTCCGCCATACTCTCTGTGTTCCCCACTGGCACACCCAGACCCCAACCATCTATGACTGTCGAAACTGATGAAGAGGCTCGCCAGTCAGAAACCGGGCCTTCCACACCACGAGCTGGTCCAGTGCATCCCCAGACAGTCTCCATTGTCTCCCTCCCCAACACCAGCAGCGCTCTGACAACATTGTTGCACATCATCTTGGTACCACTTGGGTTAGGAGCAGTAGGCAAGGTGGGAGGATAAGAGTAAGGCCGGGGGGGGGGGGGGGGGGCAGGGGGATGCGGGGGGAGAAGCCACTGGTAAAAGATAGTGGGGCACGGATTGCTGCATTTATGTTGTTGATGCTGGATGCATCCTATGTTTTATGTTTTATTATCATGTTCTGATTTATCGTGTTCATAATGCTGTTGTTCTTGAATTATCACACTGCTGGATGAAGCTAATTTATGTTATTTTATTAAAGTTGACAAAGTTTACAATGCTTAATAAATTTTTTTGTTCACCTTAACCATTC
Source organism: Pristiophorus japonicus (assembly GCF_044704955.1). Taxonomy (NCBI): domain Eukaryota; kingdom Metazoa; phylum Chordata; class Chondrichthyes; family Pristiophoridae; genus Pristiophorus; species Pristiophorus japonicus. The sequence continues at coordinate 179,761,206 of NC_091981.1, forward strand.
CTGTGTAGTGTCTCATTTGCAGAATAAGAGTGGGAATAGTCAACATGGTGGGACAGAGTGGCCAGGCAACGGTCAAACGTGCCGTTAACTCTTCAAGAAAAGCATTCAATTCTGAGCTACTGACGTAAGGCTTTTGCAGTGGCGAAATTTCCACGAGGCCTCCCCTGTGGTGGTGGTGGCATAGGTTCCTCACCAGGCTCCTCTTCCTTGTCTTCCTCCTCCCCATCCCCCTCTCTCCTGAGGTGGTCCTGCAATCCCCGTTGGCAAATCCTGTCCCCTCATGATGGCTTGGTTGTGTAGCATGCAGCACACCACAATGAACTCAGAGACCTGCTGAGGGGAGTATTGCAGGCAGCCTCCAGAGTGGTCCAGGCATCGGAAGCGCTGGTTGAGCGCTCCAATTGTCTGTTCGACGATGTTGCATGTGGCTGCATGGCTCTCATTATAGCGATGCTCGGCTTCTGTCTGAGGGTTCCGGAGGGGAATCATGAGCCAGGTGGCGAGGCCGTAACCTTTGTCACCGAGCATCCAGCTCTGGTCTTGAGGTTGAAGCTGGAACATGCGTGAGACACTGCTCTCACGCAAGATGAAAGCATCATGGATGCTCACTGCGTATTGGGCATTGACTGCCATGATATGCCGAGTATGGTCCACCACACGTTAAAAAAAAATCCACGCACAGGCATCTTCTACCCCTCAGGATATAGTTCGGGATCTGGAATATCATTGAAACACCTGTGAACTCATACTTTTCCAGCATGGAAGTAAGTCATCCTCGTTTACGAGGGACTGCCTATGATGAGACTATCTGTATGTTCAGGAAGTGGAATCCCTTTCGGTTTCAATAAACCTCTGGATTGAGTAAAGGTGCTCACAGGGCGATGTGCCAACAGTCAACCTTGCGGAAGCCAGCAATTCGTCCAAAACCGACAGCCCTCTCATTTTGGGTTTCCTTGGTCATTGGGATGTTTATGAAGTCCATCCTGCATGTGTACAGTGCAGTAGTCATCTGGTGAATGCAGCAATGTGTAGCATGCAGCGAGATGGAGCATTTATCCCCTGCCGATGCCTGAAAGGAGCCGGAGGCATAGAAGGCAAGTGCACAGTCACCTTCACCTCGATAGGCAGTGCAGTCCTGTTGTCGCTGGTAGGCTGTAGGTCTGCCTTTATCAGCTGGCATATCTCTGTCACCACCTCTTTTCGGAAGCGCAGCCTTCTAACTCACTGTGCCTCAGAGAGCTGCAGAAATGAGCGATGTTTGCTGTAAACTCGGGGGGGTTAAGGCCTCCTCTTCACCATACGTCTGCGACCTCTTCGATTACTTTGAAAATGATCATCTATAAGCCTTCTTCCAGCTCTACGCTGTATAAACATAGCAGCCAGGATTAATGGTTGACATAGCATGGCCCCCATCTTTTAAAATATCCTTAAATGTCCTTTAAAAAAAACTATAAACTCACATAAACTTCAAAAGTATGCAATAACGCAGCATTCTTCTCCCAGTGATTTTAATCACTCAGAACTCCGACTTTCTCCTCCGGTTTCAAGATGGCGCCGTTAGTGCCTGCTGCGGCCTGGGTCCGACTGGTTTGTGCTGGCGGTTTCCTGGGCGGACGTTAAATCGGGCGATATATCGAAAGTCCCGCCCGAGGCGCTAGCGCAGCGATGCACGACGATTTATGTCATCCAAACGGTGAAAACAGCAGGCGGGCGCTTGGCGAAAATTCCACCTGATTGCAAAAGTGTTGTGTGCCACGTTTCACGCCAAAAAAAAATCATTTTTACGCCCTGCCCAGGCGCTAAATGAGGCGCAGATCAGCCGAAAAACAAGCCCACTGCGTCCTCCTCACAGCTTACTGTCCCACCTATCTTTGTATCGTCAGCAAACTTGGATACATTGTACTCTATCCCTTCATCGAAGTCATTAATATAGATTGTAAATAGCTGAGGCCCCAGCACTGATCCTTGGGCACCCCAGTAGATACGGCCTGCCAACCTGAAAGTATTCATTTAGTACCTCAGGCATACCCTCTGCCTCTACAAGATCTCCTTTTGGGTCCCTAATCGGCCTCACCCTTACTTTGACAACCCTATTATTTATAAGTTGATAAAAGACTTTGGGTTCCATTTTGTTACCAGCTAATTAATCTATTCTCATACACTCTCTTTACCTCCATTTCCTTTTTCAATTCTCCCTTGTACCTTTTGTATACAGCTTGGTTCTCTACTAAATTATAACCTCAACATTTATCTAAGCCTCCTTTTTTAATTTCATTTTAAACTCTAAGGGCCGGAATTCCCGTTGTGCGCCTCCTGGGGACGCAAAAGAGTTTTCTGCCGGGGTGGGGGGGCTCGGCACTACCGGGTCCCACGAAATTGCGGAGGAGTTAGCGGAAGCACGAATCCATTAGCAGCCCGGGCCGTTACACCGGCGATGGTGTCATCGCTGTGTGTGACAACCCCTTTCCATCCCACAGTGGAAATTGGCCAGCGCCCCATGAGGTCGCCATGGGGTGAAGCTTGCACCATGCTCGCGGGTCGCAAGCCGGGCTACACACCCTTCAGGGTGAAAATTAAAGGGGACAAGCGCTCCGCTGCGCACCACCATATTTTTTTCTTCCTGGCTTAGCGGTCGGACCGCTGTGTAAAGTTGTCGCGGGATACTCCGTTTCCGTGTTGAGCTGCAGCCATGGCACCCCCTAGCCCTGGTGGTCCAGTGGAGGCCATCAAAGGGCCTGCAGAACTGCGTAGTACTCCGCGATGCGTCCGGGTAACACGCTCGATCCTGCCCCTCACAGGAAGTGGAGCGCGCAACATTGCGCTCTACTTCCTGTGCGAGGCAGTAACCCGAATTTCGCTTCTGGGGCGGGACTTCCACGCTGGGCGCAGAACGTCTGGCCCCGGAAAGGTTACCGCCCCCAACCGGGAGATAGCCAATTTCAACCCCTATATCTTTAGTCATTCAGAGAGCTCTAGATTTGCATGCTAGGTTTTGCCATTAAAAGAAAAAACTGAAAATAATTGAAAGACGAAAACATCTTGCACGTGAACATAGCATCTTTAGCATAGTAAAAGCACCCAAAGGCACATCAGAGGAGCATGAGGTGTTTAAAATCATGAAAGATTTATAGAGTAAATAAAGAGAAACTGTTTAAATGACTGAAGGGTCGATAATAAAAGGACACAAATTTTAAGGTGATTGGCAAAAAAAAGTGACACGAGGAAAAAAAAATTTACGCAACGAGTGGTTAAGATTTGGAGTGCACTGCCTGATAAGGTGGTGGATACAGATTCAATATAAGCAACTCTCGATTATCCGTACACAGATCCAACGGAAAACCGTTGTAACGGGATTTAAATTTCTGTTGCTAACAAGTGAAAAGACAGCCACAAATAATTTGGAAAAATCTCCTTCCAAACACTGCTCATTTGTATTTGTTCATTCTCTCTCTCACACACTCTCTCTTTCTCACACTCGCACACTCTCTCTCTCTCGCCGTAAAAATCACCCTCCTCTGCCCTTGCTTTGCTGGTGTGTGTGCACGCGCTGCTGCAGCCGCTGTCTCTCGCGGCTGACGTTGGGAACGGGGGCAGTGCCGGCACCGGGTTCCTGGCACAGAACCTGTACATGCATGCTGGTAATGTCCATCTTTTGTTGCTGTTTGTATTGATTCATTAAAGTTTTAACTTTAAAATGTAGACTCACCCTAACGGAAAAATCGTTTACCCGGAATAGCCCAATCCCCGAGGGACCCGGATAATCAAGCGTTGCCTGTATTAACCTTCAAAAGGATATTAGATAAATACTTGAAGGAAAAAAAATTGCAGGGATATGGAGAAAGAGCGGGCGAGTGGGACAAATGGGATTGCTCAGCGAAAGAGCCGGCACAGACTCGATGAGTCAAATGGCCTCCTTCTGTGCTGTACTATTCTATAATTATCAGACAAAATGTGACACTGAGCCACATAAAGAGATATTAGTACAGGTAACTAAAAGCTTGATCAAAGAGGCAGCTTTTAAAGAGCGCCTTAAGGGAGGAGAAAGAGGTAGAGAGACGGAGATGTTTAGGATGGAACTCCAGAGCTTAGGGCCCAGGTAACTGAAGACATGGCCACTAATGATGGAGCAATTAAATATAGAAAATAGGTGCAGGAGTAGGCCATTCGGCCCTTCGAACCTGCACGACCATTCAATAAGATCATGGCTGATCATTCCCTCAGTACCTCTTTCCTGCTTTCTCTCCATACTACTTGATCCCTTTAGCCGTAAGGGCCATATCTAACTCCCTCTTGAATATATCCAATGAACTGGAATCAGCAACTCTTTGCGGTAGTGAACTCCACAGATTAACAACTCTCTGAGTGAAGAAGTTTCTCCTCATCTCAGTCCTAAATGGCCTACTCCTTATCCTAAGACTGTGTCCCCTGGTTCTGGACTTCCCCATCATCGGGAACATTCTTCCCGCATCTAACCTGTCCAGTCCTGTCAGAATCTTCTACGTTTCTATGAGATCCTCTCTCATCCTTCTAAACTCCAGTGTATAAAGGCCCAGTTGATCCAGTCTCTCCTCATATGTCAGTCCCGCCATCCCAGGAATCAGTCTGGTGAACCTTTGCTGCACTCCCTCAATAGCAAGAACATCCTTCCTCAGATTAGGAGACCAAAACTGAACACAATATTCCAGGTGAGGCCTCACCAAGGTCCTGTGCAACTGCAGTAAGACCTCCCTGCTCCGATACTCAAATCCCCTAGCTATGAAAGCCAACATACCATTTGCCTTCTTCACCGCTTGCTGTACCTGCATGCCAACTTTCAATGACTGATGTACCATGACACCCAGGTCTCGTTGCACCTCTCCCTTTTCCTAATCTGCCACCATTCAGATAATATTCTCTTTGTGTTTTTTCCCCCAAAATGGATAACCTCACATTTATCCACATTATACTGTATCTGCCATGCATTTGCCCACTCACCTAACCTGTCCAAGTCACCCTGCAGCCTTTTAGGGGATGCTCAAGAGGCCAGAATTGGAGGAGTGCAGAGACCTTGGAGGGTTGCAGGGCTGGAGCAGGTTACATAGATAGGGATTTAAACACAAGGACAAGAATTTTGAAAATCAAGGTGTTGTTGGACCGGGAACCAATGTAGGCCACCAATATACAGTAAGTTAGTCTGTATCTGTAAAGAGCAAAGACATGTTATGGATGTCTCATGCAATGTTCCCTGTAGGCTGCAACTTGTTCTGCACAGCCTGTTTCTTTTAATGCTCGGTCCCTTTAAATTTCTGCACCTGCACAATATTTACAATGGAAAAGCTGGTGAGTAGTCTGCGTGGGACCTTTCTCATTACTCTGCGGACACATGGTCGTGCAGCTTCGAGAGAATATTGGTTTCAGCTGTGTAACCCTTCCCTTCCGAAGGGTTACATGCCTAGAAATGCCAATAACCTGTCCTTTTATAGATGCTGACTGATCTCTAAATTTCCAGCACTTTGTTTTTATTTTAACATTTTACCCTGTTCATTCTCATTTGTGTCAAACAAATCAATGTGTTATCGTACATGATGTGAAGCGAAGCAGCATCAGGGTGGACAGCCAGTAAAAACACTAATGCAGTTATTTCTATGACATTTCTGTGCCCTTGTTAAATGACTAAATCATTGTGAGATACTGAATATGGCCTATTTTGCATGAATGAGATGTTCAGCCTGGTATGAATATAGGATCATGTTTTACTGCTGAATTCATTTAGACTTTCATTCCCGGGAGACGTAGGGGTGAAATTGGCCAGCCTTGAGCACGTTTTCTCGGCAATATTTCGCCTTTTTTGCCGGTAAAAGGTACTTACCTAAATTGGCCAAAGTTAACGATTGGCGGTTTTGAAATATCGCCGAAATGCGGATTGACCACGTGCAACGTCAAAAAAAAAGCATCGTTTAAAATTGGCAGTTCGGGGAACCCGTACTCGATGAAAAATAAACGCCTGAAAAAAGCCTGCGTTGAGTCCCCAGAAACAGTTGTAGGTATGAAGACCTCCAAAGATAAGTTGGTTTTTATTTTTAAATTCTTTTTCAGCAATTCATTAGTTAAGTGAATGTTTTCTGATTGTTTATTTTTTGATTTTTACAATTTTTTTGTGTGTGTTTTCTTCCCTTCCAGGGCCTATATTTTTGGCAGTGATAGGCTTTTGGCTAAAGTTGGCGAGGACCACTGTTTCCACCACGAATCCTCAAGCAACGCCGATTTTTATCGACTGGCGCATTTTTGGGCCAATTTTACCCCCTTAAAAAATGGCGAAGTTTTGAATGGTATTTTGTCCATAAAATAACGGGGCAAAAATGGTATCGCCAAAAACTGAATTTCTAGCCCTATATATTCACCATTTTGGGCAGAAAGTTAAACTGAATACAGCCCCCATCCTCAGGTTTATTTTGATGCCAGCTCATATATCAAGAGGTAATAAATTACTTCTAATGCTCCAACTTTTAATTTCTAGCTGAAATCCATAGGAAATCTGCATCAGGTGGTCATATGAACCCAATATACTTCTAACTGAGGAACAGGGAAGGTGGTTCTTAACTTTGAAATTCAGTAGAGTAAATAACACTACTATTTATATTTCTCCAGTAACCACAATGGCTATGTTAATGAATGCATATTTGCAGCACAGGTACAACTGGGATGCTGTGGCTAAGCCTGGCCAAAATTATTGCACTCACTGAAGCTGTCTTCTTTCGACACAATCTTTTACACTAATGGAATAAAAAAAATCAACAAGAATCCAGATAGGATCTAGGATGCATACCATATTCAACATTTCTTCCATTTTTGCTAAGTCCATCTCAGATTGATATTGAGCTAACCAAATCTTTGGCAATTCTTCTTACTTTATGCATACCCAAGCCTGGCTGGATTAGAATTTTGCAGCATTATCATAAGCCATTGTTCTGTTGGACAACATTCTGTGTTACATGTGCACTTTCCTACTGTTTGATATACATCTTTCCTGTGTTATCTATTTACCCATTGCTCTTTTAGTACAGGTTCGACCTCCCGAATCCGGCAACCTCGGGACCGAGGCCGAGCCGGTTTCCGTGTTTTTCCGGACTTCGGAACGTCTTTCTTACGTCACGAATCCGGAAACACCCGAGCCCAGGTTCGCCGAGGAGCTGTTCGGATCGCCGGCCCCGTCGATGAGGTCGTCGGGTGGAACCAAGCCGCCGAGGAAGCGTTCGGGTGGGCCCCGCCGCCGAGGACCTGTTCGGACGGGGCCCGCTGCCGAGGAAATGTTCAGGGAGGGCCACGCTGCCGTGGAGGAGTTCCTTGTCTGGTCCGAGGTAGGTGGGGTCAAGCAGCCGAGGTAAAGGGGAGGGAGGGGGTCCGGGGCGAAGTCAGGCTAGGGCGAGTTCAGGCCGCGCGAAGTCGCCAAGGCGGGGGGGAGTCTGGATATCGGAACATTTTCCGGTTTCCGGACAACCCCGTCTTGGATCGGCCCGGTGTCCGGATTCCGGAATATTCTGGATTCCGGGACTCCGGATTTTGGAGGTCGAACCTGTATTGTGGAATTAATGTCATCTTGTATTTTAGATTACTTCGACTGGGGTTTACTTCTACACCTTGCCTTCACAATCCTTACCTCAAAGCACGGCAGCCATGAGCATTTTATTCTCCAGGAATCTGCTATAGTGGTTTAGAGTGATGGCCTTTGAACCGTAAACTGCAAATATCTAAGCAACATGTGTATGTGCTGCAGATTGTAGCAGCAGAAGATGCTGAAAACACCAACCATGAATTTTATTTAATCACCAAGGAGCTTCACCGGGCAATGTGTACAGGACTATCTCTCAGGTACTCCGATTGGTGAGATGTGACAGATGCTATTCCACAGGGATCGCTTCTGTGGCCTCAAATTTCTCACTGTGCATATCAATGACTTGAATGAAGGAATACATAGTATTTACAGCACGGAAACAGACCCATGCCAGTGTTTATGCTCCACACGAGCCTCCTTTCAGCCTTCATCTAACACCATCAACATATTCTTTTATTCCTTTCTCCCTCATGTGTTTATCTAACATACTTAAAGTCATCTATGATAGTGTCCTTAACTGCTCCTTGTGGTAGCGAGTTCCACATTCTAAACATTGGGTAAAGAAGTTTCTCTTGAAATCCCTATTAGATTTATTAATGACTATCTTACATTTATGGCCCTTAGTTCTGGTCTCCCTGCAAGAGGAAACATCTTCTCTACATCTACCCTTTCACAATCTTCAAGACCCCATCAGGTCACTCCTCGGTCATCTCATTTCGAGAGAAAAGCGCCCCAGCCTGTTCAATCTTTCCTAATCGTTGAATAGCATACAGAAAACAAGCGCAGGCAGCAGAAGGAGTGTGCGGCAAACCAGACTCCCCACACCCACCCTTTCCTCCAACGACTTATCTGTCCCACCTGTGGCAGAGACTGTAATTCCCATATTAGACTGTTCCGTATTAGTCACCCGAGTACTCACTTTTGGAGTGGAAGTAAGTCTTCCTCGATTTCGAGGGACTGCCTATGATGATAATGATGAAATATTGGCCAGGACACCGGGGATAACTCCACTGCTCTGCTTCGAAATAGTGCCATGGGATCTTTTGCATTCACATGAGAGCAGACGGGGCCTCGGTTTAACGTCTCATCTGAAAGACGGCACCTGCAACAGTGCAACACTCCCTCAGCACTGCACTGGAGTGTCAGCCTCAATTTATGTGCTCAAGTCCCTGAAGTAGGATATAAACCCACAACCTTCTGACTCAGAGGCAAGTGTGCTACCCACTGAGCCACAGCTGACACTTCTATATTGGCCTTGGAGGGAGTGCAGCGTAGGTTTATCAGATACCCGGACTTCAAGGGTTAAGTTACGAGGAGAGATTACACAAATTAAGGTTTTATTCCCCAGAAGCCAGACCTTTCAGGAGTGAAATTAGGATGGCAGAAGTTTGGAACTAATTTCCTCAAATGGCAATTGATGCTGCTGTTCATTTTACATGTGAGATTGATAGCTTTTTGTTAACCAAAGGTATTAAGGGCTATGGGCCAAAGGTATATGGAGTTAAGTACACAAATCATTAAAAGTGAGTTCAACAGGCACAAAAAGCAATTAAAAAGGCTAATGAAATGTTGACCTTTATCTCAAAGGGATTGAATTACAAAGGGGAGAAAGTTATATTCAAGTTGTATAGAGTCTTAGTCTAACCCCATCTGGAGTACTGCATTCAGTTTTGGGCACGGAACCTCAGGAAGGATATATTGACCTTGGAGGTGGTACAGCACAGATTCACCAGGGCTTAAGCGGTTACATTATGAGGATAGATTATATAAACTTGTGTAGAAGATTGTGGGGTAATCTGATTAAGGTGTTTAAAATGTTAAAAGGATTTGATACGGTAGATAGAGGGCTAGACTTTCCCTAACCTGTTTTTCTGGCGCCCTCACCCGAGTTGCGCCGCCTTTGTCCGCCTCCAAGCGCCAAAAAAAGACGTGCGTATTCTGGCCGCTCCCAAGCCTCTCCCCTGTTGTGGCGCAGCGTGGCCCAATGGATTGGGGCTGGAGCCAGGTCCCGGTGCTAAAAACAGTGCCGGGACCTCTGCACATGTGCGCTAGCGGCGTGCATGTGCAGTAGCTCCTGGCAGGCCATTTCTGTAAACACGCGCTGCAGCTGTGTGGGAGGGGCCCAAATGGGCTCCCTCTTCGGTGGCCCGCTGCGTTCCCTAAGGTAGGACTTCTATTTTTTATTTACATAAGAACATAAGAAATAGGAACAGGAGTAGGCCATACGGCCCCTCGAGCCTGCTCCATCATTCAATCAGATCATGGCTGATCTGATCATGAACTCAGCTCCACATCCCTGCCTGCTCCCCATAACCCCTTATCGATTAAGAAACCGTCCTTAAATTTATTCAATGTCCCAGCTTCCACAGCTCTCTGAGGCAGCGAATTCCACAGAGAGCTGTGGAAGCTGGGATATTGAATAAATTTAAGACAGAAATAGATTGATTTTGGTGCTTTAGGTGCAGGGTTCTTTCTATTTTATTTGTTAATTAATTGCTTATTACTTTTTGTGCTTTGTATGGTGCTTGGTGGTGCTTTAAATGTAGTTACTTGCGCCGATTCCTTAACTCTAGGTAAGATTTTTCTGCGCGGACAGAAGTGGCAACATACATTGGCCTAAGTTAGTTTGGAGCAACTATTTGCTGGCCTAATGCCTAAAACAGGCGTAAGTGGCTGGGAACGCTCCCTTTTGAAAAAAAAAACCTAACTAACTCACTTACACTGGCGCAAATTAAATGGCCAGAATTGCAACTAAAAAGATAGTCCAGAAAAATCAAGTTGCTCCAAAAAAAAGGAACAATTCCTGGGGAAACTTGGCCCAGAGAAACTATTTCTTTTGGTGGGGTAATGAAGAACAAAGGGGATATAATCTTAGAGCTAGGTCATTCAGCAGCAAAATCATCCAACACTTTTTCACAGAAAGGGTAGTGGAAATCTGGAATTCTCTATCCCCAAAAAGTTGTGTTTGCTGGGACAATTGGAGAATTCAAGACAGATAGAGTTGTGTTAGGTAAAGGTATAAAGGGATAGGGAACAAAGACGAGTAAATGTAGTTGAAGATGATCTAATTGAGGGGCTGGATGGTCTACTCCTGTTCTGAAGGTCCCTATGAACAGAAATCTTAATTTTACAAAGTCAAACCAAGGAGATCTGTTATATTATTTGTAATGCATATCTGTCTGTGCATAATGCCTGGGCTGTTCCAACAGAGGTACAACTTCCCCAAACTGATGGCAGAACATGGGGTCTTTGAACTAATATACTTTGTATAGCTACACAGAAACTATTTATTTGTGATTTGGTACAAACATATACACTTTTGTGCCATACCTATGATTTGACCCAATATTCCCAAGAGTTCAGCCATATTGGCCCAACTCAGAAAATGTCTCGTCAAATCCCTTCAAATTGTCTTTAAAAGCCTGCACAAAACATCTCTTTTAACTGCTTTCATAATCTCTCTTAACTCACTACTGCTTGGCGTCCATCTCTCTTTCATTGACAAGCTTTAACGAATTGCTATGTTAAGTTGTTATTGCTGTTGAAAGGAGACACATTTAAATGAAGTATCAGGGCGTCTGATATCTTCATGATAGCACATTGGGCTCAATGGCACTGCATTATTGAATTTCAATGGTATTTGATGGTGTAAACGCTAAGGTGCTGAAATTGCACCCCTCTAAGATCGGAAACAGGTTTCCACCGCGCCCCGTGTTCCCGCTCCGTCAGGCACGCGTCGACCCCTTACCACCCGGCGGCGACCCCTTTTCGTCTCGCGAGGGAAATTGCCCCCCAGGAGCAGAGCCGCCGCCCGTCGGTGCCCCCGACAGGTTTTCCTGGTGAGAAGCTACCAGTGGCTGAAGTCGGCCTGACAATGGCGGCCACGGCTATGGCCAAGCCGCCAACAGGCAGCCCGGCACCCTGGCCCGGCCTGAAGCCCTCCCTGGTGGCCCAGTGGGCGCCACTAAAGTGGCTGCAGAGCTCACAGCGCCCCAGCCCTTTAACTGACGTGCACACCACTAATGCACGTGCCCCGCTCTCAACGCATTTCCGTCCCTCAGCTGCCCCAATGATTTTTTTTTTTTAAAAAGAGGGCAATTTAGATCGATTCTCCGCCCCCTCGATTTGGGTGGAGAATTATCACTTAATTCGAATAATCTGTCCCGTTTGGGGCGGAGGGCAATTTCGGCCCCTAACAGTCTAGAAAAACTTATCTCTCCAGTAGTGCTTTTATGCCAGCATCCTCTAAGTATACAAATATGTTATGTAAAATTACATTCCTAGTACACCGTGTATACATCTGACTTCTATATACACATCACTTAACAGAATCACATCAATAAGCAGCACCACAATTACTCCAAACATGGAGACTGGGTTAAAAAGCTTCTCCAAATGAGCTGAATTGGAACACCCGAACCAAATAATAAAAACTGCTGATTGTCACTAAAAAAACAACTGGTTCATTAATGTCTTCAGGGAAGGGAACCTGTACATGGCCTATACATGATTCCACTTCCACACCACGTGGGTGACTCTTAATGCCTCAGAGCAATTAGATATGGGCAACAAACGCTGCCTTCAAGCGGTCCAACGTCCCAAGTACAAATTTAAGGAAATTAAATGTTAAGACTTTTTATAGGGGGTGAAGTAAACATGTAGGGGTAGAATTTCCGTTTTGCACGCAAACGGCGATTTGGCGCAAATTAAGCACATTTTGAGAAGTGATTTTTCCCCCCGCATTTCTGCTCAAACTAACTTACAATATCGCTGAATACAAAATCCTACAAAATCTGCCATGAACCAGCGCAATCGGGCAGAGCTTTTTAACAAAAAATTTTGCTTTTAAAAAATATTCCTTGAATACTGAGTGGTGACTAGGTGCGGTTTGATTAGTTGAATATGGGTTTATCACAAAAAAACATTTTTAATAAATGAGTAACCAGATTTTAAATTATTGAAAAGGACTTAAAAAAATACAGAACCACTTGCTAGTTATATCGGGGTATAGTAGTCAGTTTCATAGTAAATTATAGTGCCCTTGCGGCCAAAAGAACCAGCTTAATTTTTAGAGCCTCCTCCTGTGAAGCGCCGTGGGCGTTTTAGTACATTAAAGACGCAATATAAATGCAAGTTGTTGCTGCTAGATGGCCGGTGAGAAACAGACACAGTGCAGCTATTATCTAGTGTCATTAATCTGTTTGATTAGGATTTCCAGTATACACTCCAGATATCTTTAGGGATCTCAATCCTAGTGATCTATTGCTAAATATTTTTTGTGAAGATTGGGTATCGTGCTTGCAACAGGCCCAAAACCTTACACGGCTATGTCCTTATACTTTAGCATACTATCCAGCAGTGAAAGGTAATTGACAAGAACATTTTGTTTATGACAAGAGTGCAGTCGACTCGGCAGCATTTGTAATTGCATCTTTTTTGATTTATTAAAGAGACTGAGCGAGCTACCTCCCACATATCCACCCACTCCTCACCTGACAAAATATTAAGGGGCAACTCCTGTTCTTAGTTGAAAGTACTGACCTTATACATACCAATAGGGTTGGTATAAAGGGGCACATTTCAGCCTTATTAATGTAAGTAGTCACTAAACAAGAAGATTTTCAGCAGGCTGGAATGATCTTTGGACACTTCAATGTCAGATTTAAATTTTTGGGCAGTGGTGCATTTTCTGGTACGTATATAATCATGCATTTATATTGTACCTTATCTTGTCATCAGGGTGTCTTGAAGCGCTTTACAGAAAAAAACTTTGTTGAAGTCACTTTTTAAAAAAAATAATATGCTCTCAGGATGTGCACATATATTGCTTGCTAAGCCATTAAGAATCAACCAGATAGTGTGGAATACAGTCACATATGGGCCAGATTCTTTAGGAGTGACAGCTTCCTTTCCCTGAAGAACATTTGTTTTTCTACGACAATCTGGGAGATTTCATGATCATTGTTTCTGATACTGGCCTGAAAATTACCAAATTTATTGAATTTAGTTTCACATCATGCCATATTGGAATTCCAATTCTCAACAAGGAGCTAATGTAAGTCAGACAATGAGCTGCTGGCTAAGCAGGCCTTAATGTGGGACATGATATGGGCAGCAATGAAAGCATTGAAGTAATCCAGTTTGGCTGTGACAAAAGAGGCTGTGAATAAGGTTCCTTGGCAGCAGAGGTGGTAAAGTAGGGATGGAGTTGGGCAACACTGCAGAGGTGGAATCAAGAGATCTTGCTGATGAATAAGATTTGAGGCTTGAACACCAGCTTAGCATTGAATAGGATTTCAAAGTTTTGCATAGCCTGAGAAAATGAACAGGGAGGGCATTGGAGTCAATTGCAAAGCAGCAAAGTTCATGACACGGGTGTTTGTGTTGTTGAGAAAATAGTGGATAGGTAGAGTAGGCTGTCATCGCTATACTGTACATATGGAAGCTAACCCGTGCCCACAGATGATGTCACCACAAGGCAGCATATTGATTGGGCGTGTGTGGGGGTGGGGAAGATGGGCAAAGATAGATCCTTGGGAGATTAGAACAAAGGAATTAGGAGCAAGAGTAGGCCATACGGCCCCTAGAGCCTGGCTCCGCCATTTAATAAGATCATAGCTGATCTTCAACCTGAACTTCACTTTCCTACCTGATCATCAAATCTCTCGTTTCCCCTAGAGTCCAAAAGTCTATTTATCTCAGTCTTGAATATACTCAATAACTCAGCATCCTTTGGAGTAAAGAATTTCAAGATTCACAACCTTCTGAGTGAAGAAATTCCTCCACATCTCAGTCCTAAATGGCCGACCCCTTATCCTGAGACTATGATCTCCTAGTTCTAGAATTTCCAGAGTGGGGAAACAATCTCTCAGCATCTACCCAGCCAATCCCCCTCAGAATCTTGTATGTTTCAATGAGATCATTCTTCTAAACTCCAGGGAGTATAGCCCCAATCTACCCAATCTGTCCTCACAGAACAACCCCCTCATCCTAGGAATCAATCTAGTGAACCTTTGTTGCACCACCTCTACGGCACGTATATCCTTCCTCAGATAAGGACAGCAAAACTGTGCACAGTACTCCAAGTGTAGTAGCACCAAAGTCCTATATAATTGTAGTAAGACTTCCTTATTCTTGAACTCCAACTCCCTTTCAATAAAGGCCAACATCCCATTTGCCTTCCTAATTGCTTGCTAAAACTGCATGCTTACTTTGTGTTTCCTCTATTAGGACACCTAAATCTCTCTGAACACCAACATTTAATAGTATCTCACCATTGAAAAAATATTTTGTTTTCCTATTCTTCCCAAAGTGAATAACCTCACGTTATACTCCATCTACCAGCTAATTGCTCACTCGCTTAACGTATATATCCCTTTGCAGGCTCTTTGCATCTTCCTCACATCCTACTTTTCTACCTAGCTGTGTATCGTTAGCAAACTTGGATACATTGCCTTTGGTCCCTTTATCCAAGTCATTAATATAGATTGTAAATAGCTGAGGCTCAAGTACACATCCTTGCTGTACCCCACTAGTTACAGCTTGCCAATCTGAAAATGACCCGTTTATCCCTACTCTCTGTTTTCTGTCTGTTAACCAATCCTCTATCCATGCTAATACATTACCCCCAACCCCATGAGACCTTGGGGCCGAAATTCAGCCTCCCGATAAGGCCTCGTACCACCGGTTCCGGCAGCTACCCGGCGGAGTCGAATGGCCACCGCTCGCGAAATTCTCCTCGGTGGTTTTTGCGGCGGTCCCCACTTCTGCCGAACCCATCTAAGTGCGTCATCAAAATCTTGCGGTCGCTGCGCAGTGCCCCGAACAGTTTTTTCTGTCGGCGCACTGTGTTCGCAGTGTGTGAAAAATGGCAATGCAGCCGCCATTAAAGGGGAGGGCGTACTGTTGCGGCCGCCATCTTATTTAATTTGTCGGCGACTGCCAGGTTGGCCCGACAATTATGCCCCTGGGTTTGGCTGGGCCGCCAACAGGCAGCCTGGCACCCACTTTTTTGAACCAAACTAAAATAACCACAGAGCTCGCAGCAGCTTTCCCCTTTAAGTACAGGGGAGCGACGTGGTGTCGCTGCAGTGTGATGATGTCATCAGCACTACACAGATGACTCACAGCGGGGGAGATTCCGTCCGGCCTCCACTTCCGCCCCTCTTATGATCGATCTTCTGCTCTCTGCCCCACTTCCGTCCCCATTATGACCGACTTCCGCTCTGCTCAAAGAAAAGCCAAAGAGCTGAATTCCGCGCAAGAGGCCACCTCATCCACCGCGGCGGTGAAATCACAGGAGAAGTGGTAAGTGCGACCTGTTTCCGACGACGGTAAATTTCTACCCACTTATTTTGTGTAGCAACCTTTGTGGCACCTTATCAAATGCCTTTTTGAAATACTGAATATACTACATCCACTGGTTACTACTCACCCTTTCCCTCAACGACTGTCTGTCCCACTTGTGACAGGGACTGTGGTTCTCGTATTGGACTGTTCAGTCACCTAAGAACTCACTTTTAGAGTGGAAGCAAGTCTTCCTCGATTCCGAGGGACTGCCTATGATTTATCTACCGTACCAGTTACATTCTCAAAAAACTAATAAATTTCCCTTTCATAAAACCATTTTGACTCTGCCTAATCATATTATGATTTTCTAAGTGCCCCATTACCACTTCCTTAATAATGAATTCCAGCATTTTCCCGACGACTGATGTCAGCCTAACTGGCCTGTAGTCCCTGGTTTTCCCTCTCCCTCCTTTATTTAATAGTGGTGTTACATTAAGGGTGTGATACAGAGAAGTCAGGGCTGGAGATGTAACAGCTGTGTTTGGATAGGTAGGAGTAGAACCACACAAGAATAATTTAGTGGAGCTGGCCACTGAAAAGTGGCGATCGAGCTGGGTGGTGTGCTTAACCAGGTGAAATGCAGCAGAGGGGGCAAGGAGGGACTTTGAGTAAGAGAGTGAGACACAGTAATATTTGATATCGTAGAGACCGACATCCTCCTTCCTCGACAAATCTCTCTCAGCTGGAGTATCTGTGCAATTTCAGACTGCCAATTCTATTCTGAACTGACTTCCAGAGATACAAGTAAAATCACCCTTTTCTCACTCTCCACCAAGAACTTGAGAGAAGAGACGAGCTTTACTCAGTGCCTTCCATCAAAATTCAGTTCAATGAAAATGCTCTGAATGACCACTGCTGGAAAGATGGAGGAATGTGAGAGTCTCCAGGCTCAGTGTGCACATGCATCAAGGCATTTTGAATTCATAAATCACAATATGGTTCCAAACAGATTAAATGAGATTCACATCAATTCGTATGCCCTTCTCTTTTGATGAAGACAAATCCATTAAAACTGGCAGCCTGTGATGCAGAAAACACCCAAACTTTTCCTGCTGAGAAAGAAGCATCAACACTTTCCTACTGACAGTGGGAGAGGAGAAAAAATGTCTGAGGTGTGCTCTGTGAGCAGGCTTTTTATGCAATACAGGACATGGGGAAGATCACATCTTCAGATAATGCAGATAATGAAGTAAATGGCTGACAGTTTTCCGCAGTTGTACAGCCAGTCTTATCCTAACATATATGGAATACAAACATAAGCACATTAAAAATCTATATATTTCAATTTACAACACGCTTTTCATGACGTGAAAACCCCATGTTTTTAAACTTTCTTCTACCAGTGTACATGAATGTTCGCTGGCCACAATTCACTAAAATAAGACTTCAGTTGCATCAGTATATGGTCTTGAGTGTTTCCAGGGCATGTTTTACAATTGTTAATTTGTATGGAAATGACAGCAGATTCACAAAATACAAGTCAGATCACAGACATTCATAAGTTAATTATGGATGAGGAAGGCCATTTAGCCCATCTTAATGTCATCCATCCAGAAAAACCCAAAAGTCATCCCATTGCAGGACTGAATTGTTCTTGAATTATTCCAGGGTTGTTGCCGCCACTCCTCTACCTTGATGTTCATTCCAAGTGCTGAAAACGCTGAAGAATTTCTTGATATCAACATAAAATTCACCTTTCACTGGTTTGAACCTGTGTCCCCTTGTTCTACAATTAAATCTGAATTTAATTAAAAGTAATATTCTGGCTTTACATTTTCCATTTCCTTAATGATCTTGCATACGTCTATAAGATCACCTTTTTAAAACTCCTTTCCAGGCTGAAAATCCCAAGTTTCTCCAGTCTTTCCTCAAAACTCAGAGCATCAACACTAGGATCAGCCTGTGGCTCTTCTATGCACTGCCTCCTGTGCCTGAATGTCTGCCTTGCACCTAGGTACTCAGAATTGGATGCAGTACTCAAGGTGTGGTCTGACAGAACATTCTACAGTATATCAGGATTTCTTCTCACATATTCTATTGCTTTGGTTACTTTGTTCAACATTGTTTTAGCTTTGTTGATTGCCACTCTGCATTGGTTTGGCATGTTGAGCCTACTGGATGCCCAGATCTCTTTCAACTTTATACTTAGTTATACTTTTTAAAAAAGGAGGGAGAGAGAAAACAGGGAATATAGACCAGTCAGCCTGACATCGGTAGTGGGTAAAATGATGGAATCAATTATTAAGGATGTCATAGCAGCGCATCTGGAAAGAGGTGACATGATAGGTCCAAGTCAGCATGGATTTGTGAAAGGGAAATCATGCTTGACAAATCTTCTGGAATTTTTTGAGGATGTTTCCAATAGAGTGGACAAGGGATAACCAGTTGATGTGGTGTATTTGGACTTTCAGAAGGCTTTCAACAAAGTCCCACACAAGAGATTAATGTGCAAAGTTAAAGCACATGGGATTGGGGGTAGTGTGCTGACGTGGATTGAGAACTGGTTGGCAGACGGGAAGCAAAGAGTAGGAGTAAATGGTACTTTTCAGAATGGCAGGCAGTGACTAGTGGGGTACCGCAAGGTTCTGTGCTGGGGCCCCAGCTGTTTACATTGTACATTAATGATTTAGACGAGGGGATTAAATGTAGTATCTCCAAATTTGCGGATGACACTAAGTTGGGTGGCAGTGTGCGTTGCAAGGAGGATGCTATGAGGCTGCAGAGTGACTTGGATAGGTTAGGTGAGTGGGCAAATGCATGGCAGATGAAGTATAATGTGGATAAATGTGAGGTTATCCACTTTGGTGGTAAAAACAGAGAGGCAGACTATTATCTGAATGGTGACAGATTAGGAAAAGGGGAGGTGCAACGAGACCTGGGTGTCATGGTACATCAGTCATTGAAGGTTGGCATGCAGGTACAGCAGGTGGTTAAGAAAGCAAATGGCATATTGGCCTTTATAGCGAGGGGATTTGAGTACAGGGGCAGGGAGGTGTTACTACAGTTGTACAGGGCCTTGGTGAGGCCACACCTGGAGTATTGTGTACAGTTTTGGTCTCCTAACTTGAGGAAGGACGTTCTTGTTATTGAGGGAGTGCAGCGAAGGTTCACCAGACTGATTCCCGGGATGGCGGGACTGACATATCAAGAAAGACTGGATCAACTGGGCTTGTATTCACTGGAGTTCAGAAGAATGAGAGGGGATCTCATAGAAGCGTTTAAAATTCTGACGGGTTTAGACAGGGTAGATGCAGGAAGAATGTTCCCAATGTTGGGGAAGTCCAGAACCAGGGGTCACAGTCTAAGGATAAGGGGTAAGCCATTTAGGACCGAGATGAGGAGAAACTTCTTCACCCAGAGAGTGGTGAACCTGTGGAATTCTCTACCACAGTAAGTTGTTGAGGCCAATTCACTAAATATATTCAAGGAGGAGTTAGATGTAGTCCTTACTACTAGGGGGATCAAGGAGTGTGGCGAGAAAGCAGGAATGGAGTACTGAAGTTGCATGTTCAGCCATGAACTCATTGAATGGTGGTGCAGGCTCGACGGGCCGAATGGCCTACTCCTGCACCTATTTTCTATGTTTCTATGTTTCATCTTCATTCACAAAGTACACGTGCCACCTATTTTTCCTTACTATATGCAGTACTTTAAACTTGCTTGAATTGAGTTTCATCTACCATTGTTCTACCCATTTACATATTTTGTCCAAATCGTTCTGTAGTTTCTGATTCCACTGCCCCTCTTAGTTTCGCATCATCTGCAAATTTGACCAATTTGCATTGAGGATTATGTAAATTAGAAACAGTAGTGGTCCCAATACTGAGCCCAAGGACACCCCACTCAGTACTTTCCAGCGCCAATATAACTCCTCTATGGAGTTCTTCTTGTTTCTTTCTCTCCAGCTAACTATAGACCAGTTAGCCTAACATCCAGTTAGCCTAACATCTGTCCTTGGGAAACTGCTGGAGTCCATTATTAAGGAAGCAGTAGCGGGACACTTGGAAAAGCATGATTTAATCAACCAGAGTCAACATGGTTTTTTGAAAGGGGAATCATGTTTGACAAATTTGCTGGAGTTCTTTGAGGATGTAACGAGCAGGCTAGATAAGGAGGAACCAGTGGATGTGGTGTATTTGGATTTCCAGAAGGCATTCGATAAGGTGCCACATAAAAGGTTACTGCACAAATAAAAGTTCATGGGGTTGTATGTAATATATTAGCAAGGATAGAGAATTGGCTAACTAACAGAAAACAGAGAGTAGGGATAAATGGGTAATTTTCCAGTTGGCAAACAGTAACTAGTGGAGTGCCACAGGGATCGGTGCTGGGGCGTCAACTATTTACAATCTATATTAATGACTTGGATGAAGGGACCGAGTGTAACGTAGCCAAATTTGCTGATGATACAAAGATGGGTGGGAAAGCAAATTGTGAGGACATAAAAAATATGCAAAGGATATAGACATGTAAGTGAGTGGACAAAAATTTAGCGGATGGTGTATAATATGGGAAATTGTGAGGTTAGCCACTTTGGCAGAAAAAATAGAAAAGCAAATTATAATTTAAATGGAGAAAAATTGCAAAGTTCTGCAGTACAAAGGGACCTGGGGGTTCTTGTGCATGAAACAAAAAAAGTGAGTATGCAGGTACAAGTAATCAGGAAGGAAAATGGAATGTTGGCCTTTATTGTAAGGGGGATAGACTATAAAAGCAAAGAGGTCCTGCTACAACTGTACAGGGTATTGGTGAGGCCACAGCTAGATTACTGCGTTCAGTTTTGGTTTCCATATTTAAAGGAAGGATATACTTGCATTGGAGACTGTTCAGAGAAGGTTCACTAGGTCGATTCCGGAGATGAGGGGGTTGACTTATGAAGATAGGTTGAGTAGGTTGGGCCTATACTCATTTGAGTTCAGAAGAATGAGAGGTGATCTTATCGAAACGTATAAGATAATGAGGGGGCTCGACAAGGTGGATGCAGAGAGAATATTTCCATTCATAGGGGAAACTAAAACTCGGGGACATAGTCTTAGAATAAGGGGCCGCCCATTTAAAACTGAGATGAGGAGAAATTTCTTCTATCAGAGGGTTGTAAATCTGTGGAATTCTCTGCCCCAGAGAGCTGTGGAGGCTGGGTCATTGAATATATTTAAGGTGGAGATAGACAGATTTTTGAGTGATAAGGGAATAAAGGGTTATGGGGAGCAGGAAGTGGAGTTGAGTCTATGATCAGATCAGCCATGATCTTATTAAATGGTGGAGCAGGCTCGAGGGATCAGGTGGCCTACTCCTGTTCCTATTTCTTATGTTCTTATGCATTCCCAAGTTTTACCCTGAATAACCACAAGTGTTTTTAATGTTTTTTATATGGATCTTTTGGCAAATATCTATTGGAAATCTAGGCACACTATGTCATTAGAATCAAGAAGTGGGTTAGACGGGACTTCCTTTCTGAATCAATGTTGACTGTTGTTTACTAGATTATTGTACAGATAATCTTCTAGTTTAGTTCTTGTTTTGTGCTCAAGCTCAGTTGTAACCTCATTTGCTTCTTTTTATAGTGCTCATCGCTAATGGAGAAGCGATTAACTAACATATTTCATCCCCTGTTGATTGGGGACACTGAGGAATACCAGTTATACTGAATATGTGAAATCAGCCAAAATTGCTTTACATGGAACACTTACTCTGTGGACTTGCACCATTGAAATGGCACATATATATAGTGAGGACTCTTAAATGGTGCAAGAGAGGAAATTATGGAGTAAGTGACTTACGCCATTAATTATGCTGCTCCATGTTTTCCTGAGACTCTTGGGCTACTCTGCCATTACCCTCACCAAAAACAGCTAGAAAGTAATTGTAGCCCAGCTCCACTAAAATCAATGGTGATCACAATTTTCTTCATTTAAGTCACTGCTCCAAGAGACTTGAAAATAATGGTTTAAGTGACCTAGTAGGCAGTGTGATTTACTGCTCCAAGATCAGTATGAAAAACGGAGAGGCAAAATCAAATCGATCTGAATGAAGAGTCTCACCTGAACTATGAAAAGAACTGCAGCTACAACAATGAATATTGACAGCACAATCCAGGCCCGGTCCAACATTTGCTTGGAAACAAATGATGCCTTCATCAGGATTCAATTGGTGGATATTGGATAGTGTAGTCCAGTGGTCACGCATATGCAGCAATTACATCATCATCATCATCATAGGCAGTCCCTCGAATCGAGGACGACTTACTTCCATGTCTAAAAGTTCACAGGTGTTTCAATGAAGGACCTAAAATTCCAGGTCCCGAACTAAATCTTGAAGGGTGGAAGATACCTGTGCGTGGATTTTTTTAACGTGTGGTGGCCGTTGCACACCAGCCACCACACGGGCTTGACAGAGCTAGGTCTTGGTCCAATGGCAATGATTAACCAAGACGACTGGAGACCAGCTCTGCTACATGGACCTAATGCACACACCTATCACAGTGTAGATGGGCCTGTGCTGCTCCTGGGCCCTCGCCTCTTCTGGGCCCCAAACTCACGCCTCTCCTGGATCCCGATCACATCCCTCTACAATCTCTCGCCGCTCCTTCCCCCCGATCTCGTCACTCCTGCTGTACCTATCCATGCTCCAATCACCGACCTGGATCTTGGTGATATCCCTCTTCACTGCTGTTGCTCTCCTACTCCAGCACGTGCTGCTCCCTGGAGTGGTATGCCGCCACACTGCTCCTTCCACTCCCCGGCCTGCTCCGATGGTGATCGCAGGCCAGGGGCCATTCAGTCTGCTGGGCCAGGCCGCCACACCACATACATCTATAGTCACACAAACACTCCGTATGTGTATTCTGAATACATTAATTATGTCCAGCCCCATGTCCACACTGATAATTTTGTCATTCATCCTTAAAACACGAAATTTATCTTAACTAGTTGATAACTACATTGCTCTATAAATAGCACGAGAGTAAACTAGCAAGGGACATAAAAACAGACTGTAAAAGCTTCTCTAGGTATGTAAAACAGAAAAGATTAGCGGAAGTAAATGTGGGTTCCCTACAGGCTGAGACAGGAGAAATTATAATGGCGAATAAGGAAATGGCAGAGAAATTAAATACTTTGTGTCCGTCTTCACGGAAGATGCAAAAAATCTCCGGAAATAGTGGAGAACCAAGGGTCGAGTGAGAATAAGGAACTGAAAGAAATTAGTATTAGTAAAAAAATAGTACTGGAGAAAGTAATGGGACTGTAAGTCGATAAATCCCTTGGACATGATGGCCTACATCCTAGGGTTTTGAAAGAGGTGGCTATAGAGATAGTGGATGCATTGGTTGTCAT
Organism: Pristiophorus japonicus; assembly: GCF_044704955.1. NCBI lineage: Eukaryota > Metazoa > Chordata > Chondrichthyes > Pristiophoridae > Pristiophorus > Pristiophorus japonicus. The sequence goes on from NC_091981.1 coordinate 179,784,480, forward strand.
CTTCCAAAATTCCATAGATTCTAGAACGGTTCCTGCAGATTGGAAGGTAGCAAATGTAACCCCGCTATTTAAGAAAGAAGGGAAGATAGAAAATTGGGAATTGCAAGCAGTTAGCCCAACATCAATAGTAGGGAAAAATGCTAGAATCTATTATTAAGGACGTGGTAACAGAGCACTTAGAAAAGAATAATAGAATTGGGATTGGGATGAAAGGGAAATCATGTTTGAAAAATCTGTTAAATTATATAGGGTCCTGGTGATGTTGTAACTATCAGAATAGATAAGGGGGGACCAGTGGATGTGGTATATTTAGATTTTCAGAAGTCACTTGATAAGGTGCCACACAAGAGATTAACAAAATTAGGGCTCATGGGATTGGGTGTAATATACTAGCATTGATTGAGGACAGAAAACAGAGAGTAGAAATAAACGGATCATTTTTGGTTTGGCAGGCTGTAACTAGTGGGGTGCCGCAAGGATCAGTACTTGGGCCCCAGCTATTCACAATCTATATCAATGATTTGGATGAGGGGACCAAATGTAATATATCCAAAGTTTGCTGATGATACAAAGCCAGGTGGGAATGTAAGTTGTGAGGAGGATGCATAGAGGCTTCAAGTGGATATAGACAGGCTAAGTGAGTGGGTAATATAATGTGGAGAAATGTGAAGTTATCCACTTTGGTTGGAAAAATAGAAAAGCAAAGTATTTTTTAAATGGTGAGAAATTGGGAAATGTTGGCGTTCAGATAAACTTGGGTGTCCTTGTACACGAATCATTGAAGGTTAACATGCAGGTAGTGCAATCAATTAAGAAAGCAAATGGTATCTTGGCCTTTATTACAAGAGGTTTGAGTACAAGAGTAAAGACGTCTTACTGCAATTATATAGGGTCCTGGTGAGACTGCACCTGGAGTACTGTGTACAGTTTTGGTCTCCTTATCCAAGGATGGATATACTTGCCATAGAGGGAGTGCAACGAAGGTTCACTAGACTGATTCCTGGGATGGGGGGGGATTATCCTATGAGGAGCGATTGAGTAGACTAGGCTATAGTCCCCAGAGTTTAGAAGAATGAGAGGTGATCTCATTGAAACATACAAAATTCTTACAGGGCTTGACAGGGTAGATGCAGGGAGGATGTTTCCTCTGGCTGGGGAGTCTAGAACCAGGTGTCATGGTCTCAGAATAAGGAGGTCAGCCATTTAGGACTGAGATGAGGAGAAACTTCTTCACTCAGAGAGTGATGAATCTTTGGAATTCTCTACCCCAGAGGGCTTTGGAGGCTCAGTCTTTGAATATATTCAAGACAGAGATCGATAAATTTTGGGATATTAAGGGACTAAAGGGATATGGGGATAGTGCAGGAAAGTAGAGTTGAGGTAGAAGATAGCCATAATCTTACTGAATAGTGGAGCAGGCCCGAGGGGCCGAATGGCCTACTCCTCGTCATATTTCATGTTCTTATTCTAAGCACAAACTATTAGCACAATCCCAGGCACGTTTGTGGATTGGCTTAATTGTGCAGGATAAGGAACGAAAGGCATCTTACATCACTGCAATAATATGATTTGAAGCAAAATCTTGTACAATTCCAAGGATATTAATATTGAAAGCTGTCAACCCTGAATATTTTTATGGGTCACCTTTTGAGTATACGACCCTAAAGCCTAGATTTTCTGATAGGGTGAGATCCTTGACTGCAGTAAACTTTGATACTGCTGGTGTTTCTGGGTTTTGCTTCTCACTGGGACCTCGCCGGTTTATGAGCATGAAATAAAAATCTGTGACAGCTTAAAGAGCCAGACACTGTGTAAATCAGTGGTTGAAGATTGATAGATTAAAAATATGTTAGTTCTACAGGAGGGCCAGGTTTTTGGAGGCAGCAGTGGAAGAGGAAGTGCAGATGGACCAAAAAAGATGGAAGCTAAGAAGCAAAAGGTCTTGATTGGGATCTGCTCAGGTAAAGTGTCAGGAGGTGGCCAGGGCATAAGTGCCAACATCACAACCACACTCATGGCAATTCAGTGTCACAAAATGTTTAATGACCTTACCATAGCAGAATAGGTAAATGGAGCTAGTTTCCAAGAATGCAGTGCAGTAAGTATGTCTGCTGCTAATAATGATCTCCCCCTCTCACTGTGTTCAACCATCAATGGTCAGGAACCAGCCTAGGTCATTTTACATCCCTGCCTTTCACACAGAAATATTCCTTCATTCACTGCCTGAAATACATGCAGCCCGGCGTGATTTGTACTTGTGTGGTTAATGCACCTGTTATCACCCGCATTATGGTCTGCATGCTGACCGCTAGGTTTGACTGCATCCCATGGCAGCTCGAGGTCAGTATCACTTTTTGCATTCTTTTAAAAAAAAAGACAGCCCATAACTACAGGAAGAGATTGATGACAAATGGTGGAACTCAACCCTCCACCCTCTCATTTCCTATGAAAAGGGCATGCTGGAGCTATTGGGGATGGCGGTTAGAGAGGGAGCTGCAGACATACAAGAGAGTGTGCAGGTAGCAGCAGCAGGCTTATTATATTCTGCTTCTCATCCAATTGGATCCTACGTTACCAGTCAGCAAATTATATCATGAAACCTTTGTCACTCCTACTGAATGCAACATGCAAACTCTGCTGCCCAGGAACCCACTCTAATCTCTCTTCCTCTGTCGTTCCTCTAGATTTGCCCAAGGAAGAAACAATGGAAGAATAATTAGGCTCCTCTGCACCCAGCCCTACCAGCACTTCAGAGCATGTGCCGATGACTCTCTTCCTGTCAAGCAACACAGAGACATCCAAATAAATAGGATCCTTGTAGAACACGAAGAGGGTGATTTTCCAATCATGGTGCAAATCAAGCAGGCGGTGGATCGGCGACACCCGCTTGCTGCTATCAGCAGGAGGCCAAAAGTATTTTCATGGCTGGACCTCATCTGCATAATTTTGTCATGCTGCCAGGGCTCGAGTGGTGACAAGCAGCTCGTTGATCAGGGGGCGGGCGGGAATTCTATGGAGTGCCATGGAATTATTTTAAGCATTTGCTGAGAAACCTGTGGCGACCCATTAAAATATGTGCCCCATTCAGTGGAACACCAAAATTGCATTGTTAAATATTTTATTAAGGCTCCACCTATTTCAAGCAGGAGTACTGGCTGTCCATTTCTAGGCCTGCTCAAAAGTCGAATCGGGTAGGGTTCTGGCAGCAAGCAGCCATTACTTTTAAAAAGTAAAATAATCTGCCAATTACTTTGTTTTCCGGCATGAACAGTGCAGTAGGCTGGTGAAATAGACCCCGAAATGTACGTGCAGGCACGGGGGGAGGCTCTGCAACAACATACAGCAGGTGGCAGGCTTAATTGGAGAACGCCAGCATCCCCATCTGCAGCACACTGACAATCGGTTGACCAGCACTGCAGTCCACCCTGTAGTGTGTGGCACCTCCACACCGATCTGCAGCAGAGGCTCCTACGATATAAGCCCCAAGGACAGTCTGTGTTTCTGCTATGAATGCACAGAACATTGCCATAGAGGCTTGGGGTGCCAGCCTGGAGGTGGCTGTCTTTCAGCCTCCAAGCGATGGGGTCTATGATACAGACAAGTTATGTCTCAGGGCTTCCCTGATCACTAGCCGCTTTGCTGCAGATTGTTGGCCATGCAGGACCAGGGCGCGTTAGTAGTAACATGGCAGGAATACGTTAAGTTGGTGCTATCTCTCAGGAGAGCAGCACATGGTTGACTGTCCTCAAACATGCCTGTGCACATGGCAGAAAGGAGGCAGGGCCATGCTGCCCACCTAACAACACAAGAGTTGCAGCCTGCACAGAAAGTACCTCAGGACGCAGCTGCCATGAGATGAGGGCTACCTCAGTTCCAAGAGGCTGCTATTGAGACGCAGCAGCCAGCTATGTCACACACTCCTGTCACTCAGATGGCACCTAGGAGGGGCACTTGATCAGGGTTAAGAGTTCAAACATCACACACTGGCACCAAGAGCAATCATGCTTGTAAAGATAAATAGGCATGCTTGCACAGTACAAGTTGTAAATATGTTGATCCACAGAGTCATTGCATTTGGTAAATTATTTGATAAGTTGCTTTGATAAAGTACCATGGATGGGAAATGTGTGTGCATCAGCCAACTGAGAAGTGACTGCAGGTAATGACATCTTTGGGGTGGGAAGGGGAAGATGTAGACAGGACTGTTAATGCACTGGCCAGATGTGGCAGTCAAGCCAAGGTCTCTCATATGAAACTGGCATGGATGTGTCTCCTCCATATCCTCTTCAGACTGCCCCTGCTATCCTTGGGTGCCTTCCTCTTCTATGGCCTCTATAATCAGGCCTTGTTGCAAGGTAAAGTTGTGCAGCATGCAACACATCACCACACTCTTTGCAACCATACAATATTACAGAGCACCTGAAGCACTATTTCAATATTCAAACAATGTACTCAACGATTACTCTAGTGGAAAAATGGACCTCAGTAGAAGTATTTAGTGGTGGCACCTGTGGGCTTTCCCAGGACATCAGCCATGGGTGCAGAGGGTAACCTTGATTGATCTTCCATAAGTCACAGAGAATCCTGGCCTCCTTGGCCAAAGAACACTGGCGGATTGCCTTAAAATGAAGGCAGCATATGAGCTTCTCGGAAGGCGAGCATTTACTTGCATGATGAAATGCCGCTGATCATAAACAAGCTGGACATTCAGATATTGCTGTGCCTTCATTTTCACTCTGAGGGTAGTGAAGGTCTGGAAGCACTGCCTGAAAGGGTGATAGAGGCAGGAAACCTCATCGCATTTAAAAAGTACTTGCACATGCAATTGAAGTGCCATAACCTGCAAGGTTATGGACCAAGAGCTGGAAAATGGAATTAGGCTGGATAACTCTTTTTCAGCCAGCACAGACACAATAGGCCAAATGGCCTCCTTCTGTGCTGTAAATTTCTATGATTTCATGTTGACATACTTAATGACGAAATAAACAAAATTCTGCTTTCCACGGAGTAAACTGGCTTGCTCTAGCAAACAATTAATCTTGGATTTGCTTTATGCATATGTGCACAGTTGATTGGCTAATGTTACTGATATCCCCAGTAGCAGCTTGGCATGTTTCCACTGAATACAGGTTGACTGCAATTATGATCTTTACAGCTACTGGCAAGCTAGTATTTGTGGTGGAGGTGGGATGAAGCATGTGGCATAACTTATTGATGGCTTCTGTTGTGAAGTGTTGTGCGGAACTCTCTCCCACAAAAAACAGTAGATATTACTTCAATTAATAATTGTAAATCTGAGATCAATAGATTTTTGCTAGCCAAGGGAATTAAAAGATACGGAGACAAGGCAGGTAGATGGAGTTAGGATTAGGATACAGATCTCACTGAATGGCAGAACAGACTCGAGGGACTGAATGGCCTACTCCTGTTCCTATGTTCCTGGCTAACTGGACGTAGGAGTATCTCAGCTTGAAGAGAAAAGGCCGAGAGGTTACCCAATAGAGGTCTTTCAAATTATGAAAGGTTTTGATAGAATGGACACAATGAGAGTGTTTCCACTTGTGGGGAAGAACAAAACTAGAAGCCATCAATAAAAGATAATCATCAAGAAATAAAATAGGGAATTCAGAAGAAACTTCTTTACCCAGAGTGGTGAGAAGGTGGATCTCACTACCACAGGGAGCGATTGAAGGGAATAGGATAGATGCATTTAAGGGGAGGCTAGACAAGCATCTAACGGAGAAGAGAGAAGGGAAAAGGGGGCTTTGTTGATAGAGTTAGATGTGTTAGCTCAAGTGGAGCATAATTGGCAGCATGTTAGGCCGAATGGCTTGTTTCTGTGCCATATATGCTATGTATATTGTGGAGTGGTATCAGCAAGGTTGTTGCCGTGCACTCCCTGCGCTGCCTGACCAACCTAGCCTTCCTTCAAAAACATTTAGAAAAGGGCATTTCCAAAGGGAAGGTTATCGTGCCTTCTTTAGAATTGGATGGGAGGAATGAGACCCCCTGAGCAAAAGCAACTAATAAGAATGTAAGAATTAGGAGCTGGAATTGGCCATACGGCTCCTCGAGCCTGCTCTGCCATTCCATGGTTGATCTTCCGACTTCAATTCCAATTTCCAGCCTGATCTTCATATCCCTTGATTCCCCTATAGCCCCAAAATCTCTCTCTCTCAGCCTTGAATACACTCAACAATTCAGCTTCCACAGCCCCATAGTGTAGAGAATTCCAAAAATTCACAATCCTATGAGGGAAGAAATTCCTCCTCATCTCAGTCTTAAATGGCCAACCCCATATGCTGAGACTCTGCCCCATAGTTCTAGACTCTCCAGCCAGGGGGAAATAACCTCTCAGCATCTACCCTGTCAATCCCCCTCAGAATCTTATGTTGCAATGAGATCACCTCTCATTCTTCTAAACTCCAGAGAGTATATGCCCAATCTACTCAATCTCTCCTCAAAGGACAACCCTCTCATCCCAGGAATCAATCTAGAAGCTTTGTTGCATCACTTCTAAAGCAAGTATTTGCCTTCCTCAGATAAGGAGACCAAAACTGTGCTCAGTATCCAGGTGTAGTCTCACCAAAGCCCTGTACAATTGTAGCAAGACTTCCTTACTCTTGCACTCCCACTCCTTTGCAATAAAGGCCAACACGCCATTTGCCTTCCTAATTGCTTGCTGTACGTGCACGGTATCTCTGTTTCTTGTACGAGGACATCTAAATCTTTCTGAACTATACAGATTGGAGTTCAGAAGAATGAGGTGTGATCTTATTGAAACTTATAAGATAATGAGGGGGCTCGACAAGGTGGATGCAGAGGATATTTCCACTCGTAGGGGAAACTAAAACTAGGGGACATAATCTTAGAATAAGGGGCCGCCCATTTAAAACTGAGATGAGGAGAAATTCCTTCTATCAGAGGATTGTAAATCTGTGGAATTCTCTGCCCCAGAGAGCTGTGGAGGCCAGGTCATTGAATATATTTAAGGTGGAGATAGACAGATGTTTGAGCGATAAGGGAGTAAAGGGTTATGGAGAGCGGGCAGGGAAGTGGAGCCTGCTCCGCCATCTTATTAAATGGCGGAGCAGGCTTGAGGGGCCAAATGGCCTACTCCTGCTCCTATTTCTTATCTTATACAACATTTAATAGTTTCTCACCATTTAAAAAATATTCTATTTTCATATTCTTCCTGCCAAAGTGAATAACCTCACATGTTCCCATATTATACTCAATCTGCCACCTTATTGCCCACTTATTTAACCTGTCTATATCCCTTTGCAGGCTCTTTTACATACAGCTTACCTTCAATCTAGCTGTGTATCATCAGCAATCTTGGATTACACTCGGTCCCTTCATCTAAGTCATTAATATAGATTGTAAATAGCTGAGGTCCAAGCACTGATCCTTGTGTCACCCCACTAGTTACAGCCTGCCAACCTGAAAATGACCTGTTTATCCCTACTTTTCCATTATCCAATCCTTTATCCGTGTTAATAACATTCCCCAACCCAATAAGCCTTTCCTTGTGTAGCAACTTTTTATGTGGCACCTTATCAAATGCCTTTTGGAAATCCAAATATATTACATTCACTGGTTCCCTGTTATCTACCCTACAAGTTATATCCTCAAAAAACTCCAGCAAATTTGTCAAACAAATCATAATCATGAAGCAGTTGTCAGCGGTGAAATAAAAGTATAAAGAAAAATCCAAATCAGCTGAAAAATAATCTTGCTGTAAATCTTGCGGTTAAGGTACATGCTAGCCTCTAAAAACAACTTCCACCTTTTCTTTACAGCCTAGCAGCAGTGGATACTTTTGATTAGTGCTGAGCACAAGTGAGGCAGTAATAATAAGGTGGGCACCTCTGTTACCTGTCGGAAATTATGGCAGGAGGTTGGGTGGATATTAAAATGGACAGCAATCCTGCATAACAGATCCTGCCTCCACCTGCCTAAAAATGAGGTGCTATTCTTCGGGAATTCTGTGCACATTCAAAATCGGCAAAAATTAAATGTCCATTGCACTTAAAATACTGCAGATGAAAGAACAAAGAAAGTGAGGGAGAAATAGCACTTTCAATATAAAAAGTTCATCTTCACCTAGTTGTTGTGGTAAAAATCCCATCCAGTTGGACATGCTCATAATTTTTATGTATTTTTCCTAATCCTCCACCCTCCTAAAAGGCATGATTGAATTTTTGGTCTTCCCTATCGGCAGGAAGTTGGTCCACTAGCATTGACAATGACTCTTGCCAGCAAGTAGCTTCATGACTGGGATCCTCGCCAGACCTCAATGCCAAATTCTAAGAGTTTAAAGAGCAAAGTTTAAGATTTGTGTAAAATAATACTGTAGTAGTGGTGGGAGTAACAGCAGCTGTTGTGTTATAATAGCAGTATGTTGTGTAATTATTTTCAGGAATAATAATTCTCAAACTTTTCTGATATATGGAGAAGCTTTTAATATATCCTAAAAAATAACAAGATAACTTAAAAGATAGCTCTTGTCATCTCTAAATTCCAGTAACCATCTTATGTGGAGCATGCATCAAATGGACAAGTTTTACAAGTCCAATTACTGGTAAATTGCGTGAATGAGTAGACCCATTTTTGTTGTTATTTTTCCCTATTTATTTAAATCCCAAGTTTTAAGTAGGCTTCTCGGTGTCACTTTGGTGTTCTGGTTGTCTATGCCTGAGTGGCAGTGCACAGGAAATAGTGCTTGAACTCTGATTTAAGTATTTCAGAATGAGTACGGTATTGACATTTTTCTCTGTTGCTTACTCTGAATTTCTAATCAATCCTTTCCCTCACTTCTACCTTCAATGCCCTCATACCTTCTGTTCCCTCCTGCTCTGACTGACATTTCATCGAAATGCTTCCAGGTGACATCAATGTCGATGCACTTGGAAACCAGCCTACTCTCACTAGGGAAGAGATTGATTTCAGATAGCCAGCAGTTTTCTTGGACTACTGTTTGAAAAAAAAAATCAGAGGGACCAATATGTGCACACATTAGAAGACCAGGGAGCAAATTCAAAAGCACACTGTGGCGAACCCCCAGAACCCGCACCCAAAAAAAACCTGCTCCAGTTGAATTGTACACTGTTAAGAGTTTTTTTAAAAACTGGACAGTTTTAAAATGTGCAATTACAGATTGGACCTCTCTGATCCGGGACTCTGGTCCCGAAACATCCGTGGTTCGGCATTCGGTGGGCCTGAGGAAGAGGACGGTTTATCTTTTTTAAAGTTTTGATTGGCCGGAGTGGCTGTCAGTCAGTGAGTGTGTTCGGTAATTGGCTAGAGCGGCTGTCAGTGAGAGTGCGCACGGGTGCTGAGGGAGCCGCCCAAAGGCTGCCAGCATGCACACACACACAGGAGCCCACGCGCAGTCAACAGGTACCGGTAAGTGTGACTTCCTGGGGTTCGGAAAATTATCTGTTCCGGCACTGGTAAAGTCCCGAGGGTGCAGACCAGAGAGGTGCAACCTGTCCAGCAGGTTTCACAATCCCGACGTAAATGAGCTGAGCTTCTATTTTTAGTGTGCATGGGTAAGGAGGGAGAGCCAAATAAGTTGTTGTGTCAAATATTTTGGGGTGTATTCAGGGGTTGGGGGAAGACATGAAGGACCAGAGGAGTACGTGTTTTGATCTACATCAGTGATGTCATTAGAAAAGAAACTAAGTTAATTGCTTACGAAATGGCCAGTACGCAGCACAGACTGAGAACTGCTTGTGGGAATGGAAATGAAGAACATTTATATTCAAGTTGAAAATTGCTCGTGAGCTTTAGTAATGTATATGTTCGAAGGTTTGTTCGGAGTTTTAGATCAATGCCTGCTGAAATTTCTGGACGGCTTTGATTGCGTTCAGATCTTCAATTGCAGAAAATGCACCTCAACACAGGCACTTTATAACACGTAATTCATAATGTATTTTAATTGCTGGACATGCACATACATTTTCTTGTTCTCTGTTGTCTAAGTTCACAATCATCTGAAGTTCCTATTTTTTTTTTTAAATTGAACCCTTCAACATTTCATACAGTAATCAATTCAAGGACTTATTCAACAGTTACACACTTCTTGTCAATGATTCATCGTCATCCACACCCAGCAGAAACAAATCAAAAAGCCCAGAAATCATGTTCTGAGCAATTCCTTAGATACTTCTGCCAAGCACAAACAATAAAGTTTAGCTGAATGTAGAATATGATATGAGCATCACAGTAAAGTTACTTTGATAAAATTACCCACAGGTAGATGATTTGAATATTAAAAAAAAATGTTCTGGACAGGAGTTAAATTAAACATTAAACAAATGGCTAGGTTCACTTCCTCTCCCATTGGTACAAGACAGAGAGAATAAGGAGGATTCAGAGACTGCACACCAGTGTGTTAACAGCTAATTATTACTTTGTTGGAGGGGGGGAGGGGCGGGGGGGGTAGAGTAATAAGCAATTACACAAGTGTCAATGCCATCTCAGCTGGTTAAATGACCATGAGCTCAGGTGAATATAGGTTATGAAATATAATTCTATATACAAAAAATGTAAAGAGGAACAAAACAACCCACTTTCATTGTACTGATCCACAACTTCTGCTAGATCTGCACAATATGTGCTGCTATTGGATCTCATTTACTTAACCTTCTGAGGGAGGGTGAGAAATTTACTTCACCTTCAAGAAATAGCAAATTGGAAGTTTTGACCATTATAGAACATTTAAAAAAAATTTTACAGCAAATTTGCTTTACAAGTCATTTTTTTACCATAAATATAATTTTTATCATCAATCTGCAGCATGTAAAAATCTAATATATTCTTAGAATATCACAAGATTATCACACTGTCCCAATTCAAAACACCATAGGTTATAACTAAAGGTTTGACAATATGAAGTGATGGCTAAGGAATATTGTTCATTTAAATAGTCATCATGTAGGACAGCATTGCTTGTAGAGATGGAAGGGAAGAATATTTTATTTAAAGCTTCTGAGAAATTACTTTATACTCAAGATGACAGATTACAGACTAGTTTTAGCAACAAGCATTTGGAGTAGCTTGTCTGGAGTTTCCCTTTAATGCAGTATAAGCACCTATATACACAAATTAAAAAGCTTGCAAAATGCTTTCTTTAAAAAAAGACCGTTTTTTCAGATTACACTAAAATCACTTGATATTAGCTATCACGGATCAGATTTCCTAATTTTATTTTTGAGTAATTCACCTAGCTTCAATAAGTATAAAGGCAGCTGATAGCATAGTTTAACTATGTCCTACAGTAGAAGCAAGTACCAACTGATTCCTGTAATTGAATATTCTACTTGATGGACGTAACAAAATAAACAGGATATTTTAAGCCAACAAAAAAAAAGTTTTGGTCAAATGTGCATTTAGCAACAGGTTCATATCATAATGAATGAACTCCAAAAGGTTAAAATATATCTCAGTGCTTATTTCTTCTGGAAAAGAACCAAAGAATATTTGGATCAGGCACATGTTTAGTACTAGATCACACACACACCAGCTGGCCTGAGGTCATGACTTTTAGCTCTCAAGTTCTGATTGTTAAAATGATTTTTAATTGAAGCACCATAGCGCACTGGAACTCCAAAACACTGTGCAGTAGAGTACTAGCATACAGGTTCCCACTCTTAATTCTCCATATAGCCAGCTCCCAATCTTCACTGATCCAATAAAAAAATATGGTAGGTCATGTACTTCCTTGCATAGACAATGGATTATTTTTCTTCTCTCTCCACGCAGTGTTCTTCCCTTTTCTACTCTCTCTTCCTGAAGGTGATGGCTCATGTCACGGTACAGTTGCACAGAAGCCAACAAGCTGGGCAACAGCCCAAGTGGCTATTCTTCACGTATCAGCAAGTGTCGACAGGCGATGGGAGGCGGCATCACAGTTGAGCCTAATTCTATCCTTTCACATACTTTCAGCGAGGGTCACTGTATAATGAGTACCAATGGGAATCACCAAAATGGGGGACACCAAGCCCAATTATAGTGCCCTCCAAAACCACCTGCTGAGATCAGCTTACTCAGCAGATTGAATTTAGGATCTTCCTGATCTGTATGGCTTATATTACTGCTCAGAGATGCATTTGCTCTTGGAGTAGTTGGGGAGTCTGAAAATATATATTTTTTAAATATTGTAAGTCACTTCTCTTGTGCATCTACTACCAGCTGATTTCAAAGCAGTACTAGTAGAGAGCTGGGGGCAGGTTCCTCCTGTCTGACCTGACAGGAATATGGTAAGTGAAACAAGCAAAGCCTCAGAGGAATGGAGTGGAAAACGAGAGAAAATGTATAAAAATAAACTTTCTGAAGACATTTTGATTAATGTGCACAGCCCTAATTCAGCATTAATCAGGATAAACTGGCACATTACTAGTAACAAAACATTTGCAGCAAGGCACAGCTTACACCATTTTACCACAACAAATGCCTTCTGATCCATCTATTTACAGAGCAGTGAAAGAGCAACAGATACTGAGCTCCCAATGTGCACCTTCAAAAACAAATTGTAAGAAACAAGGCAGAGCACTTGACAAAAGTACATCTGGATACTCTAATCACTACTTTGTAGTCTGCCTTGAACCCACTGCCCCATGATCAGATTTTACACAAACTGCAAGCTCTCACCAACTTTGGCAATTACTTTTCCTGCTCAAGCTTATTTTCCTAATGGAAGATCTGCCATTACTATATAGCAAAAAATAATCTAGTAGTCCTGTATGATGTATTATATATCAAACAAAATCCAGGAAACCTAATTTGGTCTTGTAAATGTTTCATAGAAATACTGAAAACTTGCGATGTAACACACTGAAGTGATTGGCATCTTCAAAGCGTGTAGAGATGTCTAGAGAAAATTGTAAATCAAGCTTAAAAAATGTGGTTTCTCAGGTTCTTTTCCCTCTTGACTTTTTTTTCTTCACAAGACAATTCTGGATTGCAACTTGAATGGAAAGGGGTTCCAAATCATAGGAAGGGATGAATATTTTGCCATTTTTTTTTCAAAGTGTTGTCATGAGTTTATCTTGGTCAACACTATGCTTCCTGCCTCCCATGTTCTTCATATTCTGCTCTTGAACATATCTTGCGTTTCTGCCATTTCCTTCCGCTGATGGTGTCCGGTTGTAATATTTGTGCCCGTCATCACGGGGCGGTGGCCTGTACCATGTGCACAGCGAGCAGTTAGTGAGATGAGACTTTACACAAAATACATGGATATCAAATCTTAGTTACTGAACAAATGGAAATGGCATGCATGGTGGTGGGGGGGGGGATGGGAGAAGAGAGAGGGAGGGAGGGAGGGAGGGAGGGGGAGAGAGAGAGAGAGAGAGAGAGAGAGAGAGAGAGAGAGAGAGAGAGAGAGATAGAAGTTAGAAAGAAACACATTAAATGGGAATGATGGTTACAATGCAATCGCTAAGCTTTCAACAGCACTAGTAGTTATAGTCACCAGCTTTTAGCATTACTACCAAATCAGTCCAAAAGTGGCATGGTGCAAGATTACAATTTCATACATTGAGGAATTTGCAGAATGAGGTTGTTATTAGAGTTTTGCAAAGTGAGCCAAGTAGGTTTCCAGCACATGCAGGGACATGCAGAATTCAGCTCATAAAGAACTTTCCTTCCAAAAGGCTTGGAACTCCCATAAATTCCACACACATTGCTTCCTTTGAATACACTACATTTTTGTCCTTTAAAATCTGATAACTTATTTAAAAAGTCTCCCACATCCCATCTATTCAGTATGGCTTTGTAGCACCTTGGTAAGCTCCAAGTTCAAAGCTTAAAAATAATATATCATCAAAGGGTCTTCAGTTTAAATATCAAGTTCCCCAGGTTCAGCAAGGGATCAATGACACTAACACATACACACACCACAATTGAGCCATTAGGAAGGATGGTTGTAAAATTGAATGAAGGGTACTCTACCACATATTTCCCTCCACCAAAAAACTTCCAGTAAAGGACAACAGAAATTGAAATCACCCTCCACCACGTGATTGTGAATAGCAGAACAGCAGAGATGACTCCCAGCAACAGAAACGCCAGATTTTGTTAAAAAAAAAGAAACACCTTCAGTAAAATATTTTTATCAAAATAGGAAGCAATCCATCAGCAAATCACATTTGACAGTTTAACTCACAGTAAAAAGGAAAGGCTTGGTCTGATTTTTTTTAAACTGGCATTTAATTAATTTATTACGGCTGTTCTTTGGTGTGCAATATATTTAATCCTGGCTGCATGGAAGGACTGAAAATTTAATATGCATTATTATTTGATTCAAGCCAATAAGATTTTTAAAGCAAGTAGAACTTTGCTCTGGCCCCCAACCACCACTTTAGAAAATATATATCATGTTGACCTAAATTTGGTCAACTTTAACTGTGTCGCCATATATAAACATTAGTTCAGTTCATTTTAAATCATTGATACATTGCACACCCTAAGTAGCTGATCGAACTAATGATCTGGCATAGAGTAAGCCATTGATAAAATTAAAATCCAACACATTTACTTTGTAATGTTAAGATGTAGACCCTGCTTACCTTATGTTACTGGAATGCCAGTGTTGCTGTACAGGGGGAATGTTGCACATATATGGAGTCTAACAACAGATAACCAAGAGGACAATTACTACCATTTTCAGACTACTACTACTTTTAGTTGCACAATAGCCATTATAGTATCATATTTACTCATTTAATAATGCAATTTTTACCTGGTATCCACGAATTCCTGCATTGTTCTGAGCACTGTCAGAAAGAGAGGGAAGGAGAAAGAAAACAAATTAAATCAATAAAAGTATGACAATAAAACTACATATTCTAAAAATTTTGGGGGAAAATGGAAATATACAGCATACATCAGAATCTTAAAAAGAAACAGTTTATCGTTTCAGGTTTGAGGCCACATCAGAACTTAGTGCCACCAAAAACAATAACTTTTCTATCCATTCCAAATGCCGATAGGCCCAGAAGGGCTCAATTTTGCCCAAGCCTGTTTTCTGGTGTATTGTCAGAGTTATGCCCATTTTTCTGGGCCAGAAATGCACCAGAAATATTTTGCCAAAGTTTCCCCAATGTATAATTCAAATTTGGCACCGCGCAGCGTGTCCAGTCACCTCGGGGTGGAGCCTGCTGTCTGCGTCGAAAAAAACGATGCTGCACCTTCTGCGCATGTGCGGAAAAAAAAGTGACGTTTTTGATGTTATTTCAATGGACGCGCATGCACAGTACAGCTCTGGGTTGGCAATCGGACATTTTTAAAGAGCCAGTCGTGCATTTGAGAAGGCGTGCTGTGTGAGAGCATTGGAAAAATCGGATCTGCAGCAATACAAGATGCCATGCGGTGCAAGGACCAATAAAAGTGCCAACCAAAGAACTGAAAAAATGCTGGAACCAAGTTGCAGAAGATTACTGTGCAATGGTGACCACCACGAGATCTGGAGTCCAGTGTAAAAAGAAGTGGCAGAACCTTGGTCAAGTAGTTAGTGCAAGTAATATTTTGATTTATTCAATGCAATTACAATTGTAAATGTGACCAGCTGTATATGTCCCATCCAGCAGAAAGACACCCTCTCTAAAAAGTTGCATTTTCATCTTTGCAGGGTAAGGTGGCACATAATAAAAGGGAAAGAACTCGATCAGGAGGAGGCCTGGCAAATTTGCAGTCACTGACACCCTTGGAAGAGAGGGTCACTTCTTTGATGGGTCCTGCCTGGAGAAAAGCAATCACCACTGCATAAGCTGGGCCCACACTCGAGGGAGAGCGCAAGTTCTGCAAATTCCACAGTCTGGCTTTCCTAAAAGTTAAGTACTGTGCAGGCTAGCCATGCTTCGGTTTCTGGGGATCTCTCCGCCAGCTACGCTTCGGTTGAAGCAATGCTATCATTCATTGTGGTCCTTCAAATCAGCCTGCTGCCTGCGCTGTGAGCCTACTCAAGCCACCCACCCTGGCCCCCTCCTCTGCTGCTAACCATTTGTCTGTGTTCTGTTATATTTTGCAGAACTTGAGGCCAACCCTGACAAGGCAGAAGATGATTCAGACGAGGACAAGCCTGAAGAGGAGAACATCCTCCAGACCAAAAGCATGGGGGTGAGGGAGAGGCGATGGAGTTGGATGAAACCCCCATTCTTTTATTGACTTTGGTGGAGGTGCAGGTAACGCCCATTGAGGTGCCAGCCCCTTCCGTGACTAGTGGTTTGAGTGTTGGTGGGACATTCCATGGTTTCCTAATGTCCAAGGCTGCGGGTCCCAGTGGTGGGGTGCAGCGAGGCACACCCAGGGCCCCACCTTCCGAGTCTGCGGGTTCCAGTGGTGTGGTGCAGTGAGACACCAGGGCTGCACCGTCCCAGGCTGCGGGTCTCAGTGTTGGGGTGCGAGCCACACCCTTGGGGAGGAGGGGAAGGAGAGCTCGACCGCGCTCTCCTGAGGTGCAGGATCGAACAGATGTGGTTCAGATGATGGCAATGAGTGGGGAGAGCACTGACCTTACGCGATCACTCCTGGACACCATCAGTGGGGTGAGTGATGAGTTAGCGGGACTGTTGGGAGAAGTAACAGCAATCTCACGAGAAATGGGAACGATATCAGTGACGATGAGGGAGGGAATGTCACAGGTAGGTGATGCGCTGTCAGTGAACATCAGGGAGGGAATGTCAGAGATGGTGCAAACACTATCACTGAACATGAGGGAGGGAATGTCACAGGTAGTTGAGACAGTTTTGCTCAAGATGAGGGAGGGAATGTTGCATGTCGTTGCAACACTGTCGGGATGCATGAGGGACGGCATGTTGGAATTAGCTGCAATAAGGGAACACGCCCAGACCCCGTGCCCATTGACAGAATCAATTGCCAGTCCCACTGCAATCGCCACACCAGCCTCTGAAGAGCCTCAAGTCGGGCCCTCCACATTGCCGCCTTCCTCCCTGGGCTCAGTGCAGAAGCCTTCCGATCGATACCTCTCTTCTCCTCCACCTCCGAGCTTGTTTTCTACAGAGCCCCGAGCCAGGGCGTGGGGCCGACTCTGACAGCCGATGCTACGACCCCTCTCCAGCCTTGCTTGAAGAAGTTCAGTGGTGGCGTGAGTAAAAAAAAAAGAGAACTTCAGAAATCCAGAAACTTCCATGTTCTCCGTTGAAAGGTAAAAAAAAGTTGAACTTTATCATGGATATTTCAAGTGTTAGAGACTCCCTCCAAAAACTTTGATGAAAAACAATGGCGTCTTTCAGTGCTGGTTTTTCAATATGCGCTGCTTTCTGTTAACTCACCAGAAGATTTTTCGGGACTGGCCAGATACGCCGACCTAGGATAAAGCATTTTTGGGCAAACTGCGAAAAATGCTGAAAACTGGTGCAGACATGAGGGAACTATGACATCAAAAAAACCTAACCTAGAAAAATCGTAACTAAAGCAGTTACACCGGCACAGATTCCAGGGGGAAACTTTGAATTAAATAATTAAGCCAGAAAAAATGGTGCCGCCAAAAAAACGGTGCAAATGACCCGGGAAAATTGAGCCCTATATTTTCAGCATTCTCTATTACTTATTTTTAAGTCAGTTAAATAACAGATAAAATGTAAAAAAGCTGCAAGAAACCTTTTCTATCAAATATGTCATCCAATGTAGAAGCCTTAAATACTTGTGTTCCTTTCAATATCTTTTTTTTTAAATCGGCTATGATGAGGGAATAATCTGGGTTTACCACATCAAGACCATGAAAGATTTTATATACTTCAATGAATGTGCCTTAATTTTCAGACTGTAATGTTTAAGTTACTCTGATCTTTCCCTAACTATATCCCCTCGTAATAAGTCTTGCTGTTCTTTTCTTTATCCATTCTGATAGAAGTATGTGCCTTTTGTGACCAAAACTGACACAATATTCAAGCAGGTTGAACAACGCATTGCAAAGCCTTAGCATGACTTCTGTTCTGATGTTCTGAGTATACATTCTAGCTATGTATTAGCTTCTTAATTGCTTTGCCACTTGGTCTAGATATTCTAAATGACGCATCCACAATTACACACAGGTCCCTTTCCAAGTTCCTGTGTGCTAATTCTATTTCATTCATTATACATTTATGTCCCAAAATATTTTTACCTATGATAATTGTCAATTATTGCACAATGTTAAATTGTGTTTGCTTTATGTCTGCCCAACTGATCTAAATCCTTTGCAAATTATAAATGAAGTTACTGCAGAATTGCTATTGGTCAGTCGAGTTAACTTCTGTTAAATTATTGCCATGCTTTTAGAAGAAAAATAGAAGTAATTCAAACCTGGTGTGTCCATATTTTGCTGGATTTGAACCTGTAAGGAATAAATAAATAGTTAGCTGGCAAAATGGAAAGGCCGCTGTGCAGATGGCACAGTGAGCCAGTGAGCCAATCAGAACATACGATCCATGCTTACCATGAATACTATGGACTAAAAGTACAATGTATTTGTATATATTGTGTTTCTATTAACATAAGTGCCTTCAACACCGAGCTCCGCCCTGCAGGATCACTGGCAGGCATTTAACAACAGAATTCATGGAATGGGCATATTGGCCCCAAGTTTCCACACGCGGTGAAAAAGGCGCACCTCAGAGCTCGGCGCCTGTTTTTCGCGCCGGAAAAAAAGTGCGGTATTCTGGAGCTCGATGTCTGCTTGGCACGGCGCACAGGGGGCGGAGCCTACCACTCGTAAGTAGGAGGGGGCGGGTACAATTGAAATGAGGCTTCTTGGTGCCGGCAACCCTGCGCGTGCGCGTTGGAGCATTCGCGCACGCGCAGTCTGAAGTAAACATTGGCACTCGCCATTTTTAAAAGTACTGCAGAAAAAGTGAAGATTTGTTTCTTGGACCCCTGCAAAGGCTTGTATTTTAATTTTCTTGATATTTCTGTGTGTGAGGGAGTGCTTTTAGCAGCACTGCTGAATAAATCACCTGCTGAAATCAGTGAGTTCAGCTTTTCACTGCTAAACTTGCAAATTAAGGACTGTGTGTTTGGAGAAATAAAAGTGCCAATTCAACTTTGCAATGGATCATGTCCACCAAGAGCAAAGAATTTCTTGCATGAGGAAGCAAACCATTGCATAATATGTGGTGTTGACAATGCAGCACCCATTCTGCAAATTTAAATATAAAGATGTCGATGTGGCTGCCTCTCCCTGTCCAAATGGCCTCAGTCAGTCCCCCTCACAGCTCGAAGGCTGCTGCTGTTCTTTCTTCAGCTCCCGACCAGCCACTGACGCCGCTGCAATCCCATGGCCAAATGGCCTCACGTCCGCTCCTGATTCTTCGGCTGCCTTCGAGCCACTGACGCCGTCCCATAAGTGTGGCCGAACGGCCTAAAGAATTTTAAATCTGCAGCTGCGTGTGTCCTGTGTTCATTCTTCGGCTCCCGGCCAGCCACTGACGCCGCTGCAATCCCATGGCTGAATGGCCTCAAGTCCGTCCGGGTGCTGCATCTTCGCGGGGAATGAAGGCCTGCCTCAAGCACCGCAGCTCAGCTCGAAAGCTGCTTGCTGCCTGCCGCTGCCGTCGAGACGAGACACTGACGCCACACCCCTGCCTCAAGCACCGCAGCTCAGCTCGAAGGCTGCTTGCTGCCTGCCGTCGATAAACTGACGCCACACCGCTGCCTGAAAGGCCTGCCTGAAGCACTTTCACACAGGTAGGAACATGGTTTATTTAATCTTTTCTTTGCTTATAAATTTTTATTCAGGTTGGATTTATTTGTATAATATTTGTATAAGTATAACTAAGGATTGATTGTAGAATTTAATGACTTCCCTCCACCCCCACTCCCCCCTCCACCTCGTTCCCTACGCCTAATTTGTAACCTGCGCCTGATTTT
Source organism: Pristiophorus japonicus (assembly GCF_044704955.1). Classification (NCBI taxonomy): domain Eukaryota; kingdom Metazoa; phylum Chordata; class Chondrichthyes; family Pristiophoridae; genus Pristiophorus; species Pristiophorus japonicus. The sequence goes on from NC_091981.1 coordinate 179,804,355, forward strand.
TTAAAGTGTAGACAAGGTTTTTTCAAGCGTACAAAAATCTTCACTTACTCCATTCTAAGTTAGTTTGGAGTACGTTTTCACTGTGGAAACTTTGAAATCAGGCGTCAGTGGCCGGACACGCCCCCTTTTGAAAAAAAAATTCTGTTCCAAAGTGAAACTGTTCTACCTGACTAGAACTGCAGAAAACTTAAATGTGGAGAATTCCGATTTCTAAGATACTCCGTTCTACACCAGTTGCTCCTAAAAATCAGGAGCAAATCATGTGGAAACTTGCGGCCATTATATTAGAGGGCTTCCCTTCTCCCTCCCCCAACTCGTGTACATGTCAACTCTATTCCTGAAATTATGATTACTGAGTAAGTCAAACTCAGTTTGTTTTATGTTTCTCCATGGTGCTTTTACATTCAATTGATCTGTTTTAATGACCTCAAAATATATTTCATAAAGAAGTTTAACCTGAAGTAATGTAAAAACTGAAAATAAGCAACGTTCCCGTCAGTGAAAACCTGCCTTGTCATTTTTATAAAGGTATAAAGAAAACTCTTGCATGCTTCTTTTTCACCCACAAAAGAACACTTAAAAAAAAAAGTCAACATGCAGCATTATTGCCCCAGCGCCATCAGCAAAATCTTGTGAAAATGATGATAATTATGCATAGTTCCCAAGTGTATAAGACAATGGAACATTAAAATTCTGCATAATGTGAGGGATTGGGTCGCAGCAGATTAGACTCTGCCCTTTTATTCCTGCATCCTAAATTTGATCCAGTTCCTGCTGATGGGATGAAAGTCTCTCTGTCCAGGATTTCTTTGATGGTTCAGTGTGTTTATCCACCGGGTAGCTATACTATATAATCCAAAATCCAACCCACAACGTGCGCTGAGCAGGATACTTACAATTGATCCACTGAACTACATCCCAGCAAAGAAACAATGTGATCAGGAGAGGAAGTCAGGGAGAAAACTGATGTGGGAAAAAGATTGTCTTTCCCTTCTGTTTATAGGGAAGTGGGCAGTCGCAATCTAGTTCTAAGTGGGCACAGGCCCCAGAGTGTACAACTGACTCCAATTTGACATTAATTGCTAATTTTACTCCTAACCTAAAAGAAATTGAAAAACAACACATTGATGCAGCATGGGATTCTCATCTGAAGTTGAAGCTGGAGGACATTTTGTAAAAGGAGTAGCTTTATTGTGTGTATAGTCATGTGGCACCTGACCTTCAATTGCCCAATGCTGACAGTGGGTGTACCATTAACATATCACGCCTTGTTTAAAAAAAAAATTGTCAGTAATAAATAATCCATAATGCGCAAAAAATACCTTTAATTGTGGAATGTCTTCGTGAAGGATAGCGTTTGCTCGGGCGCCTTTCAAATGTACTCGTCCGACGCAGTCTACTTTTATGTGTTGCTTCATATTCAGTCCGACCGCTGGAATACATATTGGTTTGCTGTTACATAAACAGTATTTAAACAGGTAGAAATGAACAAAATACAAAATTAAATTGTAAAAATGTTACCTGAATCTGAAGCGAGATCCCAGACGCATTAAATCTGATCGCCCCTCTTTATTTTGGGTAGGAGCTCGTAGTCTGAAAAATGCATGATTCTCCACAGCACATCTCCACAAATGTTTACATGCTTTGGAATTATCTAACCGGAAAACAAATGTGTGCTCCTGTTCTCTACCCTTTTATCAAGGAGGAAAAATTACAAGACATTTTTTAGAAATGCAATATTTATGGAACACTGTACTTCAAATAAATAAAATGCACTGGCTGATTTTTGCGGTAAAAATTAACAGTGAGGCTTTCAGCTGTAAATGGTGGCGTGCTGTTTTGGATCCAATTACCACAACATCCAATGCAAAGCCCATTAAATGTCCCCGAGCAAGTTTAAGTGTAATGAATGGCTAGTGCTGTTCTTTCGTCACTGACCACAAAATCCGGGCCATTAAAGCCACAGATCCTTCTGAATATTATTCTCTTATTGATTTGCTTTTTGAAATTCATAAGCCAACAACTACACTACCAGTGAGTACTTTGAGGTGTGGAAATTGTTTGTGTCTCTCCATGAATCAGCATCTTATTCACTTCAGCATCTCTTCTTGACTAATCAGTTGAGGAATAGCAACCTACAATCTTGCAGGGTGCCACGTTTCAGGATTTTGGATTTGGGTTTCCGAAAGCAATGTACGTTTAAAGTTTTTTTTAAAAAGATACCTAGATAAAAGGTTATTAATATGTTAAATGGTTGGTTTCACCAAAGACTAAACAATAAGCAATTTTTAAAGCTTGTCTGTGAAATACTTCGCACCTATTCGAAAGCCCTTCAATATCTGTCTGTTTGTGAAAAGATACAAGATAGGGGCTGGGACACAGAGAGGGGAGAGGTTTTTTTTTAAAATGGAAAGGCTGCAAAGGCAGTCAGGCAGTAAAGGGCTGTGAGGAGGGTGGAATGCAGGCATAAGGATTTAGAAAATTAGCCTTAAGTCAAGCAAAATGACCCTCTGAAGTGGAGTAGTATAATTTAGTCATTATTTTAGATTATTACACAGACATACTGCACTGTTGGAAATAAGTGAATCTGATCATTGCTGTCATTCTGTATGTTCACCTGATGGGAATAAAGCAGCTTAGCGATTTTAAAGTCTCGTCTTACCAAATGTTCACTCAGTCAATCTACAGAGAGAAGAAAGAAATACATGTGCAGAAAATACGAGTAGCCAGCCCAGATCATAAGGGGTTATGCTGTTGTACAAATAGATACAGGGCAGTGAGTCAGCCCCCATAAAAGCAGACTCTCAGCCCACTTAAATGGATGCCTGGCAACAGTGAACCAGAGAAAGTATCTATGCAAAACTGAATTTGTAACACAAGACAAAAATAAGATTTGAAAATTCAGTATATTTAGATCAATTCAAAAAAAAAACTGAATGCAAGTTACTTCTAACTGAAAGCGCAACTTTGTGTGGTAGCTTCTGGCCACTAGGAAATTAATTTAATCATTAAAAGTTGTTTCCATTAGGACTGTTGTACATTAACAGAAGAAAAAGTAAATCTGGACGGGACTCAACAAAGTCAGGTGCAGGAAGTGACACGGCCATCGTCTAATGCACTGCCCACCCAAACATTCTGCATGTGTCTTAAACTCCATGAGATTGTGTTGCTCACCTGTTCATCATCCTCGACAACAACAAGAGTTAGTTTGTTCTTTTTGAAATCCAATTGGGTAATTTTGGGCCTGCAAGAAAAAAAATATGTTTACAGGGAACCTGAACAGTTTAATTAGCATGTTGTTCTCAAATAGGAAAATATGAAAAAAAGAGATTCCTTTACCAAAAGAACAGGCCTATTTTATTTGATCCTTCAAAGACCAATATGCCAGTTGGTGTCAATCCAAGAGAATATTCATAGCCATCTCTTCCCTAAGGAGGACAGAACATTACAGAAAAAAAGTTAAGTATAAGACAGCCCACAAATATTTACGTGTACATTTTTTTTTTCCAAAAGGACTCCTACTAATCTTACCTTGACGGTATGCATGTCCACTCCATACATTTCTAACCATTTGGCTTTGTTCAAATAACATAATTCTGCCTGTGCTGGGCTTTTCCCCCTATTTAAAGAAAATGAAATCATGAACGATGCCGCTTTAATTTCAATACCATGAATGAGCATTTCCATGCCACAATTAATGTAGGTGAACTTTAAGCACAATTTTTTTCTGAATCTTACAAATTCCTCATGAACCGCTACGCTAAAATGTAGCCAAAATTTGTTACCTACCAACACTTTTCAGTAGACCCTTGGTGTACCCTATCAAACAGTAAACTGCTCAATTCGCTCCATGAAGAGACAAGCAGGAGAGAGGACAAGAAGATTTGAGGCACAGAATATTTCAATTAATGCTCCTGTCAGCTAATCACAAGCACCATGTATGGGCCATGGTTTGCAGCAAGTTATTGCACAAACAACTATCTAATAACTGCTAGTGGCTCACTCCTAGAAATATACAATGTTAAAGGTCAGTTCAGCACTTGAATAGGTTATTATATCCACAACACCTCGAACAAGAGGTTAAGTGACTTGGAACTAAAAATATTGGGCCCACTTTTGGCCATGACTTGCTCCAATTTGTTTGGAGTAAGTTGTTTTTTTCTGGTAAGTTAAAAAACGCCATTTTCCCCAATAAACTTGCCCCAAAGTAACTCAGTCAGAAACGATTTTTTTTAGTTGAGTTTTTTTTTCCCAAAAGGGGGCATTCCCAGCCACTTACGCCAGTTTTGGCCATTCATGCCACTTTGGTCAGCTAAAACTTACTCCAAATCAACTTAAGTCAGCGCATGTGGCCAGCTCTGAAAAACATTGCGGGCAGTTAAGAATTCGGTGCAGGTTAGTACATTTGAAGCACCACAGCTTCACACCATTTATTCTGATCTATCTTTCTACTCAAAGTGGATAATCTCAGCCAGGGGAAACAACCTTTCAACATTTAATCAACTTAGCTTATAGATTTTTAACTCATTACTTGATCTAGTTTAAGTTATAGGTAGATTATATTAAATATTTAAATATGTAACATTAACCACTACAAGCATTGAAGCCAAAAAACAGAACTACCTTCCCCTCTCTGCACTGAATTCTCACTTACCAAATTCCCAACTTTTGCACTCAGTTTCTGACAACTCTGAGCGACCCTGAATAAATACTGCAGGATATTCTCCACTCACCAGGCAAACATCAGGGCATCCCTTCAACCACGGATAGGGGCTGTGAGATTGAGTCCTGCTCAAAGCCTGCAGGACACGCTAGGTGGGCGAGGAACATGCGCACGCGGACAGCTGCCGGCAGTGTTTTTGCGCTGGGCTGTAGCTCCGCCTCCCACTGCACTATGTACACCACGCTAGGACACAGGAGACTTGGCAGAGTGGGCAGGATGGGGCCATTTTTTTCCGGCGCCATTTCCAGCACGTAAAGTCGGTACATTTAAGGTAAGTGCGCCAAAAAAGGGGGTTGGAGAAAACTGGGCCCATAGACTTAAAGTTCCAGTGAAATAAATATAAAGGGAGTGAAAAAGTACCCCAACTGTAGATAAATGTAGTGCAGGTCTGTACTTTGTAACTATACATTTTTTGCTGAAAATTAAGTTTGGGACATTAATTTGGAAGTTACGTGCATCTAATTAGCACTGCAGTCATTTCACAAACTAGAGCAGCGGGCCAGGTACTATTTAAAGTTACAACTTTAATATGTTTTTTTGAAACTCAGTTTATTAGAAATCAACTTCTGCAGACCCAGAAAAAACATTTCCATCAATTACAGTAAGACTATAATTTTGTGCACTCTTGATTTTACAAAAAGCACTTTGGCCTGTAAAACATGAAGATTAGTAAACTGAAGTTAAACAGACCTGTTTTGAAGAAGCATACAGGACATACAAGAGACTCATCGCATGGAATTGCTGGACTACAACATACGAATGTAACTGTATAATCTTAATCCTGTAAATTAGGCATAGGTTTGGTTGAACCAACAGCAAACTGTTTATCCAGTTACTAGAACCACTACATTCAGTATTAGAATACTGTAATATTCTAGGTTGTATGCAAGGTTTCATGTCCCAGTTCTATCTGCACTGGATCCTTTATTCTCTAATCTTAAGATTTCCAATACCAAAGGTATTTTCCAATTGTTTTCAAGATGCAAGAGTCTGGATTATTCCTGTCCTCTGGAATCTCTTTAGTGTCATTTCCTCCCATCCCACCTTTCCTCATTCTTGGAAATGTGCTCATGTTCATTCTGTATACAAGAAAATTAACCATTTCTTTTATCCGGAAACAACTGTAATTGCTCGTACTTTCTAAAGTTATGGAAACTGCTGCTCACAAATTATCCATCAGCTTCAAAGTTCTGCCCTAATCCATGATAATCAGCATAGTTTTCAGCATGGCCATTGTTTGTTATCTTGCTGCCTATGTTACTTACCTTTGAAACTACTGAACACTTTGGTGAATCATCTGTCATTGCTGTGGGTATCTCCAAAGCCTTTTCATAAGCTTAGCACCATGCACTTCCAAACAAATTACCTTCTTATGGCCTCCCACCATATGTTCATTATTTACTCACAAATTGCTCTGTCGTTGTCTCATCATTAACTCAGGGGTTCCCCTGGGTTCTGTTCACTCTCTGAATCTGTTATGTGCTTTTATAAATAACCTTCTTCCAATATCATCCAACTCTATCTACACTTTTATTGATGATTCCACTCTACATTCATCATCATTCCTCAAATTGCATTCCCTCAAAGCAAACAACCTCCATTTATCTCCCAGTCAATGGCTGACCAACTGTATATAGATCATGTTCACACTGAAAGGGGTAGGTAGCAATTAGTGTTGACATTAACCATTAAAAAGTCTTTTGAAATGGGAATTCTGCCAAGACCACCGGGGGTGGCAGTTCAAGAAAGAGGAAAAGGGATAAGCCAGGAAATTACAGACCTTGGTTACGGGTAAACTAACTTCTCGAGACACAAATACAGGATGAAATTAGTGAATACTTATAAAGGCACGCACTCTAAGGGCGGTACAGTGCTGCACTGTCAGAGGTGCTATCTTTCAGAAGGAACATTAAACCGAGGCCCCTCTTCCCTCTCAGGTGAATGTAAAAGATTCCATGGCACTATTTTGATGAAGAGCAGGAGTTCTCAATATTTATCAATATTTATCCCTCAAACAGCATCATGAAATCAGGATATCTGGTCATCGTCACATTCGTGGGACCTTGTTATGCACAAATTGGCTGCCTTGTTTCCTACATTACAGCAATGACTACACTTAAAAAGTACTTCATTGGCTGTAAAGCGCTTTGGGACATCCTGTGGTCATGAAAGGCTCAATATAAATGCAAGTCTTTTAATCGCAATCAGTGTGGATGTGTAAAAAGCAAGTCATGCTTGACCAACTGAATTCATGTTTTGAGGAAATTAGTGTACAGGTAAAGAGAATGCAGTGGATGTTATATGTATGAATTTTCAAAAGGCTTCTGGTAAAGTGCCATTAAGGGATGTTACAAAAATCAAGTACTTGAGGCAATGCAACTGTTGTACTCCCACGTATAAAGGGCTCAATTTTCCCCAATGCCGTTTTTTGGCGTATTTCATGAGTTAAGCCTGTTTTTTTGACCCTAACTACTCCCCAAAAAAACTTGCAAGTTTCCCTGTTCGAATTTTTTTAATTGGCGCCGCGCAGCTTGTCCTTTAGCTTTGGGGCGTGGAGTCTAATGTCTGCATCGAAAAAAGGATGCCCCCAGCCCGCATGCGCGAAAAAAACAAATGATGTATTTTTCGTGACTACTATGGGCATGCATGCAGAGTACAACCCTCGGTCATTCGGCCATTTTTAAAGAGCCAGCTGTGTGTGAGAACTTTAATTCTCATTGGAAGAATCGGAGCTGCAATATGCAATGTGGCTCAAGGACCAAGAATTTCTCACAGGATGAAGTGGAGGCACTAGTAACTGTAATTGAGGCTAGATGGCATGAGCTGGACACCAGCAGAGGTCACATAAAAGTTTTACCAAAAGAATGAAGAAATGCTGGAACCAGCTTGCAGAAGATTACTGTGCAATGGTGACCACCTGGAGGTCTGGAGGCCAGTGTAAAAAGTGACAGGAACTTGGTCAAATACTTAGTGTAAGTAATATTTTCATTTATTCAATGGAATTGCAATTGTAAATGTGACCATCTATATGTCCCACCCAGCTAAAAGCCACCCACTCTACAAAGTTATATTTTCATGTTTGCAGAGGAAGGTGGCACACAACAAAAGAGAGAGAACACGAACAGGCCCGGCAAATCTGCACCCACTCACACACTTGGAAGACAGGGTTGCTGCTTTGATGGGTCCTGCCTGGAGAAAAGCAACCACCACTGCACAAGCTGGGCCCACATTTGAGGGAGAGGATAAGTCCTGCAAATTCCACCTTCTGGCTTTGCTAAAAGTCAAGTACTGCGCGGGCTAGCCATGCTTCGGTTCATGGGGATGTCTCAGTCAGCTACGCTTCGGTTGATGCAATGTGCTATCATTCATCGTGGTCCTTCAAATGAGCCTGCTGCCTGTGTTGTGTGAGCCTACTCATGCCACCCACCCTGTCCCCCTCCTCTGCTGCTAACCATCTGTTATATTTTACAGAACACGAGGCCAACCCTGATGAGGCTGAAACCGATGCAGAAGATTATTCAGATGCGGACGAGTCATAAGAACATAAGAATTAGGAACAGGAGTAGGCCATCTAGCTCCTTGAGCCTGCTCTGCCATTCAACAAGATCATGGTTGATCTGGCCGCGGACTCAGTTCCACTTACCCGCCCGCTCCCCATAACCCTTAATTCCCTTAATGGTTAAAAATCTATCTCTCTGTGATTTGAATACATTCAATGAGCTAGCCTCAACTGCTTCCTTGGGCAGAGAATTCCACAGATTCACAACCCTCTGGGAGAAGAAATTCCTTCTCAACTCGGTTTTAAATTGGCTCCCCCATATTTTGAGGCTGTGCCCCCTAGTTCTAGTCTCCCCGACCAGTGGAAACAACCTCTCTGCCTCTATCTTGTCTATCCCTTTCATTATTTTAAATGTTTCGAAAGATCACCTCTCATCCTTCTGAACTCCAACGAGTAAAGACCCAGTCTACTCAATCTATCATCATAAGGTAACCCCCTCATCTCCGGAATCAGCCGGGTGAATCGTCTCTGTACCCCCTCCAAAGCTAGTATATCCTTCCTGAAGTAAGGTGACCAAAACTGCACACAGTACTCCAGGTGCAGCCTCACCAATACTCTGTACAGTTGCAGCAGGACCTCCCTGCTTTTATACTCCATCCCTCTCACAATGAAGGCCAACATTCCATTCGCCTTCCTGATTACCTGCTGCACCTGCAAACTAACTTTTTGGGATTCATGCACAAGGACCCCCAGGTCCCTCTGCACCGCAGCATGTTGCAATTTCTCCCCATTCAAATAATATTCCCTTTTACTATTTTTTTTTCCCCCAAGATGGATGACCTCACATTCTCCGACATTGTATTCCATCTGCCAAACCTTAGCCCATTTCGCTTAACCTATCTAAATCTCTTTGCAGCCTCTCTGTGTCCTCTACACAACCTGCTTTCCCACTAATCTTTGTGTCATCTGCAAATTTTGTTACACTACACTCTGTCCCCTCTTCCAGGTCATCTATGTATATTGTAAACAGTTGTGATCCCAGCACAATTCCCTGTGGCACACCACTAACCACCGATTTCCAACCCGAAAAGGACCCATTTATCCCGACTCGCTGCTTTCTGTTCGCCAGCCAATTCTCGATCCATGCAAATACATTTCCTCTGACTCCGCGTACCTTTATCTTCTGCAGTAACCTTTTGTGTGGCACCTTGTCGAATGCCTTTTGGAAATCTAAATACACCACATCCATCGGTACACCTCTATCCACCATGCTCGTTATATCCTCAAAGAATTCCAGTAAATTAGTTAAACATGATTTCCCCTTCATGAATCCATGTTGCGTCTGTTTGATTGCACTATTCCTATCTAGATGTTCCGCTATTTCTTTCTTAATGATAGCTTCAAGCATTTTCCCCACTACAGATGTTAAACTAACCGGCCTATAGTTACCTGCCTTTTGTCTGCCCCCTTTTTTAAACAGAGGCGGTACATTAGCTGCTTTCCAATCCGCTGGTACCTCCCCAGAGTCCAGAGAATTTTGGTAGATTATAACGAATGCATCTGCTATAACTTCCGCCATCTCTTTTAATACCCTGGGATGCATTTCATCAGGACCAGGGGACTTGTCTACCTTGAGTCCCATTAGCCTGTCCAGCACTATCCCCCTTATGATAGTGATTGTCTCAAGGTCCTCCCTTCCCACATTCCCATGACCAGCAATTTTTGGCATGGTTTTTGTGTCTTCCACTGTGAAGACTGAAGCAAAATAATTGTTTAAGGTCTCAGCCATTTCCACATTTCCCATTATTAAATCCCCCTTCTCATCTTCTAAGGGACCAACATTTACTTTAGTCACTCTTTTCCGTTTTATATATCGGTAAAAGCTTTTATTATCTGTTTTTATGTTTTGCGCAAGTTTACTTTCATAATCTATCTTTCCTTTCTTTGTTGCTTTCTTAGTCATTCTTTGCTGTTGTTTAAAATTTTCCCTATCTTCTAGTTTCCCACTAACCTTATACGCATTGGTTTTTAATTTGATACTCTCCTTTATTTCCTTGGTAATCCACGGCTGGTTATCCCTTCTCTTACCGCCCTTCTTTTTCACTGGAATATATTTTTGTTGATCACTATGAAAGAGCTCCTTAAAAGTCCTCCACTGTTCCTCAATTGTGCCACCGTTTAGTCTGTGCTCCCAGTCTACTTTAGCCAACTCTGCCCTCATCCCACGGTAGTCCCCTTTGTTTAAGCATAGTACGCTCGTTTGAGACACTACTTCCTCACCCTCAATCTGTATTACAAATTCAACCATACTGTGATCACTCATTCCGAGAGGATCTTTTACTAGGAGATCGTTTATTATTCCTGTCTCATTACACAGGACCAGATCTAAGATAGCTTGCTCCCTTGTAGGTTCTATAACATACTGTTCTAAGAAACAATCCCGTATGCATTCTATGAATTCCTCCTCCAGGCTACCCAGTGAGATTTGATTTGACCAATCGATATGTAGGTTAAAATCCCCCATCATTACGGCCGTTCCTTTTTCACATGCCTCCATTATTCCCATGATTATTGTCCGCCCCATCGTGAAGTTATTATTTGGGGGCCTATAAACTACGGCCACCAGTGACTTTTTCCCCCTTACTATCTCTAATCTCCACCCACAATGATTCAACATTTTGTTTATTAGAGCCAATATCGTCTCTCACAACTGCCCTGATATCATCCTTTATTAACAGAGCTACCCCACCTCCTTTCCCTTCTTGTCTATCTTTCCGAATTGTCAGATACCCCTGTATGTTTAATTCCCAGTCTTGGCCACCCTGCAACCATGTTTCTGTAATGGCCACCAAATCATACCCATTTGTAATGATTTGTGCCGTCAACTCATTTACTTTATTTTGAACGCTGCGTGCATTTTGGTAGAGTGTTTTAATCCTAGTTTTAAAGCATGATTTTTAGTTTTGACCCCTCCTGCAGCCCCTTTATATTCATATATATTGTCCCTTCCTATCACCTTGTGGTTTACACTTATCCCAGTGCTACTCTGCTCTTTTGCCTCCTGCCTTTTGCATTCTTTCTTGGAGTCCTGTTTATCTGAGCTCTCACCCACTCTAACTAGCTCAGAGCCCTCTCCTGGGTTCCGAATACTCCTCGCATTGAGGCACCGAGCTTTCAGGCTTGCCTTTTTATTACACTTTGACCCTTTAGAATTTTGCTGTAGAGGCCTTTTTTATTTTTTGCCTTGGGTTTCTCTGCCCTCCACTTTTACTCATCTCCCTTCTGTCTTTTGCTTCTGTCTCCATTTTATTTTCCTCTGTCTCCCTGCATTGATTCCCATCCCCCTGCCATATTAGTTTAACTCCTCCCCAACAGCACTAGCAAACACTCCCCCTAGGACATTGGTTCCGGTCCTGCCTAGGTGCAAACCGTCCGGTTTGTACTGGTCCCACCTCCCCCAGAACCGGTTCCAATGCCCCAGGAATTTGAAACCCTCCCTGCTGCACCACTGCTCAAGCCACGTATTCATCTGAGCTATCCTGCGATTCCTACTCTGACTAGCACTTGGGACTGGTAGCAATCCCGAGATTACTACTTTTGAGGTCCTACTTTTTAATTTAGCTCCTAGCTCCTTAAATTTGTCTCGTAGGACCGCATCCCTTTTTTTACCTATATTGTTGGTACCTATGTGCACCACGACAACTGGCTGTTCACCCTCCCTTTTCAGAATGTCCTGCACCCGCTCCGAGACATCCTTGACCCTTGCACCAGGGAGGCAACATACCATCCTGGAGTCTCGGTTGCGGCCGCAGAAACGCCTATCTATTCCCCTTACAATTGAATCCCCTATCACTATTGCTCTCCCACTCTTTTTCCTGCCCTCCTGTGCAGCAGAGCCAGCCACGGTGCCATGAACTTGGCTACTGCTGCCCTCCCCTGATGAGTCATCCCCCTCAACAGTATTCAAAGCGGTGTATCTGTTTTGCAGGGGGGTGACCGCAGGGGACCCCTGCACTACCTTCCTTGCATTGCTCTTCCTGCTGGTCTTCCATTCCCTATCTGGCTGTGGACCTTTCACCTGCGGTAAGACTAACTCGCCTGACGAGAACATCTTCCAATCCCACCGTCCAGACCAAGAGCATTGTGGCGAGGGGGAGGGAAGGGGGAGAATGAATCCCTCACTGATGTACTCACTCTGGAGGAGGTGCAGGAGCCACCCATTGAGGTGCCAACCCCTTTCCTGAGTGGTACGAGTGTTGGGACATTCCATGGTTTCACAGTCTGAGGCTGCGGGTTCCAGTGGGGTGCAGCAAGGCACACCCAGGACCCCGTTGTCCAAGGCTGCGAGTCCCAGTGAGGTGCAGCGACCCACACCCAGGGTGAGGAGGAGAAGGAGAGCTCAACAGCGCTCTCCTGAGGTGCAGGATCTAACAGATGTGGTTCAGATGATGGCAATGAGTGCGGAGAGCTTTGACCTTATGCAATCACTCCTGGACACCATCAGTGGGATGGGTGATGAGGTATCAGGACTGTCAGGAGAAGTAATAATACTCTCACGAGAAATGGGAACACTGTCCAGGCACCAGGGAGGGAATGTCGCAGGTAGCTGATACACTGTCGGTGAACATGATGGAGGGAATGTCGGAGGTAGTTGCTGCAATAAGGGAACATGCCCAGACCCCGCGGCAATTGACGCAATCAACTGCGACTCCCACTCCAAACCCCAGATCAGCCTCTGAAGAGGCCCAATCCGGGCCTTCCACATTACCGCCTGCCCACGCCCCCCAACAAGTGCGCATTACCCGAGATGCTCGAAAGAATAAACTTGGTACCAACCCGAGAAACACTGCGTCACCACCTGCGGGGCAGGGGTGAAGTCACCAAGATCAAGCGCAGCGGGCGGTCTTAGAATAAGGTGGAGGAGAGATGGGTGCAGCCTTTCTTTGCTGCTGTTGTTATTATTATTGACATTGTTGTTAATGTTGTAACTATTCTCACGTTAAAAGTTTTTTGTAAGTGATGTAAATTTACAAGTTTAAAACTTTGTAAGTGATCTTAAAGTTTGTAAGTGATCTGAACTGAAAACTTTAAAGTTTGATACAAGAATATTTTTATTAAAGTTAAGTACAAACAAGTGTTAAACTTTTGAATAAAATATATTTTAAATTATACCTGAATCATTTCCATTATTTGTTCCATTATTAACATACTTTTTGAACTAAAGAAGAATCATTTCCATTATTTGTTCCATTAATACAACACAACATTACTCAACAGGTTCAAACAGTAAACATGGTCAATTTGGAATAGTTGCCACTGAGCCTTCAGGCAGCAAAGCGTTCACGGATGAGCTGCTGGCGCAAGGCTCGAGCAATCGTTATAGCCTGCCCTTGTGCTCAGAGTTCAGGTAGTTACATGGCTTCCTCGTCCTCCTCCTCGTCGTCTGCATCTTCCTCCTTATCATCAGCCACTCTCACCTCAAGTGGGTCTTCTACTACCAGCTGCTGCTGCCTCATGATAGCTAAGCTATGCAGCATGCAGCACACAACAGTGAACTGACCGACAATCTCAGGGGAGTATTGCAAGTAGCCTCCTGAATGGTCCAGGCATCAGAAACGCTGCTTCAAGATGCCAATGGTCCTCTCTATTATGCTGCGCGTTAAAATGTGCGACATGTATTCCCTGTCAGTTTCTGTCCGGATTACGCGTAGGGGCATCATGAGCCAGATGAAGAGGCCGTACCCTTTGTCTCCCAGCAGCCAGCTCTGACTTTCTGGCTGTTGCTGAAACATGGCTCTCACGTAGGATGGACGCATTATTGGTGCTCCCAGGGTATCTCGCATCAACTGACATGATGCGATATATGTCGTTAGAGGCGAGCTGCACATTAACGGAGTGGAAGCCTTTTCTGTTACTGTACATCTCGGAATTCTCCAAAGGTACTCACAAGGCGATGTGGGTACCATCAATGCAGCCCTGTACCTTTGGGAAGCCAGCAATCTTGAAGAAGTCCACAGCCTCGTCATGCATTGCCTGGGCGGTCATGGGGAACTTTATGTAGTCATTCCTCCGGGCATATAGTGCAGCAGTCACCTGCCGAATGCAGGTATGTGTTGCGTGTTGAGAAATGGTACACACATCCCCAGTTATGATCCAGATGCATAAAATGAAAGTGCAGCTGTAACCTTTACTTCAACTGACAAAGCAGTCCTCCTGACGCTTCTAGGGTGCAGGTCTGCTTTTACTAACTCACAGATCTTGGTTGCAACTTCTTTGTGGAAACGCAGCCTTGCCACACAGTCTGATCACTCAGGTGCAGGTATGAACGCCTGTCTCTATATACCCAAAGTGGGTAAGGCCTGCTGTCCATTATCCTACGTGCTCCGAGGTTCCTCAAGCGATGATGTCTAATCAATCTTCTCCTCTGCAGCAGCATCATGCAGAAGCCTTACACGAGGTATGGCATTGACAATATTGCTCCCATAATTAACTTGTAGCATTGCAAGAAGCTCAAAACAGTAGGGCAAAGCACTCAAACCTTCTTTCCTCTCTCTCTCTCTCTCCTTAAGGTCGATGCCCTAGTATGGACCATGTCCTGGTCTGCGCATGCGCAATAGGCATGCTTAGAATGGGAAGCTAGGCATTCAATGAAGACATTTGGGGCAACGAAGACTTATGCAATTCTTTAATTTTTGATTTTTCTTTTCCAAAGTACCACCCCACCACCGACCGAACATCTCCTCACCAGGCTCGATGATCAGGCGGCAGAATCGCTCCCTCGCCCGGACACAGTGTCCACCCATCCATCCCCTCCCCAGACTTCTTTTGAAGTTGCTGTATAGCCTAAGGGTTCTCATTCCTTCAGTTCGGCTTCCACTCCATCCACCCATGAGACTTCCATTTTTTCCCTTTTGACTTTGAAAAAATTAAGCTTCATGATGCATATTCTGTGTCTTCATGACTCCCTCCAAAACTTCGGCTAAAAACAATGGCGTCTTTCTGCGTCGATTTTTTAATGTGAGCTGGGTTTTCCTCAAGTGCCCAGAAGGTTTTTGGTAGTGGTCACACATGCTGCCCTAGGAAAAATGTAAGTTGGCCAAACTTGCTTAAATATGAAAAACTGGCACAGACATCAGATTATGCCCCTTATGATACAAAAAAATACTAACCTAAAAAAATCATAACTAACTGAGTTACCCTGGCGCAGAAACTTTAGGGAAACTGGGAAATCTTAATTTACGCAAAAAAAATGGTGCAGATAACTGGGGAAAATTGAGCCCATAGCTATTAAAAGTGTTACATTTTGTTGTCTGCAGGCTATTGTGAAGCTATAAAAATATAGGCATTATCTCCTGAAAGCTCAATTTAGTTATTTTCAAATGATTACCTGTAGTCCTTCCACTGTGTAAAAATATCTATCTCCATATCCTCAGTCTGATTTGGATTAAATCTGAATTCTGACACCAGCTCCGAAGAATGTTCAAGAGGCTCACAGTCCCCAAGCTCCGCTAAAGAAAAATAAACATTTTATTATTTAAAGTCACTGAAAAACATAAATTACATCTACACCATATCTGCTACAGAATGTGATTGAAAACAGTTCTAATGTTGATGAGACTTCATAATATAGAACAGACTTTACTGATCACAAAGCAAGATCTAAATTATTACACATCAATTTAAGTGGAAAAATTCAGACTGCACACCTGACTAAAATAATTGCAGACATTAGCTCTGCTGTTCCAGACTAAATACTACATTGATGTCTGAGTACAGCCTTTAAAGAAATGTTTTCTTTTTATTCATAATTCAAAAGGTAAAGGTAATGAACAAGGTTAATTTAATGGTTGCTGATCTTTTTGATTGTAGATATTGCTGGATTGATGAGGCAGGAGTCAAAAGTAGGGTCACTTTAAGCTTCTATCTCTAGATTTAGGAAATGTTGCCAAGTCAGTAATGAGCCCAGATGAAAGTTATTTAGATTATTTTCTGTATTTTTAACTAGTCAGTAGGAGATAAGCTAAAGCTCTCATTATTTGATTACCTTCCCCTCTTTCAAGGCAGAATACTACTCCCATGGAACAATAACATAACTTGGGCTTGCAGCAAGATTCTGTTGCTCGACTAGTGGATATAGCAACGCTCACATTAAGTCGGCCAATGGGTATCTCTTACTTGTGTATGCTGTGTTTGTGACTTTGCCCATTTTCTTTTCTGCTTCTCTTTTTGTTCTTGTTTCTTTTCAGGTAGGAGATGGCTGCTGCATTGATGGTTTGTGGCATGGTATAGTGGAGAAAGGGAGTCGCTGTACTTGGAGGGCTGGTTTTTTTTAGTGCCAGGTCCAGAGAAAAGGTAGGCTGTCGTGCTCCATGGTTCATTTCAATCCTTTTGCTTGGTTGTAGATGTTGTACCCATTGCCTCCCATACTGTTTCTCCATCATAGTACAGGTTTACTAGAACATCCTCATGTTTGTATGTTGTTTGTATAATTTCCCATAGTCTTTGCTGTTTATATTACGGAATACAGCAGATCATGCTTTTATCATTCTCTCTCACGAGTTCTCTCCTGCCCTCTGAAATCTCCCATTTCTGTGATATTGCAGTCTCACTCTCCCTGATGTCTCTCTTTGACCCAATACTTGTCTCCTCCCCCATGTCTGTCTGTCGCTTCTCTTTTCTCTCTTCCTCTCCATACGCTTGTGCACATGTCCTCAGTCAATGTGTGGCCCTAATCTGTCCCTGTATCACTCTCTCTCAGGTATCTGCCATTCTGTTTCCCAGGAAATTATGTTTAAGAGGTGGCAAGCCAGGACCAATTGCAGAGCAGGCTATGGTAACAGGAGGCCTAGGGAGTAACTAGGGAAATGGGGAGAAAGAAAATTATAGGGATGAGTGAAACTGGGCCCTAAGGTAGGCAAATAGAAATGAGAACAAAAAAAAGTGAAAGGAGCACTAGGATGCAGGATAAGCTGAGCTAAAGGCAGAGACATGGAGAAAAAAAGAGCAGGCCAGACAAAAAATAGAAATAGCCAGTACCAGCAAAAGATAAGCCATGACAGTAGGAAGCCAGGGAACGGTCAAGGATAGTGGAGCAGAACTGAACCAATGGGGTAATAGTGGAAGCTATAGGCTGGCTGAGCCCAGGGCATCTGCAAAGAGAGAGCAATTCATAACTGAGATGTTGAAGCACAAACAGGACCAAGACTAGATTGGAATACCTCATCAGGAAACAGCCCAGGAAACAAAAAGATGATCACCACATCCCCAAGGTCAGTTTTAAGAGTGGGGCCACCATTTTAAACAAAATTCTGGGCGGACCAGAGACGGGAAAACAGTGTGGATGGTTTTAGGACAAAAAGCACAGTGGGAACAGTGCCATTAACGTTTCATTTTAAATTTTTGTCTGTCCCAAGGCTGAAGGCAAAAGCCTGAGGAAGCCATGAAAATAAGAGATACATAAATCCAAAGAAATTGCAAGCTTTTAAGTTTAAATTTAGTGAACTTGTAATGCATAAAAGAGAGACAGAGGCTGCAATAGGAAGGACATTTTGTGATGTGGTCAGTAGAAGGTTAAACAGCTGGGAGGCAAACAAGGGGTTCATCAGTGCCACACCAGAGCCCTTGAACTACAATGAGACAGGCTACTGCTTAGGTAGGAAAATTATTATAAATCTTAAAATCATACATCTGGACTTGAAAGTGTTACACAAAATCGTAATAACAGGAGAGTTCTAGGACAGGAAATGCATGATCAATTTAAGATTTTAATATACTAGCCGGGGGGGGAAGAAGAAGGGCAATGGAAATTCTACTCAGTGAAGAGAGAGAGCGGGGGAGACATCAGCAGGAAGTGGCAGAAAAACGAGTGTGATAAGCCTGGTTGGCTACATGAGTGATCAGGCATGGGGATGACCAAGTAGTCAGCTAAGGCCAGCAACACGGTTGGCATATTAATCGGGCAGTCTCGACATTGGGGACTGGAGATGGAGCATTGTGCAGAAGATGCTTTTTTAGGTAAGGGATTAGTAACAATGTTGGTGGTGAGCGGAGAAAAAAATGAATATTGAAGTGAAACGTTGCAACTCACTCAGCAATTTTATATACAATAGATATACATGGAGCGCACCACAGCTTTCCCATTTAAATAGAAACAAAAACTCTTGCAGGCTACAGTACTACATTACAAGGGACACTGAAAAGTGGCTTTGGGCTGTGTACATCAATATCATAGAATTATAGGGCCCAAGTTTCCACACGATAAAAATCGGGCGCCCCTCCGAGCTGGGAGCCCGTTTGTCGCGCATAAAACGGCGCTGGAAAAAAAACTCGCAATTCTAGAGCGCCCTGCAGCTCCTTGTCTGTTTGGCGCGGCGCCCAGGGGGGCGGAGCCTACACTCGCGGCGATTTTGTAAGTGGGAGGGGGCGGGTACTATTTAAATTAGTTTTTTTCCTGCCGGCAACGCTGCGCGTGCGCGTTGGAGCATTCGCGCACGCGCAGTGTGAAGGAAACATTGGCACTCGGCCATTTTTGTAGTTCTTTGTAGCTGTTTAGTTTTTGAACATTTTTTAATAAAAGCACATTGCCATCAGCACATCAGCACTGAGAAGGCTGCAGGAAGCCTCAGAAAGTTGAGGCAGCCGTTTCCCGACGACCTCCCCCTTTTGCCGTCAGGAAATGGCTCCTCAATTTCTGATGCTTCCTGCAGCCTTCTGTCTCCTTCCCTCCCGCCGTTTGGAACAGCTTCCTCCACCCCCCCCCCCCCCACCCCCCCCGCTGCGTTCGGTCGGTCGGGCCCGCACTCCCCCCCTCCCCCCGCCCGGAACGGCTCCCCCCCCCCTGCGTTCGGACCCTCCCCGCCGTCTGGAACGGCTTCCTCCCCTGCGTTCGGTCGGTTGGTTCCCTCCCTCCCGCCGTCTGGAACGGCTTCCTTCCCCCCTCCCCCCACCGCGTTCGGTCGGCGGTCGGTTCCCTCCCTCCCGCCATCTGGAACAGCTTCCTCCCCGCCCCTCCCCCGCATTCGGTCGGTTCCCTCCCGCCATCTGGAACGGCTTCCTCCCTCCCCGCGTTCGGTCGATCCCCTCCCTCCCACCCGCCCGCCGGCCGTCTGGAGCGGCTTCCTTCCCCGCCTCCCCGCGTTCGGGAACGGCTGCCTCGTTTTGTGAGGTTGGCTGCAGCATTCTCCCTGGCTGAAGCACTTTCACACAGGTAGGAAGATGGTTTATTTAATCTTTTCTTTGCTTATAAATTTTTATTCAGGTTGGATTTATTTGTATAATATTTGTATAAGTATAAATAAGGATTTATTGTAGAATTTAATGACTTCCCTTTTCCCTCCCCCTCCCCGCCACCTCGTTCTGGACGCCTAATTTGTAACCTGCGCCTGATTTTTTAATGTGTAGAACAGGTTTTTTCAGTTCTACAAAAATCTTCACTTGCTCCATTCTAAGTTAGTTTGGAGTACGTTTTCACTGTGGAAACTTTCAAATCAGGCGTCAGTGGCCGGACACGCCCCCTTTTGAAGAAAAAATTCTGTTCCAAAGTGGAACTGTTCTACCTCACTAGAACTGCAGAAAAAAAAATGTGGAGAATTGCGATTTCTAAGATAGTCCGTTCTCCACCAGTTGCTCCTAAAAATCAGGCGCAAATCATGTGGAAACTTGGGCCCATAGAATGGTTACAGCACAGGAGACCATTCAACCCGTCAAGCCCATGCCAGCTCTCTGCAAGAGCACTTCAGCTAGTCCCACTCCCCCGCCCTTTACCCATAACCCTGCAAATTTGTTTCCTTCAGGTACTTATTCAATTCCCTTTTGAAAGCCACACTTGAATCTGCCTCCACCATCCTTTCAGGTAGTGCATTCCAGATCCTAACCACTCCTTTTGCCTTTGGTTCTTCTGCCAATCACCTTAAATCGGTGTCCTCTGGTTCTCGCCCCTTCCACCAATAGGAGCAGTCTCTATCTGTTTAGACCCCTCATGATTTTGATCACCTCTACCAAAGAACAACCCCAGCTTCTCCAGTCTATCCACAAAACTGAAGTCCCTCATCCCTGGAACCATTCTTGTAAATCCTTTCTGCACCCTCGCGAAGGGCTTCATACCTTTCCTAAAGTGCGGTGCCCAAAATTGGACACAATACTCCAGTTGAGGCCGAACCAGTGTTTTATAAAGGTTCATTATAACTTCCTTGCTTTTCTACTCTCTGCTTCTATATATGAAGCCCAGGATCCCGTAAGCTTTTATAACCGCTTATTCAACCTGCCCTGTCATCTTCAATACTCCCAGGCCTCTCTGTTCATGCACCCCCTTTAGAATTGTACCCTTTAGTTTATATTGCCTCTCCTTGTTCTTCCTACCAAAAGGTATAATTTCACACTTTTCTGTATTAAATTTAATCTGCCACGTGTTCGGCCATTCCACCATTCCTCTTGAATATGATTTACACGGCTAACTTATTTCTGTAACCAGATATTCAGAATTTTAACACTTATAGCTAAAATGCACCAATCAATTACCAGAGTAACACTACTATTTCAAACAAGCATAGCTTCATTGGGAAACAGAAGAGAAACATTCTTCATTTCAATTCTAGAGACATCCCATTGCTCTCAAACCATCCTCATGATTAAAGAAAGCTGCAAGCCATTTTTTTGGTGATTTTTTTTTTGGGGGGGGCAGGATTTTTGGTCCAGATTAATAAATGCATGCTCTTAAATTTAGTCTCAGATGTTATGTGGGCTGCCTTTCTCTGGAGACGAGGTTACATCTTGATAATGACTATCCAGGTCATTCGTACCAATGGACAAAAACTGGGCATCCACAATTTGTGTGCCATCATCATCAGCAGCAATGTACACTGCCACAATCTTTAACCTCATGGCCTGGCACATTCCTTAAACAACAACGCATTTATATAACACCTTTTACGAAGTAAAACTCCCCAAGGTGCTTCACAGGAACGTTATCAAACAGAACTCGACACCGAACCACACAAGGCGATATTCGGCAAATACCGGAAAAATAAAGCTTTGTAATGATTTCTCTCTCCTCACTATGGCAGAGTCCAGTTTGTTGATCCAACAGACGAGACTGAAGTGTTTGCAAGCATCTTCAGCCAAAAATGCCAGTGGACAATCCTAGCCTGCCTCCTCCCGAGGTGTCTGCTAGAACAGATGCCAGTGGCTAGACAATTTGGCTCACTTCACAGGACATTAAGAAGCAGCTGCATGTACGGGACACAACAAAGGCTATGAGCCCTGACAACTTCTGAGCTGTAATGCTGAAGTAACTGCTCTCAACACCAAGGCAGCATTTGACTGAGTGTGGCATCAACAAGCCCTACCAAAACTGAGGTCAAGGGGGGGTGAAGTGGAAAGCCCTTCAGTGACCGAGGTACATCTGCCACATAGAAAGATGCTTGTGCTTGTTTCAGCCAATCACTGGGGGATTCCTCAGGGAAGCAGCCTCAATCCAACCATCTTCAGCTGCTTCAACAATGAACATCCCCTCTATCTTCAAGGTCGGGAATGGAGCTGTTCGCCGATGATTCCAGTGTTCAGTTCCATTCACAACTCCTCCAATGAAGCAGCCCATGCAAGCCTGCAACTGAACTTAGCCCAAGCCTTGGTGTTATACAAGTTGCCGGAAACATTAAAAAACTGCATAGCTTTTATTCCTGTGCTAACTGGAAGTAGAGTTATTGCCATTATTTTCTTGAACATTCTTAAATAGCAGCAAAAATAGCACATTTTCATCGCCTCTCCCTAGCTCTCATGGAGATTGAATTGGTTTAACAGCTGGCAGGGCTACAGCAACACAGAACCTCAACTTCTACAGTAGAGTTTCCTTTGGAAAGTGAATTAAACTAGGTGGTGGCCATTTTTTTTTCAAGTGTTCTTTTTAAAGAAAGGATATAAGAACATAAGAAATAGGAGCAGGAGTAGGCCATTTGGCCCCTCGAGCCTGCTCTGCCATTCTAGAAGATCGGATTTTGGCCTCAACTCCACTTCCCTGCCCACTCCCCATAACCCTAGACTCCCAGAGAGCATCAGAGCTGATGGGGGGAGGCCGGGAAGGTGACTGGAGGAATCGGGGGGGGGGGGGGGGGGGCGGGAGAAATTGGAGGCCTGAGGGTGGAGGGTGGAGGGGACGGAGGTCAGGGCGGTGATTGGAGGCCTCTCTCATCAGGCAAACACGGCTAAAGACTTGTCCTCAACAGGATATTCTAAATGTAATCATGAGGTCCAGGCAGACATTTAAACTGAAAACATTTGCCCACACTGATTACTTGTTTCCACACAGCTGGCAGCTGAGAAAGGTGGTTGGCACAATGCCGAAGTCAAACACTTCGTTATTTAAACATAGTTGCTCATCAGGAAAAGGAGGGAGAGAGCAAACTAAGCAAACTTACAGTTCTACCAGTATCACCAGTAGGAAAAACTACCACCCAGCAGTGGAAAACATTATAGTTGACATGCATAAATAATAATTAAAATGCACTGTTGAATTGACTATAAAAACAACCCACAGTCTAGATTGTCCTACTAACACTTGCATGGTTTGTCAGTGCTATTTTCATGGGTGAAGTGATTTTGGGATCATTTATGCTGGATCTTCATCCACTCTTCACATGCACTCAATTTCCTGCAGGTCACTTCTGGTGGATGGCAGAAGTGCCCACTCTAAAATGGGCAGGGCACAAATTGGATTTTCTATTACATGGTCCTTTTGCTTTGTGAGGGAAGAGCAAGACTGGAAGAAGGCCACGCAAGTCAGATTGCACCAGAGCCATTGGGACCCACCCCACCCCCAACAGGATACAGGCAGAGGTGTCTTTGCTGTATTTGCCTGAGGAACAGTAACAGCCGCCAGCTGAAAAGAATGTAAAGGAAAAGCCCATTCACACCTTAATTCTTGCAAGAGAGCTGTCCTCACTATGCACAACAATGCTGTGTACATATTCCCTTTCTTACCATTAATATATCATCATAACCTTCTCTGTGTGCATTAACCTAAACCTCTCCCATTCATACCACTTGATGAAAGCCACTTCCAAACTTTGCCAAACTGCACAACTTCAGCGCATCCACAATTTTTTTTTAAATGAAATCCAATAGTGTGTTCAAGTGCCTAGTGATTCTTACCAATATGCTCCCTCTCAGTGCCACTGTATGAATTGCAACCATCAATCCTAAATCTCCAAGCTGCTACCACAGTGCACCAGCAGTGCAGGAGGTGAATATTGAGTCCAGTGATAGGGGAGCCCATCAAGCAGACTTCTCTGTCCTGGATGGTGTTAAGTTTAAGTGTTACTGTGGCTGCACTCATCCATGCAAGTGATAAGTATTCCATCTCACTCCTGACTTGTGCCTGTGGAGAGACTTTGAGCAGTCAACAACTGAGACACTCATCTGCTCTTGTGATCAGTATTAATATGGCTGGTACAGTTCAACCTTTGGTCAATGGTGGGCCCCAACCTTTGATTGCAAAGGGCCCAGTGATGGTTATGCAGGTGTTGCCCTTTGTCCTTTTGGACATGGTCATTGCCTGGCACTTAGGTGGTGCAAATGTTTCCTTTCAGAGAGAAGTATCGTTGATAAAGCAGTTGAAGATGGTTGGACCATGAACACTGCCCTGAGGAACTCCTGCAGCAATGTCCTGAAGCTGCAATGGTTGGCCTCCTACAACCACTTTTAACAATGAGAGGGAGGTGATTGTAAATAGCAGACGTGCTTAGTTCAGTACATTCTTGGAAGGTGTTCTGGTTATTCTTACCGTGAAAGTCATGGCAAGGTCACAACCATTTCCAGCATTGAGTTCTCATGTGTGGGTTCATCAAGTTGGTACTAACTGCCCTGGCCACCTCCTGCCACTGTTGCTCTCCTTTGAGGAAAACGTCATAGGTTTCAAAACATTGTCACCCTCATCTGCCTAACTTGATTGAAAAGTACTTGCACTGCTTTACATTTAACCCTGCAGGCTCTCATGCCCCCTTCATACTCAAGAAGACCTTTCCCTGGAAAGTTTACAGAGCTGCTGAAAATCCAAGTTTTTTTTAATGTGCTGCCATTTAAATCATATAGAAGCAAGCAAGTTCCACCACTGAAATGTTGAGTTTCCAGTATGTGGATTCCCGACACTGGGAGCTCACCATCGGTTATTTAAGCTGACCCTGGAACCTCCAGTGGGATCAGCCCACTTCTCAGCAGGCTTGTATACACTGTACTCCACCACTTTTCTGCTCCAGTTTTCACCCGAGTGGAAAGTCTAGGCTCAAAATTATCGATGCAATCTTCAGACTGGTAGACTCTACTAATGTTCTCGACTCCATCCCGCAGCATGCGCCTCGCCACCACCTCAGTGAAACCCCAATGTTGCATGAGATAGGAAAAGCCATAAAACAGCTCAAGAACAACAAGGCGACAGGAGTGGATGGTGAGGCGCTAAAGTATGGCGTAGAGGCGCTGTTGGCACGGATGCATTACCTCATCTCTCTCATCTGGAGGGAGGAGAGCATGCCGGGAGATCTCAGAGATGCAGTGATCATGACCATCTTTAAAAAAGGGGACAAGTCCAACTGCGGCAATTACAGGGGAATCTCCCGGTTATCAGCCACTGGGAAAGCTGTCGCTAGAGTCCTCCTCAACCGTCTTCTCCCTGTGGCCGAGGAGCTCCTCCTGGATTCACAGTGCGGATTTCATCCCCTACGGGGCACAACAGTCATGATCTTTGCATCGTGACAGCTGCAGGAAAAATGCAGGGAACAGCGCCAGCCCTTATACATGGCCGCCTTTGACCTTACAAAGGCCTTTGACACTGTCAACCGTGAGGGTCTATGGAGCATCCTCCTCAGTTTCGGATGCCCCCAAAAGTTTGTCAACATCCTTTGCCTGCTCCACGACGATATGTGTGATCCTTACCAACGGATCCATTACAGACCCAATCCACCTCCGGACCGGGGTCAAACAGGGCTGTGTCATCGCTCCAATCCTCTTCTCAATCTTCCTCGATGCCATGCTCCACCTCACAGTCAACAAGCTCCCCACTGGAGTGGAACTAAACTACAGAACCAGTGGGAAGCTGTTTAACCTACGCCGTCTCCAGGCCAGGTCCAAGACCACCCCAATCTCTGTCGTTGAGCTACAGTACGCGGACGACGCCTGCATCTGCACACATTCTGAGGCTGAACTCCAGGATATAGTCGACGTATTTACTGAGGCATACGAAAGCTTGGGTCTTACGCTAAACATCCGTAAGACAAAGGTCTTCCACCAGCCTGTCCTCGCCGCACAGCATTGCCCTCCCGGCCATCAAGATCCACAGCGCGGCCCTCGATAACGTACCTTGGGAGCCTCTTATCAACAAAAGCAGACATTGATGAGGAGATTCAACACCGCCTCCAGTGCGCCAGTGCAGCCTTCGGCTGCCTGAGAAAAAGTGCTGTAGTTATACCTGCTCTCCTGTATGGCTCAGAGGCATGGACCATGTACAGTAGACACCTCAAGTCGCTGGAGTTATATCACCAACGATGTCTATGCAAGTATCCTACAAATCCCCTGGGAGGACAGGCGCACCAACATCAGCGTCCTCATCCAGGCTAACATCCCCAGCATTGAATCACTGACCACACTCGATCAGCTCCACTGGGCAGGCCACATAGTTCGCATGCCAGACACAAGACTCCCAAAGCAAGTGCTCTATGCGGAGCTCCTTCACGGCAAATGAGCGAAAGGTGGGCAGCGGAAACATTACGAGGACACCCTCAAAGCCTCCCTGATAAAGTGCAACATCCCCACTGACACCTGGGAGTCCCTGGCCAAAGACCGCCCCAAATAGAGAATGTGCATCCGGGAGGGCATTGAGCACTTCGAGTCTCAACGCCGAGAGCATGCAGAAATCAAGCGCAGGCAGCAGAAAGAGCGTGCAGAAAACCAGTCCCACCCACCCCTTCCCTCAACAACTATCTGTCCCACCTGTGACAGAATCTGTGGCTCTCGTATTGGACTGTCCAGCCACCAAAGAACTCACTTCAGGAGTGGAAGCAAATCTTCCTCGATTCCGAGGGACTGCCTATGATGATGATGATGCTCGGGTTTTCGACCAAGTGGAAAGTCTAGGCTCAAAATTATTCATGCAATCTTCAGACTGGTAGACTCTCCTAATGATTATTGCAGGACCACTGTAGTGTACAGCAATAAGGATAATTGTTGGTACAGGTACATAAAACTGTCTTTACTTAAGCCTAGCGAGAACAATCCTAACCACTGGTGGTAAATTGTTGGTTATTATTTGTTTAGTTGCTTCTGGATTCTAATAAATGGGGGTGGAGTGAGAGGTATTAAAATTAAGCCTAAAAAGATCCTTAGGTGCTACAACTACTGACCAGCTGAATTTGCCAACATTGAAATAAAGCGTCGTGTGGCACGAGCCAAATTAGCTGTAGAGGGAGTTGTTGTTGGATGTCTACCAATAACAATGATCAGTGGCGGTCACATTAGTGATGTAAGAAACTGAACCATATGTTGAAATGAATGTTAATACAGTTCTGTGTCTTGTGCTAAACAGCTGCCCTTTTCATTTTATGACATTATGTAATGGGATTAAAACGCATTAGAGACCTTGGGCATGAGCTAGACATTATAAAATGCAAATTCCAGATGATAAGGTGACTTTAGCCATGGATTTTCACAATATTCGCTATGCTTTCATAATGTGAATGAGGCAGTAGTTACATTGCTCCAAAGCAATTTTAGTAAGACTGCTAAAGAGCATCTGGAGAATGAAGATAAAAAGAGGATTAGGACAAAAAAAAACAGAAATTGAGCTTCAAAGAATTACCACCTCAAAGAGCTTCACTGAAAAATAGAGAAATGTTAAAGAACATTTGACCAGAGTGCCGAGAAGAGATTCTCCACTTACCTTGAAGGCAATAAGCAGCTAGCTCTACACCAGTATCATAAGGACATTTCAATCTGCAAAAACATTAACACACAGCGAGTTAAAATACAATTTAGAATTCATTATGTAGCTGAATTACACAGATTGATCATTTGTTCCAAGACCAAACTTATTGAAGATTTTCTCCATTCAGTATATGTCCACAGTGAAAAATGTCAGCAGGCACGTTAAGATATTCATTAATTTAATTCAGTGGAATTAAATGCACTCAGATCTTTTGATACACTTGTTCTTGCAACAACCATTATAAAATGGCTAGCTAGATCCAAAATATACAGGAAATAGTCAATCAAGCAGGTTATCATGCATTTTTGGAAGTCACACATCTTTTGTGGAATGTTCTGTACAGAAGACATAAAAGCCAACATCAACTTACTTGCCACAAAGGATATCTTGTCTAAGTTGTAACACAAAGAGATATCTGCAAAGCAATGTAATACCAGTTAAAAGGATCCGATTCATTTCTACACAACTTTTAACAGTACTTTACTGCTCTAAGTAAATACTTGCACTCTCTTGCATAAAACAGATGCAGTATAGATGTTATACATAAGTGAGTTCAACTTCAAAACAGTAACTAAAGGTTATTAGAGAAAATTATATACGTGACATCAAATGTGTAGAGGTTCAACCTGCGAGCATACTAATTTAGATATAAAACAAATGGTAGAAATATGAAATATACACAGAAAATGCTGGAAACACATAGCAGGCCTGATTAAACTGACCGACCTGCTGTGCATTTCCAGTAATTGGTATCATTATTACAGATTATTATACCAACCAGTACGTTACAATATAATAGATATGTGGGAGTAAGCAGAATCTAACCAAGGGGTTCAGATGATGAAATACATTATAACAACAAAGCTCAAACAATTTATGGCCTGTCTGAATGCAAAGGTGTGGTTAGAGACTTCAAACCACCTTGAGGCTCATTTTGTTTTAAAAAGAAAACTATGATCTTTAAGAGGTAACTTTATTTAGTTTTGGGTCTTTTTTGCTGACCAACAACCACCATCTCTGTCTCATTAAATGGAGGTGATGCACCAACTAAAGGAAGAGGAATAATTGTAGAGAAATTGTCAGCTGGTTATCAGGAATAAAATGACAGTACAGCGTACAAAAATGCAATTTTCACAATTACACTGGCAAGGAAAAAACAATTATAAGAGAGTTAACGGCAGTTTGTATTTCCAGTTATTTATTTTGATACTACATATATGGAATAAACAAACATAGTTGGAAAAAAATACAAGATGTTGGAAACACTTGTAGCACACAAGAATTTCTAATGCCCCATTGTGAAATTATTTTTTTTCTCCTACAATTTTCTCTCTTCATTCCTCCTCTCCCAATGGTGGCGACTTATCATAGGTGTGGCTTCGGTCAACAACAGTCATCCAGTATCTCACCTACATGCCTATTTTTCATGCATAAGCCTGAATCGTGATTATTGTTTTCCATTTTGCTATCATCAGCTGAGTCTGATTCTCCCCTCATCTAATGTCTACAGGCGCACACCGCCCACAGCAATTGGGTGCAGCAGCAGTGGCTGATTCTCCTTTCCACAGCTTGGTGATAACTGACCAATTACCCAAGATAAGCCAACTCCTAATAGACCAGGGCTTGAACCTGGGACTTCCTTGATCTTTAGGCTCCGAGTCACCAAGCAATTTAGGTTGCCTTAATCTTATGTGCTTTACAGGAGTTATGGTGATCAACCAGCAGGAAGAAGGGGAAAACTTGAGTTGGTGACCAAATGTGTGGTGAAAAGTTAAGTACAGTATAGTGAAGGCAAGAATAAAATAGCAAGGACATAAGGTTTAGGTAGAGTACTTAAGGCACAGGAGTATATTAGTTAAAGGCTACGCCATAGATAGTGGAGTAGAGGGGTGGGGAAGGATGGGAAGCTTGCAGAGTTAGAAGAATGCACAGAATTGCAAGAGTAAAGTGTGTGGGCTGACACATAGGACTGGCTAAGATCATGCAAGTACTAAAATTCTAGATTTAGGCGAGGCCAACTTCAACGGGATGAGACAGAGACTGTCCACAGTAAACTGGGCAAATCTGTTCATGGCGAAAACAATAGATCAGTGGGAGGTGTTCAAAAATAATTTAACATGTTACAAAGCCAGTTTATACCCCTAAAGGACTAACTCTACTTGCCAAAAAAAATACCATGGATGGCTAAGGAAGTAAGTGACAATATAAAACTTTAAAAAATGCATACAAGAATGCAAAAAAATTGCACAGATCCTGGCGAATGTAAGAGATACAAAGATCAACAAATGGTGACAAAACAGATAGCAACAGCTACAAAAAGGGAGTATGAAGAAAAACCTACAAGAGATATCAAAATAAACACAAGAAACTTTTACAATAATATTGAAAAAAATGATTAAGAGCAATGTGGGCCCCTTAAAAACTGGCAATGGTGATATTATAAATGAAAATATAGAAACGGCAGACATGTTAAATAATTACTTTGCATCAGTATTTACAGTAGAGGAAGAAGAAAGCATGCGAGACATTCCAATAATACTAATATTCAATCAGGGACAGGGACTCATCAAAATTAACGTAAGCAAATTAACAGTAATGAAAAAAATAATGGCACTAAAGAATGACAAATCCCCAGGATCAGATGGTTTCCATCCCAGGTTTTTAAAGGAAGTAATGTAATGCAAGCAATGTAGATGGAAGCATCAAATTAAAGAGAGATATTAATTAAGTGAATGGGCAAAATGGTGGCAAATCGATTTCAATATAGGCAAGTGTAAGGTCATTCACTTTGGACCTAAAAAGATAGATCAGAGTACTTTCTGAATGATGAAAAGCTAGAAGCAGTGGAGGTACAAAGAGACTTAGTGGTCCTTGTTCATAGACTGTGGACAGGTACAAAAAATAATCTCCTCTTCCTTCTTTCGTATGGTAGTAGCAAAGCAAATCAGATGTCAATATTCAAGACAAAAAATTATCAAAAAGGATAATGGAATGCTGGCCTTTATATCTAGAGGACTAGAAAACAAGGAGTTAGAAGTCATGCTGCAAGCTCTACAAAGCCCTGGCTAGACCTTACCTGGAGTACTATGTTCAGTTCTGGGCACCACACCTCAGGAAGGATATTTTGGCCTTGGAAGGAGTACAACACAGATTTACGAAAATGATACCTGGACTCCATGGATTAGATTCGGAGGAGAAATTACACTCGGGTTGTATTTCTTGGAATTTACAAGATTAAGGGGTGATTTGATCTAGGTTTTCAAGATATTAAGGGGAACTCATAGGGTACAGAAGAACATAAGAAATAGGAGCAGGAGTAGGCCATATGGTCCCTCGAGCCTGCTCTACCAATCATTATTATCACAGGCAGTCCCTTGGAGTCAAAGATGACTTGCTTCCATTCTAAAAATGAGTTCTCAGATGACTGAGGATTCCAATGCGGGACCTATAGTCTCTGTCGCAGGTGGGGCAGACAGTGGTTGAAGGAAACGGTGGGTGGAGAGCCTGGGTTGATGCACACTCCTTCCGCTGTCTACGCTGGTTTCTGCTTGATCTCGGCGATGTGACTCGAGGTGCTCAGTGCCCTCCCGGATGCTCTTCCTCCACTTTGGGTGATCATGGCCAGGGATTCCCAGGTATCAGTGGGGATGTTGCACTTTATCAAGGAGGCTTTGAGGGTGTCCTTGAAATGTTTCCTCTGCCCACCTGGGGCTCGCTTGCCGTGTAGGAGTTCCGAGTAAAGCGCTTGCTTTGGGAGTCTCGTGTAGGGCATGCAGACGATGTGGCCTGCCCACTGGAGCTGATTGAGCGTAGTCAATGCTTCGATGTTGGAGATGTTGGCCTGTGCGAGAACACTGATGTTGGTGCGTCTATCCTGCCAATGGATTTGCAGGATCTTGTGGAAGCAGCGCTGTGGTACTTCTCCAGTGCTTTGAGGTGTCTGCTGTATATAGTCCATGTCTCTGAGCCTTATAGGAGGGTGGGTATCACGACTGCCTTGTAGACCATAAACTTGGTGCCGGATTTGAGGTCCTGGTCTTCAAACACGGTCTTCCTCAGGCGACCGAAGGCTGTGCTGGCGCACTGAAGGGGTTGTTGGACCTCGTCGTCAATGTCTGCTCTTGCTGACAGTAGGCTACCGAGGTATAGAAAATGGTCCACGTTGTCCAAAGCCTCGTCGTGGATTTTGATAACCAGGGTGCAGTAATGTGTGGCGGGGTCAGGTTGGAAGAGGACCTTTGTCTTACGGATGTTTAGCATAAGGCCCATGCTCTCGT
The DNA here is from genome assembly GCF_044704955.1 of Pristiophorus japonicus. NCBI lineage: Eukaryota > Metazoa > Chordata > Chondrichthyes > Pristiophoridae > Pristiophorus > Pristiophorus japonicus. Next base: position 179,835,818 of record NC_091981.1, read on the forward strand.
ACACCTCGGTGAAGCTGCTGACAATGGCTTGGAGTTTGGCCTCCGAGAGTGCGCAGCCGCAAGCATCGTCTGCGTACTGCAGTTCAATGACAGAGGATGGAACGACCTTGGATCTGGCCTAGAGGTGGCGGAGGTTGAACAGACACCCATTCGTTCTGTAATTTAGCTCCACTCCAGCGGGGAATTGGACGGGTGAGATGAAGCATTGCAGCAAGGAAGGTCACAGAAACATAGAAACATAGAAAATAGGTGCAGGAGTAGGCCATTCGGCCCTTCGAGCCTGCACCACAATCCAATATGATCATGGCTGATCATTCACCTCAGTACCCCTTTAGCGCGCTCTCTCCATACCCCTTGATCCCTTTAGCCGTAAGGGCCATATCTAACTCCCTCTTGAATATATCCAATGATCTGGCATCAACAACTCTCTGCGGCAGGGAATTCCACAGGTTATCAACTCTGAGTGAAGAAGTTTCTCCTCATCTCAGACCTAAATGGCCTACCCCTTATCCTAAGACTGTGTCCCCTGGTTCTGGACTTCCCCAACATCGGGAACATTCTTCCCGCATCTAACCTGTCCCGTCCCGTCAGAATCTTATACATTTCCATGAGATCTCCTCTTATCCTTCTAAACTCCAGTGTATAAAGGCCCAGTTGATTCAGTCTCTCCTCATATGTCAGTCCAGCCATCCCTGGAATCAGTCTGGTGAACCTTCGCTGCACTCCCTCAATAGCAAGAACGTCCTTCCTCAGATTAGGAGACCAAAACTGAACATAATATTCCAGGTGAGGCCTCACCAAGGCCCTGTACAACTGCAGTAAGACCTCCCTGCTCCTCTTCTCAAATCCCCTAGCTATGAAGGCCAACATGGAATTTGCCTTCTTCACCGCCTACTGTACCTGCATGCCAACTTTCAATGACTGATGAACCATGACACCCAGGTCTCGTTGCACCTCCCCTTTTCCTAATCTGCTACCATTCAGATAATATTCTGCCTTCGTGTTTTTGCCACCAAAGTGGATAATTTCACATTTATCCACATTATACTGCATCTGCCATGCATTTGCCCACTCACCTAACCTGTCCAAATCACCCTGCAGCCTCTTAGCATCCTCCTCACAGCTCACACCGCCACCCAGTTTAGTGTCATCTGCAAGCTTGGAGATATTACACTCAATTCCTTCATCCAAATCATTAATGTATATTGTAAAAAGCTGGGGTCCCAGCACAGAGCCCTGCGGCACTCCATTACTCTCTACCTCCCATTCCGAAAAGGACCAGTTGATCCCGACTCTCTGCTTCCTGTCTGCCAACCAATTCTCTATCCAAGCCAGTATATTACCCTCAATACCATGTGCTTTGATTTTGCACACCAATCTCTTATGTGGGACCTTGTCAAAGGCCTTTTGAAAGTCCAAATACACCACATCTACTGGTTCTCCCTTGTCCACTCTACTAGTTACATCCTCAAAAAATTCCAGAAGATTTGTCAAGCATGATTTCCCTTTCACAAATCCATGCTGACTTGGACCGATCCTGTCACTGCTTTCCAAATGCGCTGCTATTTCATCCTTAATAATTGATTCCAACATTTTCCCCACTACTGATGTCAGGCTAACCGGTCTATAATTCCCCGTTTTCTCTCTCCCTCCTTTTTTAAAAAGTGGCGTTACATTAGCTACCCTCCAGTCCATAGGAACTGATCCAGAGTTGAAAAATGATCACCAAAGCATCCACTATTTGTAGAGCCACCTCCTTAAGTACTCTGGGATGCAGACAATCGGGCCCCGGGGATTTGTCGGCCTTCAATCTCATCAATTTCCCTAACACAATTTCCCGCCTAATAAGGACATCCTTCAGTTCCTCCTCCTCACTAAACCCTTGGTCCCCTAGTACATCCGGAAGGTCATTTGTGCCTTCCTTCGTGAAGACAGAACCAAAGTATTTGTTCAATTGGTCTGCCATTTCTTTGTTGCCCATTATTAATTCACCTGAGTCCGACTGCAAGGGACCTACGTTTGTCTTCACTAATCTTTTTCTCTTCACATATCTATTGAAGCTTTTGCAGTCAGTTTTATGTTTCCGGCAAGCTTCCTCTCGTACTTTATTTTCCCCCTCCTTATTAAACCCTTTGTCCTCCTCTGCTGAATTCTAAATTTCTCCCAGTCCTCAGGTGTGCTGCTTTTTCTGGCCAATTAATATGCCTCCTCCTTGGATCTATCCTTAATTTCCCTTGTTAGCCACGGTTGAGCCACCTTCCCTGTTTTATTTTTACTCCAGACAGGGATGTACAACTGTTGAAGTTCATCCATGTGATCAATAAATGTTTGCCATTGCCTATCCACTATCAACCCTTTAAGTATCATTTGCCAGTCTATTCTAGCCAATTCACGCCGCATGCCGTCGAAGTTAGCTTTCCTTAAGTTTAGGATCCTAGTTTCTGAATTAACTGTGTCACTCTCCAGCTTAATAAAGAATTCTACCATGTTATGGTCACTCTTCCCTAAGGGGCCTCGCTCAACAAGATTGCTAATTAGTCCCTTCTCATTACACATCACCCAGTCTAGAATGGCCAGCTCTCTAGTTGATTCCTCGACATATTGGTCAAGAAAACAATCCCTAATACACTCCAGGAAATCCTCCTCTACCGCATTGCTACCAGTTTGGTTAGCCCAATCTATATGTAAATTAAAGTCGCCCATGATAAACTGCTGTACCTTTATTGCACACATCCCTTATTTCTTGTTTGATGCTGTCCCCAACCTCACTACTCCTGTTTGGTGGCCTGTACACAACTCCCACCAGCGTTTTTTGCCCTTTGGTATTCCGCAGCTCCACCCATCCCAATTACACATCATCCAAGCCAATGTCCTTCCTTACTATTGCATTAATTTCCTCTTTAACCAGCAACGCTACCCCGCCTCCTTTTCCTCTCTGTCTATCCTTCCTAAATGTTGAATACCCCTGGATGTTGAGTTCCCAGCCTTGGTCACCCTGGAGCCATGTCTCTGTGATGCCAATTACATCATCTTCATTAACTGCTATCTGTGCAGTTAATTCATCCACCTTATTCCGAATACTCCTCGCATTTAGGCACAGAGCCTTCAGGCTTGTCTTTTTAACACACCTTGCCCCTTTAGAATTTTGCTATAATGTGGCCCTTTTTGTTTTTTGCCTTGGGATTCGTTGCCCTCCACTTTTACTATTCTCCTTTCTATATTTTGCCTCTGTCTCCCTCTTATTTCCCTCTACCTCCCTGCATAGGTTCCTATCCCCCTGCCATATTAGTTTAACTCCTCCCCAACAGCACTAGAAAACACTCCCCCTAGGACATTGGTTCCGGTCCTGCCCAGGTGCAGACCGTCCGGTTTATACTGGTCCCACCTCCCCCAGAACCGGTTCCATTGCCCCAGGAATTTGAATCCCTCCCTTCTGCACCACTCCTCAAGCCATGTATTCCTCTGAGCTATCCTGCGATTCCTACTCTGACTAGCACGTGGCACTGGTAGCAATCCTGAGATGACTACTTTTGAGGTCCTACTTTTTAATTTAGCTCCTAGCTCCCCAAATTCGTCTCGTAGGACCTCATCCCGTTTTTTACCTTTATCGTTGGTACCTATGTGCACCACGACAACTGGCTGTTCACCCTCCCTTTTCAGAATGTCCTGCACCCGCTCCGAGACATCCTTGACCCTTGCACCAGGGAGGTAACATACCATCCTGGAGTCTCGGTTGCGGCCGCAGAAAGGCCTATCTATTCCCCTTACAATAGAATCCCCTATCACTATAGCTCTCCCACTCTTTTTCCTGCCTTCCTGTGCAGTAGAGCCACCCACGGTGCCATGAACTTGGCTGCTGCTGCCCTCCCCTGATGAGTCATCCCCCTCAACAGTACCCAAAGCGGTGTATCTGTTTTGCAGGGGGATGACCGCAGGGGACCCCTGCACTACCTTCCTTGCACTGCTCTTCCTGTTGGTCACCCATTTACTATCTGGCTGTGTACCCTTTACCTGCCGTGAGACCAACTCACTAAATGTGTTATTCACATCATCGTCAGCATCGTGGATGCTCCAGAGTGAATCCACCCGCAACTCCAGTGTCGCAATGCGGTCTGTCAGGATCTGCAGGCGGATACACTTCCCGCACACGTAGTCGTCAGGGACACTGGAAGCGTCCTCGAGTTCCCACATAGTACAGGAGGAGCATAACACGTGTCCGAGCTCTCCTGCCATGACTTACCCTTAGATTAACTTAATTTGGCAACAACAGTGCTAAAGGTTACTTACCGATAAAGAAAAAGAAAAAGAAAAACTACTCACCAATTACCAGCCAATCACTTACCCCCTTGGCTGTGACGTCACCTTTCGCTTTCTTTCTACTTCTTTTTTGCCTTCTCCCTGCAGCTGCACAAGCTGGCCTTTATAGGCCTCCGATGTCCCCGGACTCTCGCCTCACCGACCACGAACTCCCGCTGCCTCTCGCGGCCTTTAGAGGCTTCTGACATCCCCGGACTCTTGCCTCACTGACCACGAACTCCCTCTGCCTCTCGCGGCCTTTATAGGCCTCCGACGTCCCCGGACTCTCGCCTCACCGACCACGAACTCCCGTTGCCTCTTGCGGCCTTTATAGGCCTCTGACGTCCCCGGACTCTCACCTCATCTAAAAGAGCGTTGGTGCGATGACGCAGCCTTGCTTGACCCCCGTCCGGACGTGGATTGGGTCTGTGGTGGATTCATTGGTCAGGATCACGGCTTGCATGTCACCGTGAAGCAGACGGGGGGATGGTGACAAACTTTTGAGGACAGCCGAAACGGAGGATGCCGCTCCATAATTCCTCACAGTTGATAGTGTCAAAGGCCTTTGTGAAGTCAAAGGAGGCCAGGTATAAGAGGTGGTGCTGTACCCTGCATTTCTCTTGCAGGTGTCGCAATGTGGATTCCATCCTCTAAGGGGTACAATGGAATGATCTTCACCGCTCGACAACTGCAAGAGAAATGTCACTTATTCAGATCATGGTTGACAACTCCACTTCCTGCCTGATCCCCATCGAGTGCAAAAATCTATCGCTCTCAGCCTTGATTATACTCAGCGATTCAACATCTACAGCTCTTTAGAGTAGAGAATTCCAAAGATTCACAACTATTTGAGTAAAGAAATTTCCCCTCAGCTCAGTCCTAAATGGCCGACCCCATGTGCCTCCTAGGTCTAGACTCTCAAGCCAGGGGAAACAACCTCATCATCTACCCTGTCAAGCCCTCACAGAATCTCATATTTTTCAGTGAGATCATCTCTCATTCTTCTAAACTCCAGAGATTATAGGCCTATTCTACTCAATCTCTCCTCAAAGGTCAACCTTCTCATCCCATAAATCAATCTAGTCAACCTTCGCTGCACCCCCTCCAAGGCAAGTTCATCCTTCCTTAGCTACAGAGACCAAAACTGTTCACAGGACTTCAGGTGTGATCTCACCAAAGCCCTGTACAATTGCAGCAAGACATCCTTACTATTGTACTCCAACCCCCTTGCAATAAAGGCCAATGTACCATTTGCCTTCCTAATTGCTTGCTGTACCTGCATGCTAATCTTCTGTGTTTAGTGTACAAGGACTCCCAAATTCCTCTGAACTCCAACATTGTATAGTTTCTCACCATTTAAAAAATACTGTTGTTCTATTCTTCCGACCAAAGTGAATAACTTCACATTTTCCCACGTTATACTCCAGCTACCACCTTCTTGCCCACTCACTTAATCTGTCTATATCCCTTTGCAGACTCTGCTTTCATTGTAGCTTACTTTCCACCTAGTTTTGTATCAACAGCAAATGTGGATACATAACACTCGGTCCCTTCACCCAAGTCATTAATATAGATTGTAAATAACTGATCCTTGTGGCACCCCACGAGTAGCAGACTGCCAACCTGAAAATTACTCGTTTCTTCTTACTCTCTGGTTTCTGTCATTTAACCAATCCCCTATTCATGCTAATAAAAATATAAGAATTAGCTGCAGAAGTAGGCCAGTCAGCCTCTCGAGCCTGCTCCACCATAGCTGATCTTCTACCTCAACTCCACTTTCCTGCACTATCCCCATATCCCTCGGGTCCCTCAATATTCAAAAATCTATTGACCTCGGTCTTGAATATATTCAAAGACTGAGCCTCCACAACTCTCTGGGGTAAAGAATTCCAAAGATTCACCACCCTCTGAGTGAAGAAGTTTCTCCTCATCTCAGTCCTGAATGGCCGACCCCTTATTCTGAGACTGTGACCCCTGGTTCTAGACTCCCCAGCCAGAGGAAATATCCTCCCTGCATCTACCCTGTCAAGCCCTGTAAGAATTTTGTATGTTTCAATAAGATCACCTCTCATTCTTCTAAACTCTGGGGAATATAGACCTAGTCTACTCAATCTCTCCTCATAGGATATTCCTACCATCCCAGGAATCAGTCTGGTGAACCTTTGTTGCACTCCCTCAATGGCAAGTATATCCTTCCTTAGGTAAGGAGACCAAAACTGTTTCTAATATATTACTAGACTAATATGTTACTCCTAACCCCATGAGCCCTTATTTTGTGCAATAACCTTTCATGTGGCTCCTTATCGAATGCCTGTTGGCAATCCAAAATATACTACATCCACTGGTTCTCCATTAGTTACACCCTCAAAAATTCTTAATACATTTTTTAAACATGATTTCCCTTTCATAACCATGTTGACTCTGCCTAATCATATTCTGATTTTCTAAGTGCCCTGTTACCACTTCATTAATAGTAGATTCCAGCATTTTTCCGACTGATGTCAGGCTAACTGGCCTGTAGTTCCCTGTTTTCTCTCTCCCTTCTTTCCTGAATAACGGGGTTATATTTTTACCTTCCAATCCACTGGGACCATCCCAGAATCTAGGGAATACTGGAAGATCACAACCAGTGCATCCACTATCTCTACAGCAACCACTTTTAGAACTCTAGGATGTAGGACATCAGGTCCAGAGGATTTGTCAGCGTTTTGTCCCATTAATTTCTCCAGTACTTTTTCTTTACTAATATTAATTACTTCAAGATCCTCATTCGCATAAGACCCTTGGTTCCCCACTATTTCTGGTATGTTTTTTGTGTCTTCTACTGTGAAGACAGATGCAAAATATTTGTTGAACGTCTCTGCCATTGTCTTATTACCCATTATAAATTCTCCAGTCTTGGCCTCTAAAGCGACCCATTTTTACTTTCATTACTCGCTTCCTTTTTATATACTTGTAGAAGCTCTTACCATCTGTTTTTGTATTTCTTGCTAGTTTACGCTCATCTTATATTTTCTCCCTCATTTTTTGGTCATCCTTCATTGGTTTCTGACTCTCCCAATTCTCAGGCTTACTACTCTTCTTGTGACCCATGTTTACTTTCATTACTCTCTGTCTTTTTACATATTTGTAGAAGCTCTTACTATCTGTTTTTATACTTTTATACTTTTTTCTAGTTTACTCACAAAAAGCGGAAGGAGCGTACGACAAATCAAGCACCCCATCCACCCATCCCTCCAACCACCATCTGCCCCACCTGTGACAGAGACTGTAGATCCCGCATTGGTCTCATTAGTCACCTTAAAACTCATTTTAGCATGGAAGCAAGTCATCCTTGACTCCAGGGGACTGCCTAAAAAAAAACTCTCATATTATAATTTCTCCCTCATTTTTGGGTCATCTTTTGCTGGTTTCTAACTCTCCCAATTCTTAGGCTTACTACTCTTCTTGGCTATTAGCTATGAGGAAAGATTGGATAAGCTGTTTGTTTTCCTTGAAACAGAGGAGACCTTATTGAGGTGTATGAAATTATAAGCCTCTTCTTTTAATCTAATACTATCCTTAACCTCTTCAGCCATGGATGGGTCACTTTTCCCATGGATTTATTTCTCGATGGAATTTATATTCATTGAGAATTATGAAATATTTGCCATTGCTTATCTACCGTCATTTCAGTGGCAGTGGCTTCAGTTAAAGATATAGGAAAACAACGTTCCTAAGTAAAATCAGAAAATGCTGGAAATCTCAGCAGGTCAGGCAGCATCTGTTTCGGGTCTGTGACCCTTCGTCAGAAGTGGAAAAGTTTGAGATGCGTATAGCCTACTTTTACCAGCGTACGAGTTTTAAAACATAGAAAAATTAAATGTTTTACTTATTATATTAAACCCCTGTCTATGAAGGGAAGTTTATTTTTAACACTATTAAAACATTTTTTTTTAAATTCAAAAAAATACATTTTCTCTAAAACATTTAATTTAATGCAATTTCTATTTATTTAAAAAAAGTGAAGTGTTTTTTAAAATTTTATGTTGGTGTTTCATTTGATTTTAGGGGTATTCTCCGATAGTAATGGGAGCTCCGAGCACCCATTACTATGAATGATAATACTACATTGTGATTGGTGGTCCAGGCCCATGTGATTGCAGGATACGCATACGCTCCTGGAAGACATGGGCCCGTACGCTGGACTGCGCATCTCGGCTTTGGAGCGCATGTCTATGTTCCTCCGGGACCACCAGGTATTTTCATAAAAACATTTTCGGTCGGAGGCGTCCGCCGGCAGGAAACCGCCGACCGCAATTTTCGGGCCATTGTCACTGGATCCATCATCATTCCGAAATGAAAAACTCACTATTTGTAATACAATATGGCTATGGTAGCCTAATGGTTCTGGTACTGGAGCAGCAATCTAGAGGTGGTGAGTTCAAATTTCATCATGGAAAATTGGCTAATTGAATTCCTTGGAGCCGAAATTCAGCCTCCCGATAAGGCCTGTCACTGCCGGAAAGCGGCGGCCGCATGGCAGTGTTGAATGGCCGGCGATTTTTTGTGGCATGGCCGCCGCTCGTGAAATTCACCTCGGTATTTTTTCCGGTGGTCCCCACTTCCATCCCGCTGCTGCCGAACCCTTCTAAGTACGTCATCAAAGCACACATCGTCAATCTCCCGCCCCGAAGCAAAATTTTCCTTGAAAAATCTTGCGGCCGCCATTCGGTGGCCCAACAGTTTTTTCTGTCAGTGCACTGTGTTTGCAGAGTGTGTAAAATGGTAGTTCGGCCACTGTTAAAGGGAAGGACGCACTGCCGCGGCCACCATCTTATTTTATATCGGCCGACTGCCAGGTTGGCCTGACAATTATGACCCCGGGTTCAGCCAGGCCATCAATAGGCAGCCTGGCACCCCTTCTTGGATGCCAGGCAGCTGGCCCGGCCGAAATCCTCCCTGATGGCCCAGTTGACCTAACTAAAAGAATAGCAGAGTTCTCAGCAGATCTCCCTTTTAAGTGAAGGGGAGAGACGTGGTGACGTGCCAGCGTGATGACGACATCAGTGCCACGCTGATCACTGACCGCAGCGGACACTCCGTCCGCTCCCCACTTCCGCCCCCAGTTTGACAGGCACTCCACGCCCGCCCCACTGGGGAAGAAAAAAGACAGAACTGAATTTCGCGCAAGAGGCATCTACCACGGCGGTGAATACAGCTGAAACACGGCAAGTCCGCCCCGTTTCCGGCGGGGGTGAATTTCGGCCCCATTAAGTCTGGTAATCTGTGAGCTGGCCCCAGAAAAAGTGACCATGTAAGCTGCTGGATTGTGGTAAAAACCCAACAGGCTCGCTAATATGACCTTCAAGAAAAGAAAACTGCCACCCAGACTTGGTCTGACCCAAGTGACTCCAGTCTCACACTACATGGTTGACTCTTAATGTCCTCAAGGCAACTTGGGATGGACAATATATGTGGCCTTGCCAGCGTCGCTCACATCCGAGAGGAGATTTACGAGGATGATGCCTGGACGGGAGAATATTAGCTATGAGGAAAGATTGGATAGGCTGTGTTTGTTTTCTTTGAAACAGAGGAGGCTGAGGGGAGACCTTATTGAGATGTATAAAATTATGAGGGGCCTAGATAGAGTGGCTAGGACGTACCTATTTCCCTTAGCAGAGGGGTCAACAACCATGGGGCAAAGATTTAAAGTAATTGGTAAAAGGTTTAGAGGGTAGTTGAGGGAAAATTTCTTCACTGAGAGGGGGGTGGAGGTCTGGAACTCTGAAACTCACTGCCTGAAAGGGTGGTAGAGGCAGAAACCCTCACCACATTTTAAAAAGTACTTGGATGTGCACTTGAAGTGCCCGCGGTGGCCCCAACCTGCAAGGACCATCAGCAGGTCGGGGCCTTCAAAGGACAGCGTGTGCTGGAGAATGACGGCTGTGAAGAGGGTGACTGGATTCGACGTTACCAAGGTCCAGGTCGCTGATTGGAGCATGGGCAGGTATAGCAGGAGCAGCAAGGTTGGGGCGCAGGTGTGGCGAGTGATCGTGGAGCGACATGTTCGTGGCCCAGAAGTGGTGAGGGCCCAGGGGCAGCACGGACTTCAATATGTGTGCGCATTAGATCCGTGCAGCAGAGCTGGTCTCCAGTCATAGAAAACATGGGCTCAAGTTTCGGCCTGAGTTGCTGCTATTTTTTTGGAGCAACTAATTTAGAATGGAGCATCTTAGGCATTGCAATTCCGGCATTTAGTTTGCCCCAGTTTTAGTGAATTAGAATAGTTTCATTGCAGAACAGATTTTTTTTTCAAAAGGGGGCATGTCCAGCCACTTACGCCTATTTTACAAGTTTAGGCAGTGAAAAACTTACTCCAAACTAACTTAGAATGGAGTCAGTGTAGATTTTTGTACTCTCAGAAAATCTTGCCTACACTTATAAATCAGGCGTAGGGAACGAGAGATGGGGGGGGGGGGGGGGTGGGAGTGGGGTTTACAAACATTAAACACTTCACTTTACAAATAAAGAGCTATCATCAATAATAAATGATAAATAAATCAATAAATCAACCAATAAAATTTAAAAAAAATTAAAAATTTAAAAAAAATTAAAAAATCAATCAATAAATAAAAAAATACGTTTTCTACTCACCGACTGCAGCACCGGGAGCCCTCCAACAGCATGCTGGGACGGACCCACCCCCCCCCCCCCCCCGCGTCTCTCTCTCTCTCTCTCTCTCTGTCAATGTCCTCTGTGTTTCTGACAGCGAGGGGGAGGAAGGGGAGGGAGGAGGAAGGAGGAGGAGGAGGGGGGGAGAGAGGGAAAA